>NW_003852400.1:37477182-37632639 GCF_000181295.1 Otolemur garnettii | reverse complement strand
AAGAACATTTTCCAGCTCCATCCATGTGAACATGAAGGACGTAAAGTCTCCATCTTTCTTTATGGCTGCATAGTATTCCATGGTGTATATATACCACCGTTTGTTGATCCATTTGTGGGTCAATGGGCACTTGGGTGAAGCCCAATTCTTAATGGCCAAGTCATAGAAGAAGCCCAAGTGCCCATCAACCCATGAATGGATTAATAAATTGTGGTATATGTATCCCATGGAATATTATGCAGCCTTTAAAAAGATGGAGACTTTACCTCTTTTATGTTTACATGGAACATATTCTTCTTAGTAAAGTATCTCAAAAATGGAAGAAAAAGTAATCAATGTTCTCAATTCTACTATGAAACCAATATACAATCACTTACACTTCCATATGAAAGATATAACACAACTACAGCCCAAGATGAAGGGGGGAAGCGGAGGGTGACAGGATGGGTGGAGGAAGGGTAATGAACACTATGGTGCATTGTGCAAGGGTACATGGAAAATCTATTATATAGAGAGTATAAATGTATTAACACAATAATTAAGAAAGTATGGTGAAGGCTATGTTAAACAGTTTGATGTAAGCAATCCAAATTGTATATAAAACCAGCACATTATACCCCATAAATGCATTAATGTATACAGTGTTTTTTCTTAATAAAAAAAATCTAGCATTTTTTTAAACATTTACCATGTACCAGACACTGGGTAAAGAGTTTACATTCGGTATCTTAAGTAACCAACAAAATAACCCTATGATACATGTAATACCTTTGTTTTCAATAACGAACTTTGGCTTATGTGGATTAAATTAAATTGCCATATCAAATGGCCAGTTAGTGTCAGACCTGGAATTCTAACTCTTGGCCCTTTGTGTATTTTTTCTCCATATTTGAAGCTCTTTAATTACTTGAGATCTGGAAAAAGGCAAACTAAATATAGACAATTCCATTGTATTTTAATAAAAACATAGATATAATATTCAGAATTTTCATATAGTGGCATGTTTCTTCTTAGAATAAGAATTCTTCTTAGAATAAGAATTAATAAGTGAATTATTAATCAGTTTCGTGAAAAAGTGATATTAATGCAGAGAGAGGAATAGCCTGGATATAGTTCCTTGCTTAAATTTATCCTCACAATTCAGTATAAAAGATTTAAATAGGAGGTTATATTTTACAGTGAACAGCATATTTATGAATAAGATACAATACTACAGGAGTCCCCAACCCCCCTAAATTTGCTATTAATAGGGAAAATGGGAAATTATAGCTAAATGTACCTTTATTTATAAAATATTCTTTATAAAAGTTTACAAAGTAGTGGAAATACACAGAGAATATTTTATAAATATGTTTTAAATTTTTGCAATGAATATTTTGTAAATAGAGGTACATTTAGCTACAATTTTCTATTTTCCCCATGTATGGAGACCCTAGAGGCGATTTTTAGGACATCCTCTACTACAGAAATGGCACCTGCCACAATTCTTGGTGTATGTGTATTTAACCCATCTATAGAAGAGGTCTTCTCCATAGCATGGTCCCCACCCAGGGTGTCATCACGCAGTTGTGTGGGAGGGCAAACAATGAATTATATGAAGAGCTTGAGGAATGGCACATAACCCACCATCTTCAACAGCCATGTGCAGTAGAGAACAATCCACATCTTGCGTATGTGAACTTTTGTCCACAGAAAAAAGGTTAAGATACAACATTCTATAGCAGTAGCAAGGGCTTACAAAAATTAAATTTAATTCTGAGCTTCCAAAGGCATTAATAAGGATACTCCCCTTATACCTACTGGCACTCCCAGTGCCACACAGCACTGCCAGTAAAACATACTCCTTTGGAAGTCTCCCAGCTTTTCTAAAGCCACTCATATAAGGGTTTGGTCAATATGCTGACCTGGATAGGGAGAAGTAAGGAAAACATCTTTTCAATTCCATCAGCTTTTTATGTACCTAATAATACAGTAACTAATAGTCTATAATTAGGTTAATTATTTATGGAAAAATAATTGGGTTAATGAGATATTTCTTTATGAGAAAAGTTGATTGGTACTATTAAATGAAAGAAAATCAAAGATCTTAAAGATATCAGAAATTACAGCAGGAAAAAAATAAATTCTTACATTTGGGAAATTGCAAACTCATTGCCCACAGGAAATGACATCTGGAATGCAAAAATAACTTAACATATTTGACTGAACACCAGATTGCATCTATCATATTAATGAGTATAGCTACCCATACAAATGGTATAAAGCAAACATTTTTGTTAATCCCTTTGCAACCCATTCAAAAACTGTGAGTCTATGAGACCTGAATAAAACATTGTACTTTCTACAAGTGTGAACTAATGATAGGTACATTTTTAATGCCTTTTCTCCACAAAAGTTATTATTGTTATGGAAGAAAAATAACGTAACATTTCTCGGAATTTTATAGTCCTAACAAAACAACTGTATTTTCTTTGAACTCTTAGCCATATGTGTAATTTTGAATAATTATAATTACAGCATTGATATAATTTTACATTCTCCTTTTTGATTAATGTTGTGTTTTAATATGAAGTTATTTAAGAGTAACTAATATTTTTTCCTAAAGGAATGACTGTGGAAAGAACAACAATATTGGTTGATCTTTTTTTCCCTTTTACCTTTTGAGAGTTATCAATTCACTTTCTCCTACAAGGCCTTCTGGCTCCTTCTTTTAGTATCTTTAGATACTGGATATATTCCAGATTGCCACTCACTTGCAAAGTCTACCAAACATATTACCTGTAACCTCAATCTTCCTTATCTTCCTTATATCTCAAAAAATACAATTTCAACATTTTACATATCAGTCCACAGTCAACTAAAAACTATTGATAATAGAACTAAAAACTAAGATAATAGAACTATTAAGTTTTATCTAAAAACTAAGATAATAGAACTATTATCTTATCATGCTTATATTCCTTTTTAGAGGATTAAATTCATTACAATAAAGCCTGAATGTAATATCTTACCTATTGCCCTAAAATTTTATTTATATTAGTTCCAGAGAGACTTTGATCCAATGACACATGATCAATTATCAATCACCTCTCTCTCCACCATCTTGAATAATTCCTTATTCTCTTCTCTGGCTCCTTCCCTTCTCTCCCCAGATGTGAAGAAAGGGACTCTGCTCCACAAAAATATCAACACTGTGATTACCCTGTGTGTGAAGAGGGTTCAGCAACTAACCCTCTTTCCCTCCCTTCTCTTATCAAACACAGAAAGACAGAGAGAGATTAGAGAACCTTTGATGGCCTCTTTTCTTCATCTCTTAGACATTTCTTCAAAGCCTTCTCCCCCAATCTGATCTCTGTACACACACTCTTCTGGAAATCTCTCAGAAAGGCAACCATGGACACCAAATAGCCAAACAATTGATCCACGTTCAATCTTCATGTCAGTAGACTCTTCCTTATCTTGTGGCGATTTAGCCACATTCTCCTGAAAACCACTCATGTTTTGTTTCTAGGCCACCAGAGAGATGTCATGCTTCCTACCAGCTCCATTGACTGTTTCTTCTCTATTTCTTAAAAGTGGACATTACCTAAAAATGTTTCTGTCATCAACTCTTATCTTTTCTTATTTTAAGAAGTCCTATTTTGAACTGATCACTACAATGGACACAGTCAAAGCACATCCCTAGGAGACTGTCCCAGGGGCCTCTGGCTCCTGAATACATTGTTAAGGTTGAGATTACCTTATGCCACATGCCCTTGTTCCAGTTCCTCCACTTCACACTTGAGGGTTTGGTAAGGTTCTTCCCAGGCGTCTCACATACTCACTTCCCTTAAAGGCATTTCCATTAGTGATTAGGATTCCAAGCAGAGTAGATGGTTGGTTTCCTCAATCTGGTCCCCCATGCACTATACACAGCAGGCATACTTCACAGATTTTGATGGATGGATGCAAATTGTGTTTTTCAGGGTGGATGCAAAGTGAGTGTGTGTGAGTGTGTGTGTTTAGTGAGAATCTGGGAGGGAAGAGTAAAATATATGAGTGCAAATAGCCACTTTGAATTGAAATTTCACCTCTTACTTTTTCCCCCATCCCACTTCAGGCTATTGCTACCCAACATCTGTATCACTTCCATAGTCATTAGATCAGTGTTTTTCAAACCTCTTGCATCATAATCTTCTAGTGTAGTTTTTATTAAGATAATGCTTCCTACCTTTTAAAACCCATTTCTACTGAAATGAAATCTCAGAAGATAGGGTCCTAGTACGATGTTCTTTCAGTATTTTACAATCTGATTCTCATCTACCACCACTCCAGGCCTATCAACAGTTACTTGATGACATGCACCTTATGCTCACATTTCATCTGTGATTCACAGGCTTTGGTTAGTGTTCACATGAAAACTATGATGGATTCCATTCATATCATAGTTTCCAATTTGACTGAACATTAAGAATGTTCTGTAAGACTTAGGAACTCACAAAAAACAATAAGCAAATGTAAATAAAATGCAAGCCTTCTGAGAGCATGCTTCCTTTGTAACCAAAGCTTGCATATCTTTCTACCAGTGAATGTGCTTGTTGGTGAGATTCAAATAAAGAACTGGAATAATCTTTACAGTATTTTGCCTTGTTGAATTGTGCCAAGTCTGGGGAAAGTTTGTTCTGGGAAGCTAGATTGCCTCTATCTAAATCTTAGCTTCATCATTGACCTTGATTATGTTATTTATTTAATCTCTTTGCCTCAGTTTCCTCATTTGTAATATGCACATAATAAGAAGAGTTACTTCTTGCCAGGTCATGGAAGAAGCCCAAGTGCCCATCGATCCACGAATGGATCAGCAAACTGTGGTATATGTATACCATGGAATACTATGCAGCCATTAAGAAGGATGGAGACTTTACATCCTTCATGTTCACATGGATGGAGCTGGAGAATGTTCTTCTGAGCAAAGTATCACAAGAATGGAGGAAAAAGTATCCAATGTACACACCCCTATTATGAAACTAATTTAAACCTTTTTATATGAAAGCTATAACCAAATAGCCTAAGAATATGGGGAGGGGGGAGGGAGAAGGGAGGGGGAATGGGTGAAGGGAGGGGGTTTGGAGGGATTACTTCTGAGGTTTACCTTATAGGGGTACAGGTGAATCTTTCTAAGAGTAGAATGTGAACGTTTTAAAGCAATAACTGAGAAAATGACATGAAGGCCATGTTGACTAGTTTGATGGAAGTATTTCAGATTGCATGTGAAAACCTCACACTGTACCCCAGAAGCACATTAATGTACATAGTTACCATTCAATAAAAAAAAAAAAAAGAAGAAGAGTTACTTCATAAGGTTTGGGGAATTAATTAGTTAATATTCATAAAGAAAATAGGACAATGCCTAATGTACATAATCAGCATATGTAACACACACATACACACACTGCAAATGCCTATGTATAAATAAATAAAAGAAATGTTAAACTTAATTTTATATTTAAGAAATTTGAAATATTTGGAGTATATTCAGATGTAAGCCAAAAATTGTGACTCAGAAAAAACTTGGGTTTTGGTCATACAAAGAGAGATTTGGGTGTCATCAATACATAAATGGAACTTGAAGTCACAGATTTACATGCGTTCACCCTGAGAAAAGTAAAGATAAAGAATATGAGAAACTTTGGGACAGAAGCTAAAACGGGACCTGGAGGCAGACACAGAGTTGAGTGGCTGTCTTGTTTAGAGGACTTGACATTTCATGAATAGCAAACAACCATTATTTCTGGGTCTAAAAGAATAATCTTCAAGCATCTTCATCTTCTTACAGAAAATAGCAGTTATGCACACCAGTGGTGATATGTAGAGCCATTAAAATTATTTACTCTTGGTTCTTTTTAAGCTGTTCATCAAGTCCTTCCCAATATAGCTATCACATTACGACAAATGTATGTTTTTAAGACAAGCATTAAAGCAAAACTATTCCATGAAGATCACCAGTGCACTGACAGGAGAGGTGAATGGTCTGAGTAACTCTAAATTGGAGTTATTTTCTATCATACAAATGCCTTGGATCTATGGAAGATGCTGGCTCTGCGTTCAAAGGGAGGAGATCTGTTGGCAGTAGGGCAGGCCGTGGGAGCCAAACATGCTGCATAAAGGTGTTAGCAATGCTAGGACAGCTTCTCAGGAACAAGGAGAGGTGTGGAGAGCTGGCGACCTATAGCATCAGACCCATGTACTTGTTTAAGCAGGTATTCTCGAGTGACACTTCCCCAGGACTCTTCCCGTGCATGGATACTCTTGTGTCTGATGGGCAGGCAAGTCTCTGTGGTCTGGTTTGGTCCACAAAGCTGTCCAGTTCCCAAGTTTTGCAGCCTAGCCCAGGTATTGTGTATCTGCCTTCTTGCCTAGTAAAATCTGTACTCTTTCACCTTCCTACCCTGCAGAACTCGGAGGATTGTCTAGCAATGACTTGCACTTAATGTGGAGGGAAGAGGTTCTGAAGCCTGGGGAAGGTAGGAAAATGCTTAGCAGGTGTTAATTTGAGAAGAAGTATTTTCAACCCAGAATAACCTCGCTGTCAAAGTTCTGTTGATCTGCAGTGACCATGGAAAAGAACGAATGGATGTTAAACACTTGAGGAATTCTCCTGTTGTTTCTTGAATAAATATACTTAATAATAGGAAATTTTTTAAAAATGTGATTTGTAGTCCCATGTGATCTTTCTGATTATACTCTGAAGCTATTCTATCAGCATTTGTATTTGGCCACAAAATAAAATTTGGTAAAGAAAAGCCCTACAACATTCCAAATATGTTAAACAATGAGCCCACAACAAAATTAACAGGAACTCTGACAATTAAGTTCACAAACTCACCACTGTGTGGTTACATTGGCAGCTCTGGGAAAATAAGTCATTAAGGTTTCATAGCCTTGGTATAACAAAGTCTCCCAGCGGGCTTCAGTGTCTTGCCTGGTGGTGCTGTGAATTTCTGTACGCTGTTGTGAGAATGCCAGAGCTTGAATTAGAGCAATGAACAAAGATTAAATTTTTTTCTTAAACGTGGCAAGAGTGGAAGTGAAATCAGTGAAATGATGGATAATCCCACAAAGAAAACATCAGCGTACAAATAGATTAAAGATTTTTTTGAGGGAAGAGAAATGCTCACTGATTAAGAGAGGTCAGGGCAGTCACTCACAAGTGCAAAAATCCACTGAATTGTGCATCAAAATCATTGGCTGACCGCGAGAAGCAGAGCAAACCCAGCATGTAGATAGAGAAACAAGTAGGAAAATCTTAACTGAAAATCTTGGCATGAGAAAGGTGTGACTCTTATATAACAACAATGCATCAGCTCACACAGCACTGTCTGTAAGGGAGTTTTTAGCCAGGAAACAAATTTGCCTCTTGGACCGCCCTCCCTACTCACCTGATCTAGCCCCCAGTGATTTTTTTTTTCTTTACCTTAAGGGAAATATATTGATGATGTTCAGGATATCAAGAGTAATATGATGACAGCTCTGATGGCCATTCCAGAAAAAAAGTTCCAAAATTGCATTGAAGGGTGGACTAGGTGCTAGCATTGGTACGTAGCTTCCCAAGCACATACCTTTGAAAGGAAGTACTTCAAAGGTGACTGTTGTGATATGCAGCAGTGAGGTATATGGCACTTTTTCTAAGATAAGCTCATGAACTGAACTTGTCAGACCTTGTATTATATTGATATCTCTCACTTTAATAATCACAAGATAAACTAAAATATTTTCATTCAATATCCCAGCATACATGGTCACATTTTCACATTCTCAGATTCCCCTGGTGGTGCAGTATATTGATCAGAATTTGAACATTGCATTGAATTATTAATTGAGTCTGATTGGCCACAATGTCTTTTAAAAACATTATAATGAACGTAATATCTTTTTAGTTTGATTTTCTATTTTTAATATTATAAGTTAACTAATTTGATACTTATCTTTCCAATGCTCTTTGTGATTTTTTTTTAATAGAATGCTTCCCTCGACCTCAACTTTTTAAGTATGCAGCACTTCCTGAGATTGTTATTTTTTTACAATTTTTCAGGCCACCGAGCTGTTTATGATATTACTATATTTTCCTAGTTTATTAACATTCCTACATTGTTTATTCACATTCCATTAAATGATTATTTTACAACTCTCTTCTGTCTTTTAATAGCTTTTGCCCTATTGTCATACTCAGTTGATAATCTGATGCCTACTTATTTGAAAAAATAGCAAAATAAAAAATAATTTATCTCTGCATCTACCACCACACTTACCAAACCCTCCATCCATGTGCCTGATCTCATTTCCTTTTGCCTGCTCAAAAATATTACTCTAATTATTACCCTCGCTCCGTATCACTAATTTCCCCCCTTTCTTGGATGCTTTTCATCAACATAACAATCTGCTGTAATATATTCAGTTTAGGCCTCAATTATCATCTGTCTCATTTCTCTGCCTAAATTCCTTTGAACAAAACTCCTCTCAAAAGAGTTGTCCAAAACTCATGATCTTCACTTCCTGCCCTCCCATTCGTTCTTGCATCCATTCCAACTGGTGTTTTTGTCCTCAGTACTCTACTGCAACAGCTCTTGTCAATGTCATCCAAGGCCTCCTCAATGCTAAATCCATTAGTCAATTCTCACTTCTCACTTACTCAAGTAATTAGCAGCATTCAACAATTAATCACTCATTCCTTTCTGAAACACTATCTTCACTGATTTCCAGTACTCCCCTCAGTGTAAGTTGTCTTCCTGCCTTACCAGCTGCTCCTTCTCAATTTCTTTCTGCTTTTTAATAACCTCAACCTCAAAACATTACAGTGGCTTCTCTTATTTGTCTATAATAACTCTTCAGTTTCAATCTCAATACATATATTGTATTTATAAACCAGACCTGAGCTCCAGACTGGTATAACCCAGTGCCTACTCAAGCTTTCCACTCATAAATCTGCATTCATATACCAAATTTAATGTGGAAATCCTGATCTCCACCTTTATACCTCAGCAAATAGCAGCTTTATTTGTGCAGTTTGTCAGATGAGGATTCATGTAGTCATCTTTCACATCTCTTTTTCTCACAATGGATAGCAATCAAATAGCATATCTTCTTAAATCTAACTTTGAAATAATATCCAGCTCTTATCTCTCTCACTATAAAGACAGGTACCATCCTGGTACCTATTCCTGTTTAGATTATTGTGCTTGACTTCTGTAGTAACTACTACTGGTACCCTACCCAGATCCTGCTTATTGGGCAGGTGCACCCAATTCCAGAAATTGTTGAGTATTGAATGATAAGTAGCTCATAGCTGCACTCCTGGAGAACTGCCTTTAGAAGACCAGAGGGAACTCTTTTTCAGAGATGGCTTCAAGGTTATAATCACCTTCCTCAAGTTGGCCAATAGGCAGTGATGATTCATACAGAGTTACAAAAGCCTAACCCCTTTCTTCAAGATAGAAAATTTCTGTAACATTCCTCAGACTCTATAGAGTTTCTGCTGGGATCAGGTTGAGTGTAACTACATTTTTGCCTCTCCCTGTGTCTTATCCTCCTGCTCTTAGTTCTTTGTAGGTTTCTCCTGAAAATGCTTCCATCTTAAATCCCTTGTACAATAATCTCTGTCTCACTTCCTTTATGGAACTTAACCTAAGGTATACCCTAACTCATTTTCTTTGCATTTTTACTGCCCCGGCTGTTCTCAACAGTGAGCAAGTGATCTCAATGAATCTCAAATGCAGATTGTGTCATTTCTCTGGACAGAATTTTCTAACAGTCTTCTATCTCATTCATGAAATCCACTACAGTATATTCAGCCCTATGTGATTATAATCTCTAACCTGATTTCCTATAACTCTTCCCTTTTTCTCTCTCTAACCCCACCTGCGTCCTCAGGGCTCTTTATAAAATGTATACATTATATATTATATAGTGTGTGGACTCCCCCTCCCCCAGGAGATCCAAATCCTCATAGAACTTTTGACTCTCCATAAACTTAATAACCTAATAAGCCTCCTAAACTTAATAAGCCTACTGTTGACTAGAAGCCTTGCCAATAACATAGGCAGTCAATTGACACATATTTTGTATGTCATATGTATTATTATGTATAATTTATTTTCATAATAACTAAGTTAGGAAAAGGAAGTGATATTAAGAAAAACAGGAGGAAGAGAAAATATATTTACTATTTATTCAGTAAAAGTGGATCATCATAAAGTTCTTCATCCTTGTTGTCTTCAAATTGAGTACATAGAGGAGGAGAAGGAAGAAAAGGATTTGTCTTGCTCTATCAGAGGTGATAGAGACAAAAGAAAATTCACATTTGGGTGGACATGTGCAGATACAACCCATGTTGTTGAAGGGTGTACATGAAGAGAATAACTAAATTTGATAGATACATATTACTTAATACCTATCTTTCAGAATGTAATCTCTGTGACAGTAGAAACTTTGTTCACTGTGCCTGGAAGAGTTTGGGGCATGTAATGGAAATCAGAATGTATTTGTTGAATTAATGAGTCTTCTAGGTTATCTACCCCCATGCTCTCCTTTATCCTGGCTCCCTTCCAATAGCCAAATGAGAAACAGAATTTTATTTAGGGCAAAGGTAAGTGCTAAGAATTAAATCTCAAAAACTATCCTCCTAAATAAGAAAATAAGGGCTATGATTTTTGCTATTTGGAATTTAGAAGTCCCTCTAATATCTCAACAATTCCATCTTAAGACTTAAGAGGAAAAACAGTTTGAGAAAGAGACATAATTGGGGGCATGATTCTTTTGAGTTAAAGGGCCTTTGTTCATGACTTTACTTCCATCAGACTCAGAAGATTGGGTATCCAAGGTTAACCAAGCTTAAAGCACAACCCACATTTTAATATATATTCAACATTTGACTCAAAGAGTGACTATCATTTGTTAGGTCATCTAGATGGTGACTAGATGATTTTACTTCCATCAGACTCAGAAGATTGGGTATCCAGGTTAATCAAGCTTCAAGCACAACCTACATTGTAATATATATTCAACATTTGACTCAAAGAGTGACTATCATTTGTTAGGTCATCTAGATGGTCTAGCATTTGCTATAAAAAGTTCAAATTCATCTATTTTTAAAAAATAAAAACCAAATTTAAGTCTAAGGTCAGTAATACAAGTCACAGATGCCAAAATGAGAACCTGAATATCAACTACAAAAGATTTTACTTTTATTCTATAAAATTTTTCTTAACAGTCAGTAGGAAAAATTATATAGAATTTTTATTACACAGATATATTATCTGAGCATTTATTTCTGCTTCTTTCAATCCTTGTTCCTTTAGAAACAAACAGATGGTTAAAAAAATGAAAATGGAATAAATTAAGTTGATATCATCAAGACAGTCTTAATCTCTCAATAAAAACCCTCCTTCTAAAGAGCAACCTTATGTGTCTGTCTGAAAAAAATAGCACACTTGCATTTCTGATTAGGAATCAAACTGGGCAGACCAGCATGGCAATTTTGTGAAGGGTGTCTCTGAAATGAATATATTTAAACATTAGCCCTTGAAAGCAACTTCAATTAAGGAAATATGTATTTAGACTCTCTCTGTGCTAGGTGTTAGCATATGGCTTAAAATTCAAAAAGAAGGAGTGACAAAATGCTTATTGGGTACAATTGTGTACCAGGCATTAATCTAGGCACAATGGATACAATGATAAGCAAACAGATGTTTTTCAATGAATAAAAGAGACATTAACTATTTAAACACATATATATGACTAAAACATCTGGTAAATACAGTGAAGGAAATATATCATATCATGATAGCATATAGCAGGGCCTTGATCTAATCATACAGCAGTTAAGGGAAGGCTTCTAAAATGAAGTAAATATTCCAAAATGGGAAGGATGAAAGGGGAAAGAAAGTTGGTCAAGGGGAAAGAAAAGTTGGAGCTAGTGTTTCTGAAAAAGAGAGCAGCACAAGCAAATGCCCTGAGGCACTGAGTAGAAGTGAGTGTACAGGGTGATCAGAGAGTGAGGCAGGCAGAGGACACTCCAGGGTAAGACAGAAAAGAGGCTGGAGACAGAGTCCAATTCTGATTACAGAGCACCTAGCAGACCACACTAAGGAGATGCTGATAGTATTAAGAACAGTGGGAAACCATTAACAGGTCTTCAGGCAAAGGTGTGTGGTAAGTGATAAGGTTAGATATGTGTTTCAAAAGATGACTCTGACTGCAATGTGAAGAACAGATTGGATGCAAGGCAAAAGCAGATGACAGGTATTATTGTGGTCCAGGAAGGAGGTGATGCCAGCTTAGACAGGTGGCCCTGGGAAAGATAAAGAGAGAGGGATGGATGCAGCATATGACTGGAAGGCAGAATCCCCAAGCTGTAGTGATGGAATTGCTTATAGCAATTAAGGGGGGGATGAAGGTGAGGAATTGGATGTCTGTTGGTATTTATAGGTATAAGGTCCACAGGAGGAAAATGAGATCATGGTGAGCAGGCAGTGAGGTGGGAACAGGATTTCAATTTTGGATATTTTGGATCCAAGTGCCTCAAAAGCACTCAATGGTAGATACTAAGAACATAGTAGGGATATACTGGCCTAAACCACAGAGGACAAATGTGGGCTTCATATAAAAATTAGTGAGTCTTTGATATGTAAGTGATAATTCAAATTACAGTGATAAAAAGAATAGGGTAAGGGAATAAAGAAGAGGACCAAGTTGTGGCACTTAAGTAGAAGTTAAAGGGAGATAGTGAAGAAGGCAGAGATGGAAGAGAAAGCCAAGAGATAGTTGTGTAACAGAAGCCAAGAACAAGGTCCTGTGAAGACATGGTAGGAGGGAGAGATTAAATCCAACTAGTAAGACTGGGGGTGACTTTACTTACTACCTGGCAGTTGGAAAAGACCTGGAATAATGCATGTCAAGCTTCTGAGATTGGAATAACCCCAAACTATAACCCTGAGTCAATAAGCACAACCTTGGGATTATCAGTCAAGAATTCCACTGAATAGTATTGCTCAAAAGATAAAGGCACGGTACAATTATAATGTATATGTGATACATTTGTTTTAAGGATTATAGAAAGATATTGATGTGGTACAATGTCATCTGACCTTAAGGAGAGAGTCAGAAAAATTTATTATCCCTTCTTTCCTGAGCGCATAGCTAGACTACATTTCCCACTCATGGACATGTGCACACAACGTAAAGCAAGTAGACTCAACATATGCCACTTCTGGGCTCAATCAGAAAACCTGTTCGGCTTCCCCATTCACCTACTGATGGGAGAGAAGTCTGAAGCTTGAGATGAAAATGAAGCTATAGATGCGTAGGGAAAAACAGGTGTCAGAATGAACAGGGAGAAGGCAGCTATCCAATCAGAAATTTCAACTGACTGTGTGTGAATGAGAGATAAATTTCAGTTGATTAAGTCAGTGGAGTTGGGGTTTCATCTGTGACGGCAGTTAAGTATTAACTACTCTAACTAATATGCTGAGGCTTGCTACTTGGGAAGAAACTCAAATGGGCAGCATTTATTTCACAGCCCGTGATCGCCTCTCTCTCACCTCTCATTGATTCACTAGTGAACCAGATTTCAATGACACGGACAGAATATTCAAAGCCAAAAGGCAGTTAGGTGCTACTAAACATTTCCTTAATCTGAATGGTTCAGATTAATTTTTAAGTGTTTTTATTTCTGGTTGTTTCCCTGGAAAAAATAGTATAATTATTTGAAGTAAATTAGAGTTAAACTACACTTTTACCAGAGGAGGAAAACAAACCTCCATTTTATTTCTTTTATTGACAATTAATGAAAAGGCAAACTCTAATTTTGTTACCAATATTGTGTTACAGTGATGTAAACAGTAATTAAGAAAAATGTAGTTCTCTCAAGTTGAGACATCTCCAGATTTTTTAAATATGTACTTTTCACTTAGAACCGCACAAAAATTTATCTAAAATATGTGTTTATATGTAACAACATGCAAGTGCTCATATGACAGCTTGGCAAAGAAGCTGCAGAATCTTTACAGAAAATCTGCTATGAATATTGCATATGCATAATCATAACTTCTTATTTAAATTTTTGGATGGGGGATAGATGGCACAATTCCCGGGTAAAGGACACAGCTACAACTTAGACTTTACCTTACAAATGCCAGCAATGTAACCTAATTGTATGTGCCCTCATATTAATGAGAAGTTGAAAAAAAGAAATAAGAAGAAATTTCAGAATTCTGAAATACAGAGACATTTTTCAAAATAGGAATATGGTAGTTAGTGAATAGTATACTTAAGATTACTAGCAATGAGTAGAAATTAGAGGAAGTTGTGCATATCTTTATAATTACAAGGAGAAGATCAGTACATATTACAGCTGTTCAGTAAATTTTTTTATTATCAAAAAAGAGAGAGAAAGGGACAACAATGAAACAGTGGTAAAATCTGAGAAGTTCTATAGGTGAAGAACAGACAGAAGAAAGAAATGTTGAATGTACAAGGTATTACTAATGTGATTGAGATGTTCTCTGCATTGTTGACAATTTCTAGGCCTGATTTTAGTACTTGATCAGTTATTATGACTAGTGTTGATTACTTTAACTTAGTTTTTAGTTTTTGCTCTTGGAGAACCAGCTACATAATTTAAGGGCCTAGCTAAGTGGGGGCCCCAACTCAATGTACAGTTTGCATTTCCATGAAGCTAGGCCTGCCCAGAAGTCACTTCCCTCCAAAAAAGAAAAAAAGCAAAAACAATAGAACAGAGGTCAAGATTTTTCAAGTGTAAATGAATAGAAATATTTGGTTGCTGGTCTTAGAGTTTTTGTATTTACTGTGGGTATTAATGTTGTCCTACAAAGCCCTAATGGAAGTATAAGATCTTTGGTTTCCTGACTTTATTTCTCCTGTGACATAAAGTCAATCAAAATGTGGCCAAAGAGGTCTCTAAAGCAAAATAATCCAATATTTGTTTTTGATCTTGCTGGGGTTTGAATGCTTCCCTTAAAAATCTCATAGACTGAAACCTAATCACCAATGTGATGATATTAGAAGGTCGAGTCTTTGGGAGGTGTTAAGATCACGGAGGAGACCTCATTGAAAGGATTAGTGCCCTTATATAAAGAGACCCCAGAAATCCAATTTGTCATCTTCTGCCATGTAAGGACGTAACTAGAAGGCACCACCTGTGAATCAGAAAGCAGGTGGTACTTGCCCGACACCAGATCCGCTGGGGCCTTGATCTTAGACTACACAGTTTCCAGAACCTTGAGAAATAAATTTCTGTCATTTATAAACTACGCAGTCTTTGGCATTCTGTTATAGCGGCCTAAAGTGTCTAAGGCAGCTCAAAACTTAAACAGCACATAACAGAATAGTATGCACTGTTGATTGAGATGTGTCCCCACACATCTACCAAATACCGCCAAGCTTAGATTACAACAGTACCTGGGTGAGAACAAACCTACTGAAATTTGCCAGGCAAGTTCAAAGAGGGCACGATTCTTCATGTAGGATTTCCAATCTGCCTCCATGGACATGAGAGGACACACCTCTTTGACAGTCTTTGTGAGTGAGAGAGATAGAAGGGACCAGCCTTCTTAGAAAGTGCTGTGAATATAAAGAGAGACTATGCCTTTGTTTGCTTTACCGTGGGTTTAACTAGTTCTAATGCACAAAGTCAGAGGGAGGATACCAAGAGACTTTCTTGTAAACAAGTCTGTGGTGCCTGCAAAAAGTAGAGTGTGATGACTTGTTCCATCGTTGAATGTTCATTGAGGTTCCAGACCAGGTTACTTATCTTGGGCTACTAGAATGGGGGAGGAGTATTGGTGAATGGTGACATGGTCGTTTGGCTGTGTAGTGGGACAAGAATTGACACACTGAAATTTATATTCCAAAGAGCTAATAAACACTCCTGTGCTATAGGTCCCAGGTTGGTACTTTAGAATTGCCAAGTTTGAAAACATTTTAAACTCTGATCTTCAGTAAATACTTACATGACTTGTTTGTGGAGTGACTCTTAAATTGAAAACTTGGAAACTATAAGCAGAGTTTTTATTATCATAATTATATAAAGATTATTTTCTGCAGAGTGAAATATGTGAAGTATACATTTACTTTTCTCTGATTCCAGAATGTCAGAATCAATAGGAGATTTTTTTTAATTTTTTTATTAAATCATAAACACCTAGGTCATGTATACATTAATGCATTTATGGGGTACAATGTGCTGACTTCACATAGAATTAGCCCCTAAGTGTTTTCAAATTCTTAATCATACCCTGCAATCTATTGATATCCTCCTTCCAAGAGATCCTCCTAAATATCTTTTATCTATTTTCTTATAGTTTCCATCTCTTTTTCCTCTTTCACTATTTTTTAGATTCATATAACTTTATTATTCTTCACTTAAATTTTCAGTTTTAGCAGTTATATTTTGAATTTTTAAGAGCTCAGTCACATTCTGATTTTCCTTCTTCATAGTACCTTTAAAAATTTTAATTGATTTATTTTAAGGTTTAAAATCTTGAATCTCTATGAAGATAATAGTATTTCTCTGTTTCCTGAATTATCTTTATTTCCCTTGGAATCATTTCTCTTTTTGGTCATCCTAGCTTTCTTGTTCATATTTCAAATTTCCTCAACTACCTGGTGCAACTTAGTTTTCAGTTTATATATCAGAATATTTCTAAATGAGCTAACAGAACCTTCAATTTGGAGATCCATACAAGGGGACATAGCATGTTAATTAGCTGCCTTCTCTTTATGATGAAGAGAAGAGAGTTAGCCATCATGACCTTTCTCTGATGCAACAATCACCATACTAACCGCCCTAGTTCTTCATTTAATTCCTTCCTTAAATAAATCTTGTTTTGTTCTGGTTTTGTTAGGTTGATGATGTATACTTGGCTGCAAGTTAGGCATTCTGTGGTTTGGGACTGAGGACAGAAGCGATAAGTTAAGAAGAATTAAACTGCTCCATATATTTTGTGCAGATCCAAAAATGGTCATTATTTATTTCTTCCCTATATCCACACTTTTGTAATGTGACTTTGTAGCTCTTCTCATCAACACCTGGAAGCTATTTCTACATCCCTTGAATCTGGATTGGTCTTATAACCTAGTTGAGCAAGACAATGCAACAGACATACAAGTGTGCCGATCCTAAGCCTAAGCCTCAGGAGGCCTTGCACGTATATGCTTTCTCTTATAACTCTGCTTAGCCATCATGTGAACAATCCCAGATCAGCCTGATGAATGTTGAGACTGACTAGGTGACAGCCAGTTTAGCAGAGCTGAGTAACCAATTGGTTCAGTGAAGATGCATGAATAAACCCAGATGAACCAACCCAAACTACTGATCAGATAGAATAGTAAATGAATGAATACTGAACAAATGACTGTTTTAAGCCATTATGACTAAAGGGGTTTGTTAGGAAGCAAAAATTGATGCACATATTTCTGATGAAAATTCTGGTTATAATTGTGGGTCTCCTTTCAATGCTCATCAGTACTGTCTTATCCTCAAATGGAGCCTTGTTTCTTTGTGTCAGGCCACTGGGGGATCCTTCATGGGTATTGCCTCCTCCACACATATTCTCTGCAATGTTCGCCTTTGTTTTGCTTCAACAATCAACATCATTCATTCACATTTCATCTTCTAGAAATTTGATTTAAAAAATCTCTTATCAGTGCTAGTCTTTTCCCATTCTCTTTACTGTGTACTGTACAGATTTATTTTTCTTCAACTATTTTTATGGATTTTAGAAAAGAGAGGGGAATACAGACAGCAGCATGTGGTATGTCAACATTTGGACTCAAAGTCAACAAGTCATTTTGGGGCCTCTATTGAGTGCAGGCTCTAAAATTTTAAAAACACCAGTAGGTGGACTATTAAATAAGCAGCATTATTATTCCTTTAGTAAAGCACATTTCCTAAAGATCACTCAGGAAAATGTGTTAGTCTAATCCCTGCACATTTCATAAATTAACTGCTTTTATATAAAAATTATCTTTCAGATTCTTATTCATGTATATACCATCTTATTCCATAAAGAACTCATGTTTGATTTTGAACTAATCTGGACAATTCCTTCTCTCATTGTTAACAAATGGTAAATTTAACTATAACTAACTTTCAGTGGAAAAAATAGAATTAGTACATTGCAAAAAACCCAATTATTGGGTGGATATATGAGGTAACTAAAAAATGAAAAAAAGGAAACCAGGCATTTATATTCATTCATTCACACATTAAGCATAGACTTCTCATTGTCAACATGTGAGATACTTTCTGGTAAAATAGCATTGATGAAGACATAGTTTAAAAAGCAAATTTTTAATATAAATATGTCAAAGGCATGAATCTCATTATTGGACAATTCATTATTGGTTACATTTAAAACGTTAGTCATGTGCATTTTGTCTTCCTAACAGATAAATGCACTAAAATGAGTAAAGGCATGTGGATTGGGGCTGAGGCACAAGAAGTAAAGGAATTATATATTGTGTCCCAAATCACAGCATCTTCCATGACCTCCCTCTTAAGCTTCTTCCAGATGAAGAGCCAAAGAATCAAAGTTTCTCATCTTTCCACATAAACAAGACATCAAAATCCAGTTTCTGGCCCTGCTACAAACTGTGTAACCTGGAGGAAGTTACCTAACTTCTTTGGATTCGCAGGTTCCTTGTATCTATCAAATAAAGAGGACAAACTGATGATGGTCAATTCTTTCATCTTACTAGTGGGCTTCCTACAATATCATCAAAATAACCTTCAATCATAGGCTTTCAAGTCACCTGGACTTGGGTTTGAGTTGAAAGTCTGACACTTACTTGCTATAAACTTTTGGCAAGCCTCAAAACCTAAATTGTATTACCTATGAAATGGAACGGTTAGATAAATTATAAGCAAGAATGAGTAAATTGCTCCTAACCTAGCACTTGAATCCTAGTAAGCACTCAATAGAGGCTAATATTTACCAGTATTAACCACTGTCTTACTTTGTTACAAAATATTCAATATTTGTTTACCCAGATGCCAACTGAATATATCTATTGACAGGTAGATCACTACTTTATGAAAAATTCCTTTCCACTCTAGAAAATTATTAAATTATTAAGGCTTTGCTTAAAATGAACTTCAGTTTGACTTATCGTAACCCTATATTCTGCCTCCAATTTAGAGTAGTTAGTTTTTAACCTGAGGTCCACAAAGATTTCAAGAGGTTGTTAAACTCAGATGAAATAAAGTTACATCTATATTTTCACTAATTTCTAACTGAAAAATAGTATTTCCTTCGATTATGAATACAGTCAACAAACCACTGTAGTTTATGACTTTGTCACTAGTAGAAATCATATTTTCTTATCTCATTAGATCTATTGCAAGAATTTCAAAATAAAATATGTTAAATATTAGATCTGCTAGGCATAGCGATTTAATACATTAATAAAAATGTGCATAGATTACTATACCAAAATGTGTTTTAATAATTTGATACCTTGTTTTAATATAGTTTCTTTATAATCCTATAATTTTATTTTGTATTTAAAAACACTATATAGTCATCCTTCAGTATCCAGAAAGAAATGGTTCCAAGACTTCCTACAGATACCAAAATCTAGGTATCTAAATTTAACACTGTTATTTTTAATGAATGAAATAAAATTGTGTTCAGGACAGTGAAATTGTACCATGAAGGGATTTTTTTAAAAAATGAAAGCAGGATTATACTTTAACTCAATAGTCAGTAATCCCATTTTTGAAAATTAGCAGTCTCCTCATCCTAGTACAACTCTGCTCACTCAAGTTTTTGCAGTGGGATCTTGGATGCTATTATGATTCTAGAATTAATACATTTACCTCTGAAGATTGAAGTTTAAATTCTAAAATGATAAATTGCTGCTATGTATTGCTATAGTTCCTCATAATGTTTGGCTCCTTAAGTAGGAAATATAGTTAAGCACTAAGGCAAAGGGATTTCTAAAAAGACCAATTCATTCAAGATAATTGAAGCTTAGGTTCATAAGGCTTAGTTGCAAAATGACAATGCTATCTATACCCATTGTGTTTTTCTCAAGATGTAAGAAACAACAAACCAATGATTAAGTGTAATTTATAATTCTTTTAATGTACATATTCCAAATTATTAATTGGAGGTTTTATATATTTAATTTGTAATGAATTTTCACTAGTTTTACTGAAAATCCCTTAAGTATTAAGACTATTCTCAGGGTATATAATGTGGTCAGATAAGTTTAATCCTTGTACATAAGGAGCATTACCACTGACTTCTACAAGATTTTAGCGCCAAACTTACTGCTAAAAACCATAAGTAATGTCGCAGAATACAAAGTCCTTAGGAGAATAGGCCAGTATGATAGCTATGCACGTAAGCATGTAGGCCATTGGAGAAGGAGGAGGAATGGAAGAATAGACTATGCATTGGAAATGTATACAGAATTTAAGTTCCCACAGGTCAGCGTTTCTCAAACTATGTTAAGATGTTCCAAGAAGAAATTTTATAACAACATTGTTTCCTGTAAATATATTTAATGTATATATTCAAATACACTGTAATTGTTGTTATCATGCAAGAATCCACATTGCAGAAATTGAGACATGAGTGACCAGGTGTATCATGATTTTATGAGGTAGAATCTAAATATTAATGCTTTATATCAATATTGATGTCAACATCAATGGTAAATATCAATAATGATGTATATTTTGAACACATTTTCTAATGATTTCTACTATATGTTCCAGAATAGGGAAAGAATCATTGAATTACAGAATTGTTATGCTGGAAGGAACTTGGGTATAGTCTTCTTGCTTTACTTAAGGGTAAAAGTGAGGCCCTGAGAGAGGAGGTGACTGGGGTTGTTAATTCAGTGAGTTGAACTAAGGATGCCTGCTAGTTTCTAACTCTGTGCTTTTCTACCGGGTTCACCACTCCCTGATGTGGGGGATGAGGTGGGAGGGAAGGAAGTAAGAAAAGAAAAAGGAAGAGAAGGGGTGGAGAGAGAAGGGGAGGGAAGAGAGGAGGGTAGAGGAGGGAGGGAGAAAGGAAGGAAGGAAGAAAAGAAAGAAAAAAAATTGTATCCACTAAGAACAGAAAAGTTGCCTGGTGGTATTAACGTAGAAATGAAAGATTAGATGAAATGAGCTTGTTATTCAACCAAAGTATTTAACACGTCATGAAACTCCATCAAAAGTTATGCAGAAGAGACATTAACGACTATGAAATGTACCCTGGAGGTAAACTGTAGAAGCTAATAAAGAATGGGATAATGGGGACTCAGCACAGATTAGGGACTCAGCTGGAGCAAAAGCAAATTAAGGTTGAATTTTGAGAATGGTTCAAAAATTAGTTAATTCTCACAGTTAGGGGATTGTTTGAATATAAAAAACATAACTCATTCATGCTGGATTAGGCTGAAAGGAAAAATTTATTGAAAGGTTATAGGACTATTTTATAGAACCCAAGGCTAAGGAGGCAGTGAAGCTCCTTGCAGGATTAGACATCCTCTAGAAAGCTATCAAAACCAGAAACAGCCATCTTCTGTGTCTTTTCCCATAGAGCTCAGTTTCTTATCTAAGTGTCCCACTGGATATCAGTTGCACTCACTTCGGAGTAGGAAAATAGGCCCTCCTATTTCAAAGTCCAACAAAGAGAGACTAGAATTGATGTGTCCCAAATCAAAATTCCTCAGACAGAACCTGTTCTTCCTTTTCAAGTAGCACAGGGGCAGGAACTTTTGCCCTTTGCAATGAGTTCATCAAGAGATTCTCCAAGAGAAATCTAGGGTATAAAGAGTAACCATTGGCAAAGAAAGCATGTGGCTCCTTCAAACCTGAACAGCTTTTAGGAAGAGAGAACCTACTGGCAACAGAAAACATAAGAATGCATGGAAAATAAACTGAGAAGCAGGACAAAAAGGAGTCCATGCAAGTCTCCAAGAGGATTATTGATCTCTTCCAGTCCCTACCTTGCACCACAGCAAGCTCTGCTTTGTGACTGTTTAGTAAGCCCAGGAAGTGTACAGACGGGGTACTAACCAGAGCTTTCTTACTCCCTTGACTCTCCAGACCTGATCCACTCAATCCTAAACACCTACCTCAGAGGTCCTTCTTACCAACTTACTGCCAAGTCAACTTCTCACTTTCTTGTGGATTTAGGATACAGATATTAGTGAAAAAAAGAAAGGCTGTCTGCAATGATTGCTATACAAGCAGGTAGAATCTTAGAGGAGATGATCTAACCAGTCTTGGCAAGCTGAAAAAATATGTGCTTCCAAGTTGGAAAAGCCTTGGTTTGACTCCTCAATTCACACTTTGAACCCATCTAACCTAAATCAGTTTAACTTTATTATCAAAATAATGATTTCCTCAATGCATTTTTGCTTAAATACATAGTGTAATTTAAATGATAATAATTTACTAGAGCTTATTTGGAATCTATATCTCCTCTACTTATCATAAACTGTATAGTAATTATGAATTCTGAGCCCTTTCACTTAAAATGTGTACATTTATTGAATACTGAAATCTTCATATATGGAAAGCAAGAATTTACCAATCACAGGACCCTTGCTGCAAGGAAATGATAAAATTACAATGAATAACACGTAAGGGGAAGTGAAGAAAAAAAGGAGGGAAGGGAAGATGGAAAAGGGACAGGAAGGGAAGGGAAAAAAGGGAGAAAATAAAAACGAAGGAAATAGACAATTTTAAAAAATTGCGTTAGCTCTTCACATACATAATTTTTCTCTTCACAAGCAACTGTTTAGGTAAGTATTATTATTCCCATTTTACAAATCAGTAAACAGAGACTGAGAAGGATTAAAGGACTTTTCAAAAAATGGTCAAGATAAAGTGATGTAATGGGATCACAGTAGAAAAATTTTGCTTTTAGCTCTGGAGTTCAAGGTCTTAGGAAGCAGATAAAATTTGAACCTTCTATACTCAGTAGGATTTCAGCATTGGCAGAAACATCAGCGTGAGCCATGGTCCTGACAGCAGAAAGAAGGTAGCCCGCCTGGGACTACTAAGCAGCTAGACCCATTCATGGGACAAGGCACAAAGGACAGTAGTCTTGGGAATCAGGACGGGACCAGATGATGGACAACTTGAACGCTCAGCTAATGGATTGTGATATTTCTGTGAGCAGCAGAGAACCACTAAAGGCCAGTGAAAAAATTATATCCTTAGATAGTTGGCCAGAGGTGATAGCTAAGAAAATTTGGCCTGGGGAGCATATGATCATTACCAAGGCAAAAGGTAGCAAGAGTTTGATTTAGGATTGGAGTCACAAAAATGGACAAATAATGAAGGTGTGAAAGAAGATCTGTAGAGGTAGAATCACCAGATCCTGACATTTGGTCGGATGGTAAGGAGAAGAAATGGGCTGAGATGTCCTGGGTTTTATAATAGGAGATTCTCACAGTAACTGGGAGTGAACAAGGAATAAGACCCTCTCTTTCTTTTCTACTCTCTGGGCTTTTTGTTTAACAGGAAGCTAATTCTGAAGCTGCTTTTATACTAAAAGAAATGAAGCATATTGTTTTCATAAACCTTTGTAAAATCTGCTGCATTCTCTGGCATGTTTGCAAATATTGCCACATTCTCCAGACAGTTTATGTGCAACACGCTTCACATTCCTAACAGAGAAACATCACTAAAATAATATTCTTTAACAAATTTATGAAGGTCATTCCCTAAAAGACTACTTTAAAAATGGAAATACATTTGTTGAAAACTGCTAATAATGTGATACTTACACACTAGGTGCAGATATATTTTCAGCCACCACCAGTGTGGGTTTTATTATTCATCCTTAAGACATTTACAGCAGTCACTGTTAACTCTAGCTGAATGTTAGAATTACCTGTAGAGTTTTACAGAATTCTGATGCCTAAGTCTAAACTCCAGTGTTCTGGTGCAAATGACTTGGGAGCATCCTGGGAATTGGGATTTTTGTTTTGAAAACTCTAGATGATTCTAACGCAAAGTCACCGTTGAGCCTCACTCAGCAAGAATAAAAGTGACTGATGATGTTTGAGATAATTAAGTCTATCATGCCATCAAAAAGATTATCAGCTACTTACAATTTGTACATAAATGATCTGAAATTGGTCTTACCCTAACATTAATAAGATGTGAGAAAATTTACATCAAGAACAAGGATTTAGTGGGCTGAGTGGTCAAACTGGAGAGGACAAATGAATGAGAAAGTTGTGAAGCATGCTGACTGCCGAAACATTTTGCTTATTCTTTCTCCTGATTCAACAGCTACCCCTGGGATATGACCGCAATGAAAACTTTCCCTTGCTCCTCCCTAGCCACTCTGCAAACACTCAGTCAGTGGGTGGCTGACCCTATAAGCAGATCCCAAGTTCTTCTACTCAGCGTCTGAGTGGCCGCTGCTACCTCCTCTAAGATACAGGGTGCAAAAGCCAAGACAAGGCTTTTATACACGTTGGAAACTCAAAAAAAAAAAAAAAAACGGACAGGGAGAGCTGGCTGTTTAGCCCTGCATCCTCACGTTTGGGGGGAATGCTGAAAGATCACTTATTTCTAAGTCTCTTCTCTCTCCTGTTACACATTGACTAAAGTGTCCATTAACTCTGTGGCTTAAGGAATTGCTAAGAGAAATCCTAGGTTAAATGTGCCTATTACCTGGGTGGAGTAAAACATTTCCTTCCATTGCTCAGCATTGCTAAAGAAGTACTACCTTTTCTCCAGCAGACAGGGCCATGCGGAAATGCAAGAGTTATGCAGAAACAGCCTTGGGGAATTTTTTAGGGCACACAGCAGAAAGGTGATCTCTGGGTATTCTGAACTCTTACTCCATTAAGAAGCTTCTCTTCTAGCTTGACTCTGGCCTTCATTAATTTTATTACTTTTCCTTGGGGTGGGGGGGTCCTCCTCCCCAGTGGTCCAAGTGAAATTTTATCCATTTCTCAAAGTCCAGTACCAGTGCTCTTTTACCCATTTGATCATATCAACTTAAATCAATACTTTCCTCTCTTAGCTCTGAAATTGTGTATCTTTTTTTCTTTCTTTCTTTTTTTTTTAATTAAATCATAGCTAAGTACATTAATGCAATCATACGGTACAATGTGCTGGTTTTATATACAATTTGAAATATTTTCATCAAATTGGTTAACATAGCCTTCATGGCATTTTCTTAGTTACTGTGTTAAGACATTTATACTCTACACTTAGTAAATTTCACATGTATTCTTGTAAGAAGCACCGTGTGTATGTTTGCATTTGTTGTTCTTTTTTACTGGACCTAAGCACTTTAAGACGCAGAATTTTTTTCTTTGTCCAGATGTATGTACTACATGGCACCAATTTCTATACTTTGCACATAACAGGCACGCAATAGATCTGATAAATAGATCAACAAGGTCAATTTAAATATCACCAAATAATTCGTGGAAAACTGGAATTCTTTTGGTCTTAACGAATAGGTTTGAGCATGAAAATAGTGAAAGGGTCAAGAGCCTCCCCAGAACAGATGTCTATAGAGGCATTTAATTATCCCACAAAAATAACAGACTGGTATCTGAAGTGACCTTGGACATTCTTGACCAGCTTCATCTTATGGGATTATAGTTGTTCTATCACAACTCTTTAGTAGTTGTAAGTGTTCTTTTCTGAAACATTATTTAAATAAGCTTAGTTTATGCAAGTCCCAGTAGTCACCCCTTGTAATTGCACCACTGAAATCACTATAATTCTAGGTTTAAAGAAGTTAATATATTTTCTGTCAGGGTGACAAGAGGACTGTCACTTGTCTCTGAGCTCTGAAAGTGGCACACCCAAGAATGACTTCTCCATGCCCAGGGACTGACAAGCTGTATGTTTATTTATGAGATCTTAATCTAAACTATTTTTGCTTCCTGATTTCTAGAGGAGCTGTGGGGAAGAGACTTTAATTACCAAAGTTCTCAACAGTTCTAATTTACTTAAGGGTCATCTTAACATTGATTCTGCTACAATCCATGGGGTTTTAGCCTATTTACAATGGCTTTGCTTTTACTTCAAGAGCCTAGTTTGACCCGAATCAACCTTGCTCCAATCCGAAAGTTTTACAAAATTTGGAGAGGTATTTGAAGAGTTTCAGTACATATCCTTTGAGACTTTCCTGTCCAAAGCACCTAACACAGAGTGCTTCAAATATAGTGAGTACTCAGTATACTGGGGGAAAGAACTATTGAATGAGTAGTTCAATATTTTGTCAGCAGAAGTAATTGAGAACAAAATTTAAAGTATTTTGGTATTTGGTTCAGAAAAATGGCAACATAATGGAATTTTCAGATAAAAAATTCCGTTGATATTTATCTCAGTATCTTGTAAAAAAGACAGTCCCCTGCCTTTTGTTCTGAGGTATCTTTTGATACATATATTCAATCTTTCAACTAGATTATAAATTATGGAGGAATCATGTTTACTGCTTGGCACAGAACCTAGCACCTAGCGGTAGGTTCTCTATAAATGTGTGTAGTTGATCTATTTCTACTTCATGTACTATTTCTCCCCACTTGTGGAGAACCCTATATCTACCCCACATTAACAGTCTTCTCTTAGGTAGAATCTTCTGGATAATATTTTAGTGTCCAAGATCAAAAAGAGCCATTAACATAACATAATGTCAGGGCCAGCCCTGTGGAAAATTAAAAAGTGGCAAAGAATGTCCCCTCTTTTCTTCATCATTTTATCCTTCTCTATCAAGTACGCATTGATCCTCTACTTGCTTAAGAAAAAAATCTGATTCATTCATACATGCAGGGGTGTATTAAGCCACAAAATCAAAAATAAACAAATGTATTTCCAGCAAACTAAAAGTTTGCATCTACACAGCAAAAGGAACGACTCACAAATTGAAGGGACGAGTTATGGAAAACTTAATGGAAAACAACTTACGAAAAAAAGTTGTCTCTCAACTTATGAGAAAAAATATTTACAAACAATACACCTGATGTGTGGCTAATACCCAAAATACTACAAGGAACTCAAATGACTCAATAGCAAGAAAACAAATTCCCAGTTTTACAAATTGAGCAAAGGGCCAGAATAGGCATTTCTCAAAAGAAGACATACAAATGGTCAACAGATATACATACATACATACATACATATATATATATATGTTCAACATCACTAATTATCAAAGATATACAAAACAAAACCACAATGAGATATCACCTCCCACCTGTTAGAATGGCTATAATAAAAAAAGACAAAAGGTTATCAAGTGCCTGGGGGAGTTTGGAGAAGAGGGATCCTTGTATACTGTTGGAGGGAATGTAAATTAGTACAGACACCATTCAAATGTGCAACCTTTTAAGCAAGACATTTCCATAGCAAAAGAGCTGTAAAGTCTACTGGAGGACTATGAGAGGCCTTACAGTTTAAAAATGTTACATATGTACCTCCCATGATGACAGGCAAAGCAGGAATTCTCTGTTGAATTGATTTTGCTGGAAGGAAATACAAGAAGAGCTTCCCCAGAACACATTTGACAGCTGCTGCCTTTTAAAAGGAAACAAAGAAATCACTTAAAAGAAAACTTGTTTGTTGCAACAAACAAGTCGGGAGGCTGCTTCTGGCTGTGTCAATCACAAGGGTGACCAAGTTCTAGCTGTGAATAGGTCACATTGCATTCACTGTTTACCAACAACAGAAAAGGAATAGACTTTGATATTATTTCCAATTTTAATTTCCTAGGATTAAAAGAGAAGGTCAGGGCCAGATGTGGGGGCTCATATCTGGAATCCTAGCACTTTACAAAACTGAGGAAGGAGGATAATTTAAGGCCAGGAGACCAGCTTGAACAAGAGTGAGACCCTGTTTCTACAGAACAAAGGAAAGAATGGAGGGAGATAGGGAGGAAGAGAGGGAAGGAGGGAAAAATTAGCCAGGCATGGTGGCTCATGCCTGTAGTCCCAGCTACTTGGGAGGCTGAAGTAGAAGGTTTGCTAGATCTCAGGAGTTTGAGGCTGCAGTGAGCTATGATGAGGCCACTGCACTGCAGCCAGGGCAACAGAGCAAGACCCCATCTCAAAATAAAGATAACTTCAGCATTTTACAACACTTTATTTTCCTATACTCATTTTTCTTTTTTCATGACCAATAAAGAAAATTTATATGAGCTATCTATTTCTGTGACACAAATTATCTAAAATGTAGCATCTTAAAACAACAAACATCTGTCACCTTACACAGTTTCTGAGGATCAAGAATTCAGGAGAGGCTTAGGTGGGCAGCAAAGTCTCAGGGTCTCTTAAGAGGTTTCAGTGAAGCTGCAGCTATCAAGGCAAGGCTCAAATGGGGTTAGAGAATCACTTCCAAAGTCATTCACTTAGTCCTCAGCTTGCCTCAGTTCCTTGCTGGCTATTGGATAGAGTCCTCCATAGCTTACCATGTGGACTTCTTCTATAGGCTGCTTGAGTGTCCTCATGCATTGTTAGCTGGCTGCTCCAGAGTGAGTGAAACAAGCAGCACCCTAGATGGACTCCAGTGTTTTATAATCTATCCTCCAAAATGGCACACTTTGCAGAATAAAATCTGCTGCATTCTCTTTGTCACAGGATCAACCTTCGTACAATGTGATAGAAGAGGATATAGAAGTGTGACTACCAAGCAGCAGAGAAGCCATCTTGGAGGTTGGCTACCCAACAATGATTCTGTAGAGGCATTTTCTGTGATATATCCAAATAATCTGATGTTCAAATGATGTTCAAGGTTTATTGCTCTCATAAAGCAGCAGTTCTAAACTTTTTGGGGGGGAATATGGGTCCTCTTAAAGTCTCTAATGAAAGCTGTGAATGTATTCCCCAGGAGAATGTACAGTTGGACCTTAGTATCAGAAAGTTCTACATCTACATTTAACCAATTGGGTATTGAAAATATCCCCCCTCAAAAAAAAAACACCAACCCCCCAATAAAGCAAACTAAAAAACAATACAGTATAATATTTACATAGGATTTACATTTTATTAGGTATTATAAGTAATCTAGAAATGATTTAAATTATACACAGGTTGTGCTTACATGTAAATACTAAAGCATTTTAAATAAGGGACTTTACATATCTATAGAGTTTTGAATCTATTGTCCTCATGTTTTGGTCATAGAACCAACCCCCATAGATGCCAAGGAGTGACTATATAAAATGAGTCATTACAGTTTTGCGTTACACCATTTCTTAGAGTCCAAGGATGCTCTAAAGATATTTCAGAGACTTTAGGTCACTGGCTTTAACAGGACTTTCCTCCTGCAATCACTAAACACGAGAACACAGCTTCTGTTGAGGAATTTATAACAGGACATAAATACAAGCAAGGGCTGATAGACTTAATCAAACCCTAGTCAAAATTTTTATTTAATCAGAAATTCAAAGAGCTTTCAATGGAATATGTCCATTTTCTGAGCTAGTGTTGCAAAGAAACTCCTAGTGGGAAACCCAAATCCTTACTTTTGTTGTAGTTCTTAAGAGATGAAGAAATCCTAACTGAATCTCTCAGAGCAAGGTAAAGGGAGATGGAGGAATTTTGCTATGGGAGAGCCTCTCTGAACAAATACGTAGTTTCACCATGAGTGTTTGATAATATATGAGAGCTGTGTGTGTTTAAAACTGTAGGCAATAAAATGGAGTCTAATTTGATTTAAGCCCTGTTCCTGTTTTTCCCTTTACAAGGTTACATTTTGAAATCCTGACCCTAAACTATTGTCTTAGTCCATTTTCTGCTGACATTACAGAATAACAGAGAATGGATACTTTATTTTTTTAAAAAGGAAGGAAGAAAGAAAAGAAAAGTAAAGAAAAGAGAAGGAAAGAAAAAAGTAAGGGGTTTATGTGGCTTAGTCCAAAAGCATGGCATCAGCACATAGCAAGGGCATGACAGCAGTCTCAAAACAAGAGGGTGTGAGACAGAGAACGCTCACTTTTATAATTAAGCCACTTTTGTGATAAGTAATATGAGCATTAGTCCTTTCATGAAGGCAGGATCTAAGTGCCTCTCAAAGGTCCTATCTTCTCAACACTGTTGAACTGAGGATTAAGTTTCTACTACATGAACTTTGGGAAACATATTCATATCATAGTAATCAGGGAACATACACCTTCAGATTACCTGCTACTATAGAGTTATCATATACCTTCTCCACTAAGTGTAATTTTCAAGTAGCATTCTCAAATATTATCTTCCTCTTCCAACTGGTCATTTAGAACATCCAGTAGATCCTATTTTCCAGTATTACTTAATAAAAGACTTTAGACACAGAGTGAAAGCTTGTAACGATCTACAGTCATGTGCCTTTCCTGTGCAATCTTATGGCACTCCATATATCCCAGCATAGTACACAGAAGATAATACATGTGGGTGGTATTTTCCTAGTTTAATTGATTAGTTATTTGTCTGTACTCCTGCCACGAGGTATAAGCTCCATCAAGGTAGTAATGCTTCTATCTTGTTCACCATTTTATCTTCAATATCCAGCCCCAATATTTGACATATAGGAAACACACAATACATATTAAAAGAACTAAATAAAAATCAATAATTCTTATTTCATGCTCTTACATGGAAGGAAATACCACCATCTATTTTATAGAAATGGAATAAAATAGGAAGAGAAATGGACTAAGTTGGAAATGGACTAGCTTTGATACTTCCTAGCTATGCAAACTAGACTCAGTCTGAGGCTGCTTTCGCATCAGTTTCCTTACACAAAATGGCATAATACATGACACAACCACTTTAAAGAGTTTTTTTGATCCAAAGGGCAGATCAATATGAAAAGTATCTCATAAATTATAAAATAAAATTTTTATGTGTTGTTATTATTATTATTAAATGCACCGTATAGTTGTCAGAGATGCTATATAAAAAGAGAAATTCGGGATAGTTCTTAAAATGTGTCCCTCAGAGAGAAATCTATGATCACTGATCTGAGGGTGTCAAAAGAAACACTTTTGCAAGGTAAATAATCAGCCATTTCTATTCTGAAGGCTAAATTTTGTGCTTTTTGTCATGGTAAAATCAGTTATTGTTCTTAACAAGTACAGAACGTTTTCTGCAGAAAATAAATATGACAAGGTCCCTGAGTGCCAGGTTTGCATCTAAACAAAGGTAGACGACTTGGCCTCTATAATAAAGCACACTTGCTTCTTTGAAAGTATGGTCAAGTATTCTTATTTTCAACCATGACCTTCAGGATTGGGAAATTTGTGAAGAAGGCAACTAGGCGAACTCATGAACTTATATTTGTCCGTAAAATGTGGGTGTCGTCACATATATCGTATAATAAATGGAAACTTGCAATTGGCTGACATTAAGATACTTTGGGGGATGGAGTAGCATTGACAGACATAGACTCATGTTTTTACCTTTAAAAAATTTTTTAAATGACCATATAATCTTTTACACTTTGTCGATTGTCAACAATTCACCAGCTGGATTATGTGGAGACTCACCCAAGTTATTTGATAACTGTGTTTCTTTATTCCAATTAAGCACAAAGATCTTGTTCATCATATCAATGTGATCAAGGGCACTCAGCAAATAATGAAACACAACAGAAAAAAAAAAAAACTTCAAAAATCTCTCTGGGAAGTGACATTTCTACTTCCGCTCCCAGTTATATTAAAATTTCTTCTGTCAAACCACTGTAAGTGTTTCGGACAGAGGACTTAAAACTTAATCCTAAGTCCAATGTCATGAAACTTTCCCCCTATGGTTTTAGTTTCCTGGTAGGTCTACACTTCCAGGTATTATGCCAAATTTTTAATGCATTTTGAGTTGATTTTTGTGTAAGGTATTCGGCAAGGGTCCTATTTCATTGTTTTGTGTGTGGGTACTCAGTTTTCCAAGCACCATCTATTCCCCATTTGTGTTTGTATTTTTGACACCCGGTAGGCTTATTTCTCAGTTTTTTTATCCTCTTTCATTGATGGATATGTCTGTCTTTTATGACATGCTGTTTAAATTATAAACAGTTATAGCTATAGCTTTATAATTTTTTTTTGAAATCATATATTCTTCTTTCTCAGGATTGCTTTTATCATTTAAGGTCTTTTAAAACAATATTAAGTCTTCTCATCCATGAACATAGGAGGTCTTTCCATTTATTTCTATCTTTTAAAATTTTTTTCATTAATGTTTTGTACTATTCAGTGTAGGAATCTTTCTCCTCCTTGATTAAGTTTATTCCTGTTTGTTTTATTCTTTTAATGCTATAATGGATACTTTTTAAATTTCTTTTCAGATGCTTACTGTTAGTAGATACATTTATAGGTTGATTTGTATCCTGCAACTTTACTCAATTTGCTTATTAGTTTTAAAAGATTATTTTGTAGACGCTTCAGGATAATTTTCTACATATAAGATAATATCATCTGCAGACAGAGATAATTTTATTCCTTCTTTTCTGATTTGATGCATTTTTTTTTCTTCTTGCTTAATTCCTTTGGCTAGGACTTTCATTTCTATGTTGAACAGATGTAGTAAGAATGGACATTCTTGCCTTGCTCCAGACCTTACAGGAAAAGCTTTCACCTTTTAAGCAATGAGTATGATGATACCTGTGAACTTGCCAAATACTGACTTTATCACAGAGAGGTAACTTTTCTATACCTATTGCGAATTTTGTCAGATACTTCATCTATATCTATTGAGATAATCATGTGATTTTTAATCCTTTGTTTCATTAATAAGATATATCACATTAATTTATTTGAGCATGTTGAACTACCTAGCACCTCCAGGATAAATCCCACTTGATCATGGTGTTTCATCCTTTGAATGTGCTGTTTGATTCAATTTGGAAGTGCTTCCTTGAGGGTTTTTATATCTATTCCTCAGAGATATTTGTCTATAATTTTCTCTTTATGATTGTCTTTTTTTCTGGCCTTAGTGTCAGGGATGTTGGCCTTGTCAATTGAATTTTAAAATGTTCCTTCTCCTCAGTTTTTTGGAAGTTTAAAGATTTGTGTTAATTCTTCTTTAAATGGTAATATTTGGTAGACTTCACCAATTAAGTCACCCGATCATGGGCATTTCTTTGTTGGAAAGTTTGTAATTACTGATTTCAATTTCCTTTTCTGTTACTGGCCTATCATGCTTTTCTATTTATTCGTGATTCAGTATTGGGAGGTTGTATTTCTAGGGATTTATCTATTTTTTTCTAGGTTATTCAATTTGTTGGTGTATAATTGTTTATAATAGCCTCCCATGACCCTTTTTATTTCTGTGGCATCAGTTATAATCCCTCCTCTTTGTTTACAATTTTATTTATTTGAGTCTTCTCTTTGTACCAGTTAATCATGGAAATGATTTCTTGAATATGACATCAAAAGCACAAGCAACAGAAGCAAAAGGAGACATGTGGGACTACATCGAACTAAAATGCACCTACAAAGAAAAGGAAATAATCTACAGAGGAAAAAGGCAATTTATGGAATGCTTTCCATGGCATCATGAGATTGTGTTAGAAAATATTGTGGAGTTGCATTTATATGCACCACGTGGTAAGTTTAATACTAGAAACTAGTTAATTAAAAATAATGAAAAAAATTCTTATTAACTTTTTATTGAAGAATAATATACATTCAAAAATGACGTAAGTGTGCACCTGAATAAATTTTTATAATAAGTACACTGTATCAGCAGAACCCAGGTCAATAAAAAGCATATTATCAGCACCCCAGAGTCCCCTGTGTGCCTCCTTCCAGACACTAGCTCTCCCAATCAATAGGGGTAACCACTATTCTGATTTCTAACACCAAATCAATGCTCCTGCCTGTTTTTACACTTTATATAAATGGAATCACGTAGTATACATTCTTTTGTGCCTGACAACCTATGACTGAAAAACTCATTAATATGTTTAAATGTAATCATAATCCATTGGTGTTTATGGCTGATTAGTATTACAGTTGTGTTACTATACTACAGTTTATCCATTGGTTCTGTTTTTGATGGGCAATTGGGTAATTTGCAGCTTTTGTCTGTTGCAAATATGTCGATCTGAACATCCTTATATAGTCTTTTATAAAAATTTGCATGCCACTCTTTTTGATATATGTTTAGCAGTTGAATTACTGGGTCATAGGTTGTGTACTTTTTTTTAGCTTTAATAGATATTGCCAAATAGTTTTTATAAGCTAATTACCAACACACACTTTCACAGGAGATAATTGAGGGTTCTGGTTTCTCCACATTCTTGCCAATACAAGGGATAATCTGTCTTTTTTATTTTAGCAATTCTTGTGGGTATGTAACGAGTGGTATTGAATTGTGGTTTTGGATTTCCTGGATAATTAGATTAATCCCCTTTTGATATGTTTATTAACCATTTGGATATCCCCTTCTGTGGAGTGCCTCTTAAATTTTTTGCTAATTTTCCTATTGGGATGTGAATCTAATTTTTATTGATTTTCTTTATATGGTAGTTCCTTAAGTAGTTTAGATTCAAGTCTGGAGTGAATTTTGTATTCTTAAATCATTTAGATGATATGATATGGCTCCATTACATGAATGGATTAATGACAACAAAAAAAATGAAGTATTTGGAATTCACTTGACACATATTTATCAAGCATCTACTACGTGCCAGATACCGTGCTAAGCTGTGTAGAAATGATTTATAACCCTTGCCTCAATAAAGTATAGAACAGTAAATTATAATTGCAGAAATTTGGGTAGAATAAATTTCTTACTGCATCTTTCCTCCATCTCAACACCCCAGATCAAAGAATTTCAGAGGCCTTCACTTCTAAAAGTCTGAGAACCAGGCCAAGTTTTAAGGCAGACTCTTGAACCAAATCCAATAGCTCATGCAGCTTTGAATTAAATGAATCAAATTATAGCAAAGTCTTGTTATTAAATGCTGTGCTTTGGCCTGATGCCCCAGCATTCTCTGATCAATGACACAGATCATGAGAGAATGAGGAAATCGTGTGGTCAAGCTGGTCAATTTAGGTACCAGGGTTTCTGGGGACACAGCCAGAAGTGGAAACACGCCTAATGATCCCAAAAGAAGGATATGGTCCTCAAAGCCACTAGGGAAGAGGCCAGGAAAATCCTTCAGTTTGGAACCAGATCTAGCCAGAAGACAGACTCATAAGAAATGTTAGTACCACTTCCAAGAGGTTCTCCTACCTTCTCAGCCCATAAATCTCAGGTGCTACTGCCTAGCTTCTCTATCAAATTTAAATATCCTTCACTAGTCTCTGCCCAAACTTACTCAGTGACCACTTCACTAGTCCTAAAGAAGGATAATATATGTTTGGTTATTAATTCTAAGTAATAAATATATTTGCGATGACTACAATCATCTTTGAAAGGATGTGCTACTATTCCTTACAGTTTAGATTCTCTTGCCCTTGTAGATTTTTTTACTCCTATAGCAGTCCTCAGAAGACCCAGTGACATGCTAAAATTAATTTTTACTTCTAAGTTATTAAGTTGCATGCACATTCCTGGACAATAAAAACAATACTAGAGTATATTCATTTCTTCCAGGAAGGCCATAAGTCCATAGTATAAAATATAATCAGGTCTAAATTATCACTACAAATCTAATACAAAATCATTTTTAAAGATTTTAAAATTATTTCTTCACATTATCAATTGAGTTTTTAATATAGACTTGAAAACTTGAAAAATAAAAGCATAGAGGAGTAGAAAACCAAGTCATCCATAATCCTACCTTAGTCTCTGTTAATATGTTGACATAACCTGTAACCATTTTCTCTGTGCATGCTTTTAAATTAACACCATATATTTAAATTTTAATGCACTGTAAAAGATGAATTTAAATTTATGTGTATTTTTCCACATTTAAAAGATGTAAGTTAGTAAACCTAATTTCTAATATTTATATAATGTATCATGAAAGGGATGCAAAATAATTTATTTAACTATCCCTACTGTATTTATTTAGTATTTTTTAAACTTCTTTCGCTATAATAACTAGTGCTAAAGAGTTTAGAGAAACAAAAGCTATTTTTCAATTTTTGATTTTTTTCCTGAATATAGTCACAAAATTAAATTGTTATAGGAACATTTTTAAAGACACATATTGTGAACATTTACATCTTTTTGTCTGTTTTGCTCATTGTTAAAAGATAAAAATACTAATCCTTTTTACTTGTTTTTCATTTTTTTATTTTTAGTAAAGCAAAATAGCTTTCAATTATTGGCCACATTAATTTTCTTATTTTACTTATAAATTCATTCATCCATTATTAATTGAACATTTACTAAGTACCAGGCAGTGTTCTAGGTATAAGAAAACTATCACTGCATGAGGCAGACAAATTCTTTATGCTTACGAAGCAAGAAAGGGTCCCTAATAAACTATCATGCAGTAAGGCAGGTAATGCTAAGTGCTGCAAGGGGAAAATGAAGAAGGTAAATAATTAGAGAATGAAGGTGACATTTTGGGCAGGTGGTTAGAGAAGACTCCTCTCTAATGAAATAACACTTAAGAAGAATCATTTGTGAAATTCTATTCATTTCCTCAATCAACTCATTTAAATGAGTTTTCTCTCCTACATTGTGCTCCAAAAAAGATAGGCAACATTTGCCATATGCGGCAGTAACAAAAATTAATTTCATGAATTTCCTAGATTTTATTTCCTTTCTTCTCAGAAAGCATGACAAGCTTAACTACAGGTCATCCAAACCTACATTACTGCTCTCAAAACAGCTAGCTTTTTTCTGATAAATAATAATGTGGTATCATTCAAATACAAAGACAAAATTGACCAACATTATTTTATTATTTTTCTTTTCTTTTTTTTTTTTGCACTATTATTGATGGTATGCTTATTCCCAAATACCCTATCTCCTTTTCCTACAGAAATAAAAAATTCTGCTAATTTGTAGTACCAACTCATAAGGTTATTATGAGGATTACATATGTTAATTACACACTGAGCTTGGTGCCCAGTATATGTTAAATGTAGTCATGTGCTTCTTAACAATGGAGATATGTACTGAGAAATGTATCATTAAATGATCACGTAGTAGTGGGAACATCACAGAGTGTACTCACATAAAACCGGTATCAGTAAATGATCATGTAGGAGTGGGAACATCACAGAGTATACTTCCATAAGACCCAGATGGTAGAGCCTCCTATATACCTGGGCTATATGGTACAGTCTATTGCTCCCAGGCTGGTATGATACATTACTGCCCTGCACATTGTAGGCAATTTTAACACAATGGTAAATATATATGTCTAAACATAGAAAAGGTACAGTAAAAATACAGTAAAGGATACAATCTAATATACCCATAGAGGGCACTTACCATGAACAGAAATTACAAGATCTGAACATTCTTATACAGTCTTTTATAAAAATTTGCATGCCACTCTTTTTGATATATGTTTAGCAGTTGAATTACTAGAAGTTGCAGTGGGTAAGTCCATGACGGGGTGGAAAGCCTACGGGCATTATGGTACCCAACTGTAGACTTCATAAACACTGTACACTTAGGCTACACTGAATTTATTTTATAGGTTTGTCTTTCTTCAATAATAAATTAATTTTAACTTGCTCAACTTTTTAAATTAACTTTATAAACATTTCAATTTTAAAAAATGTTTTACTCTTTTCTAATGATACAGCTTAAAACACACACTGCAGTTGTATAAAAATATTCACTTAATTTGTACCCTTATTCCATAAGCTTTTTTCTAATTTTTTTTTTTTTTTTACTTTTTAATTAAAAAAAACCCTCATATATAAACACACACATTAGCCTAGGCCTATGCAGGGTCAGGATCATCATCACTGTCATCCACCTCCACACATCATCCCACTGGAAGGTCTTCAGGGGCAACAATGCACAGGAACCGTCATCTCCTACGATAACAATGTCTCTTTCTAGAATGTCTCTCAAAGTACCTGCCTGAGGCTGTCTTATACATCTAGTACACTCTAAATAAAGGTAAAAAGTATAATAAGGTAAATACCTAAATCAGTAATGTAATCGCTCATTATCAAGTATTATATAGTACTCTACATAATTGCATGTGCTTTTATAAAACTGAAAGTGCAGGTTTGTTTACACCAGCATTACCACACACACATGAGTAACACACTGTGCTATGACTTTACAGTAGGAATTTTCAGCTCCATTATAATCTTACTGGACCAACTACATGCAGTCTCTCATTCACCAAATTGTTGTTATGCGGTGCATGACTATATCCAATAAATATTTCGATATTGTCATTGTTAAATTCATCATCATCACGTACTGCTCAGCTGGGTAAAGCAGCCCAGATTGATTCTTATCTTCCGCTTGCACTGACTGGCTTCTTGAGAACCAAGGAATAAGACGTTAGGATAATTGGGTAGTGATGTTGTCTTCCATGTAAAATTACAGCAGCACACAAATGAGCATCACTCAGAATGACAGGCATTTATAGTTTACTCCTGAACAGTGATGAGTCCATTTATACGTGGGTTTTCTTCTGCCTCTGCCACCCTGAGACAGCAAGACCAACCCCTCCTTTTACTCCTCCTCTTCAGCCTACTCAATTTGAAGATGATGAGAATGAAGACCTTTATGATAACCCACTTTCACTTAATGAATAGGAAATTCTCTTCCTTATGATTTTCTTAACAATATTTTCTTTTCTCTAGTTTATTTTATTGTAAGAATACCGTATATCATACATATACACAATATGTGTTAATCAGCTATTTGTTATTGGTAAGGCTTCTGGTCAACAGTAGGCTATCAGTAGTTAAGTTTGGGGGAAGTCAAAGTAATATGCAGATTTTCAGCTATGTGGGTGTTGACACTCCTAACCCTTGTGTTGTTCAACTGTATATTAAATTTAGTGATTTCTCTATTCTATAGTCCTCTGAAAACATCATGCATATTTTCTGAGACTCTGGAATTAATCAGAGTGAGTTACAGGGATTTTTAACTACTTCACACACAAATAGTAACAAAAAGAATAAAAAAGTGGGAAAGCATAGCTGAACCAGACTAGGGGGAAACAAATACTATTCATTCAGTCAAGTTTTATTGAGCTTCTTTCCTCATTATTCTTTCGTTTCTAAACTACCACATCTCCTTGCTTTATCGCCTAAGAAATCCTGTGTATATGAAATATAAGTTTCCAAATCTACTGTTTCCTCACTACCTTCACCATTATGGTTCTATGAGAGACACACAAGTAATCAGAAATACCCCTCACCCTTTTCCTGGTATTCCTGTCGTCTTCTCCACAATCCCTACTCTTTGACCTAAAGGGAACATTGACACAGAAAAGTTAAAATACTGATTTTAAATTTTCCTAATTAATTTTTTTAAGTTCCATTAAAAAAGAATCTTAAATCTATAGGTCAGTCAATAAAAACACTTGAAAGCAGAAACATTAGTAATCAAAATTCATGATGATGTGCTTGGCACAAAAGATTTTCTTAATGAACTATCCATTAAGATGTCAGTTAAACTAATTGACACAGACTTTTCAGAAAGAAAAGAGAAGGAGAAGGAAATCATTCAGTAGCCTGGATACTAAAGGAAATCAATAGGCACGAGGAGAAGGTGGCAGCGCCTGTCATGGCTCCCTTCCCCTTTCCCGTGTTCCATAAACCTGTTGTTTTGTTCTCCCAACCTCACACGCTGTAATTATTCTTCTGAGAAGCTGTAATCTTAAGTTGATTCAGAATCCATTTTGGCTTTTGAATCCTAAATGGGAATTTTATATTAATATCACAGTCCGTAGTATTACATTATATGAACGTAATCACTCATATGTCCTGTCTCACCTCCACAGAAATATAAAAAGGAAACTAATCATCTGGTCACTAGGAGCTTGCACTCTGTAAAAGGAGGATGTATTTTACCACTTGCTTTCATACGTTGTTGAGTACGAATCACTTCACTTGAAAATGCTACTTTCCCACTCTTCAACTGCCCCACCTAATGGCAAGAGGTTTGAATAGCAGCCTTTTTCTTGGTCCCATCATTGAAGAGACTCAACAATACTTTATCCTATCTGTGCAAATCTGTAGCATTATGCTTGAAACATGGGTATTTTCTCCTCCCTTTTACGGTCCTACACGCCACTCCCAAATCAATTGGCATCAGAAACACAGGACAAAGCAATCAGACATAAGGCAGAGAGCCCATAATCCAACTCTAGCTAGTGAAAAGAGTACGCATTAGAATTTAGCGCTCTCCTGCAAGCGCATGGATTCAGACACTGTTAAATCTCTTTTCTTTAATTTGTTTCTAAATGCACCTTTTGTCATTATAAATGAAGGGTTGTGGGATAACAGATGAAAAGCTTAGCACATTCTCTTTCTACATAGCATTAGACTCACAGCAACCAAACACTTTCCACTGCCCTGATTTTATACTGAAGGAAACTGAGGTGCAATGAGAGGAAATGATGTTCTAGAAATCATATACATCTTTAGTGGTAGAATTTGTCCTCAAGAAAGAAGCATATTCTCCAGACTGCAGCATCTACCACCACTAAGTATCTGGACCTATTACCATTTTCAGGTAAGTAAATTCTTCTAGTCTTCTACTCTTAACAAATGAAAACTTACATTGGGTCCTTTAATAAGTTTGAGGGAAAGATGTGAGGGGAGGCATTTTTTTTTAAGTTGGAACCTTGAGTTAGGACACACAAAATTAAATCCATTATTATAAAAGAGACTTTAGCAAAATAGATCTGCCCCACATGCCCCACCTACAGAAAATTAGTATACTAGTAAAATTGCTAATGTTTCCCAGAGCCCAGCCCTTGATTAATGACAGAAATTAATCATGTTTCTCTGAAATATTGTCCATATTCCTCTATGCCAACTTACATTTGGCCTCTCTGTGTCTCAGCGGCTGAGTTTGACCAGATTCCATTATTCTAAAGGCCTATGGAAAACACTTTGTTGAGTTTTGCTTTGTTTTGTTTCATTTGCTTTGTTGTTACATTATTTGGATTATTTGGGGCTTTTGAGTTTTTCTTTTACTCTTGGTTTTGTCTACATTTTAGCTACAAAATCCCTGCCCAAATTTACCTCCCACTTCTAAAAGGCAGTGTTAGTCAAAGTGTGGTCCTCAGACCACTTACATCCGAGTCCCCTGGGGTGCTTGTTTAAATGTAGTGATTCCTGCATCTTTTCTCAGACACAAGGATCAACAGTCTCTTGGGGTAATTTCAGGAATATGTATTTTAAACAATTCTTCCTAATGATTCTAGTGCTGTAGTCCCCAACCCCAAAGCTACAAACCAGTACTGGTTATGGCCTGCTGGGAACCCAGCCATACAGCATCACACCTGAACTCTGCCTCGTGTCCCGTCCACCCCCAGATCCGGGAAAAATTGTCTTCTGTGAAACAGTTTCTGACCCCAGAAAGGTTCCTGTCAGTGGCCTATTAGGAACCAAGCTGCCCAGTAGGAGGTGAGTGCTGGGTGAGCAAGTGAAGCTTCAGCTATACGCGGTGTCCCAAAAGTCTCCCCTAGATATACCATACACAAGGAAAATGGGACATGATAGCTAACTGCACCTCTATTTACAAAATATCGTTACAAAAATTTACAAAGAGGTGGCCAACAGGTAAAGCACATTTTTTAAAAATTTTGTAAAATTTGATAGCTGCTCCCCACCCTTTATATCACCTCCCTCATTTCACCCCTTCCACCTCTGTCTGTGGTAAAATTGTCTTCCATGAAATCATCCCTAGTGCCAAAAAGGTTGGGGACCTCTGTTCTGGTGCATGTTAAATTATGAGACTTACTGTCAAAGAAATAGAACACATACTACCCAGCCACAAAGGGCTAAGGAAGAAATCAATTTTCCCTTATCCCAGAAAACCCAGCACTTGGCACCCTTTTTACTTGGTACCACAGTCTGAGTTTATAGAACTCCTTAAATTAATGAGAGGTTTCATTAGCAGGATTTTAAGTGTTTGATTCCTAGTCCCTGTCCTGAGAACAAATTACACAGAAACACAAACAGATGGTTTTCAGTTATCTGTTTTTTAAACAATCTAAATAAATTGAAAGGCACAATGTGTCATTATCAAATAACAGCTGTACCACAACCTACCAGACTAAACTTCAAGGTCATTTTGAATGAAGGAAAAAGAGGTATACAGACTTTTTAATTGAAGGCCTGGGCTAGTTAATGTTTCATAAAGAGTTTGGGTCAATTATGAAACACTGTGTTTTCTTTTTCTCTTTCCCATCATTATCATTGTCTTTATCTCTCCCATTTCTTTCTTTCTTTTTTTTTTTCTTTTTGCCTAATTTTTACTTTATATCTTTTCCTCTTGAGAAATTTCTTGAGCCCATTTCTCACTGGGCAGGCTGGTTCACTTCCTCTGAGCCACTTGGTGTCTGGAGCAGCCATTTCTGGAAGTCTTTGCTCTTTCTAATAGGAAATGTGGCTTTACATTTACCCAAACAGAGAAGCACTAGTGGGTCTGATTCTATACACCACTAAGATAGACGGACACAGAACAGGGTGAAACCAAATAATACTCTATCTGTTCTTTCCTAAGAATTATAATGATTGTGCTCCTGACTGGAGGGCCACACGAGCCTCATCCCCATAGTGCTGGTCTGGAAACTGGTTGATTATATTGAGATTTCTCTGTTGGGGAGGACTTTAGGCAGCACTGCCAAGAATGTAAGCTTATTTTCTCCAGCCTTTAATTATAAGGGAGCATTGTTTCTCACCACCCTAAGCTTTCATTTAAGCAGGAGAGGGGGAATATTTGGGAAGCAAATACAGGTGTTGAATAGAAAGGAAGAGGCCAGGACTGGCTGGCTGGCCCCAGGGCACCCCCACCACCTGCTAGAGATCTGGGTACACTGCAAAGATGGAGAGGACAGTGGAGAGGGAAACAATCTAGCAGCAACTGCCTGATAGAGCCTGATGTACTGGCTGGGATCTCTTTGCTAGGAATAAATGTATCATTTAAATATGTTAACCTTAAAATGCCACAAAGCGATCTTTAATACCCCTTAGTTTCCTACCAGCCATTTATTCTACAGTTTGTCATATGAGCTAGTGTAACACTTTGTTTTTAAGGAAGATCATCATTTAATAAAAATAATTCTTTCCATACTTTTAATATGAAGTGCCATCAAGCAATGGAATAATAGAGATTAGTGATAAATTTATTCCTAAATTATAAATCATAACACGAAATATCAATCAATCGTAAAAGTAAGGATGCAAATTATTCAAAAGGCAACCTTTCCAGAGGCACCATTTAGCACTTAAACCTGGATTTAAAATAAATTTTCCTGAGGGCTAAGTAAAATCTGACTCATATGGTTAAAAACCCCAAACCTAGCAAAATCTGAAAGTTCATTTTTCTTCCTTTTTTCCTTCCATCCACCTTAAGCAATCAAAAACGTCATCTTGCATAAAAAAGATGGATTATTCAATAAATGGTGTAGAAACAAGAGGATAACAGTTTGGAAAAACATGTGGCCGAGTGTCTGCGTCACTCCTTAGATGTAAATATTCTGATTATAGAGAGTGTAAAATACTAAAAGTAAAAACATGAAACCATGCTCACAGAATAATGTTGCCAATGCATAACTTATAGTTAAGGAAAATGAGATTTAAATTTTGGCTCACTTAGATCATGCTGGGCGTCCTTGAAAAATGGAGGACACCATAAACTGGTTTCTTTTTAATTAGGAGAAAAAAAGTCATATGTATTTATCATATACTACATGGTGTTGTGAAATATATATTGTAGAATGATTAAACCTAGCTAATTAACCTATGTAATACCTTACACAGTTGGTATTTTGGGGTGTGAACACAATACCCATTCTCCTAGCATTTCTTAAAAAAACAATATATTACCATTAACTATAGTCACCATAACCAACAATACATCTTGAACTCATTCTTCTTATCTGACTGCAGTTTTCTTTCCTTTGACAAACATCTGCCCAATTCATCCACCTCCCTAGTTTCCGGTAACCACTATTCTATTTTCTACTCCTATGAGATCTTTTTTCTTTTTAAATTCTTCAGTGAGTGAGATCATGCAGGATTTGTCTTTGTGCCTTGCTTATTTTACTTAACACAAGGTTCTTCAGGTTCATCTGATTTGTTGCAAATGACAGTTTTCCTCCTTTTATCAGTGTTTTTTTCTTTTTTTTGGCTGAATAGTATTTCATGGTGTACATTGTGTACATGTACCACACTTCTTTATCCATTCATCTTTTGATGGACATTGAAATTGATTCCACATCTTATCTATTGTGAATAGTGCTATAATAAGCATGGGGCGCAGATACCTCTGACATACTGATTTCATTTTTTGGATGCATACACAGTAGTGGGTTGCTGTATCATATGGTAGCTCTGTTTTTAATTGTTTGAGGAACCTACATACTGTTTTCCATGACTATACTGATGTACATTCCCACCAACAAAATATGAGGGGTTCCCTTGCTCCACATCCTTGTTATCTAATGGTTGTTAGAATGGTAATAGCCATTCAAATAGGTGAGAGGTGATGTCTCATTGTGGTTTTGATTTTCATTTCCCTGTGAATTTCCCTGTGATGTTGAACATTTTTCCATACGTTTCTTGGCCATGTGTATATCTTTTTTGAGAAAGTCAAATCTTTTGCCCATTTCTTAGTTGAGCTATATGTTATTGAGTTGTTTATGCTCCCTATACACAATAGAACTTCTATAGTTGACCACCTTCTTGAGTTGACTTAATTTGCATAGACTAGACATGTACCATATATACATATCAGTATAGGATGCCTAGGTCCTTATGTTGACCATCTCTCTATGTTAACTGGTTTGTTATAGTCCCTTGGGTGGTCAATTTATAGAGATTCTACTGTATTTTAAATATTAACCTTTTATCAGATGTATAGCTTGTAAATGTTTCCCCCCCAAAGTATCTCTTCACTCTGTTGGTTATTCTGCTGTTCAGAAGCTTTTTAGTTTGAGGTAATCTCATTTGTCTATTCTTGCTTTTGCTGCCTGTACTTTTGATGTAACAGCTAAAAAATTATTTCCCAGACTAACACTATGGATCTGTTCCTTTGTTTTGTTTTTCCTTCCCTCATGCATCTGGAAGTAAAGGCTTCTGAGTAGCTGGAGAGCTTTTCTACCAACCCAAAAGGTGCTGCTTCCAGTGAACTACGGGCTTCTTGAAAGCAAGGCACCACGCAACCAGCCTCCTCAGGATCACTACCAATCACCACAGACACAAGCCGAGGTGGTAGGTACCACATTGCTTCTCCACCTGTTTTGTGCCTTTGTCCTCCCCAGAGTGCCTCAGCCCTTCAGTTTTCATGTCACTCATACCCACACAAATATTTCTCAATTTTGGCCCAGACTGCAGTGGCCACAGGCACCAGGAGATCTTGAAGGATCTGTGTGATCCCAGAGCTTGGACATTCCAGGCTAAGTATAGACTTCTAAGCAGAGAACTCATAAACCTGAAAAAATTAGAGCCCCATCTTCAGTCTTAAACAGAACAACTGCCAATCTAGAATTTTACATCTTATAAAATGAATTTTTAATTAGGAAGGAGAAATAAAGACTTTGCTAGACAAGCACACACTGAAGGAATCTCTCATGACCAGACCTGCCCTGTGGGAAATGCTCAAAATTGCATTATATAGGATTCAGCACAATAGATATCCACCAGTGTAAAATCATCCAAAAGCTGAAGCTCACAGATAATACTGAAACTAGCACAAGAAAAAAAAAAAAACCACAAAGCAATAAAGTACTACCTAAAACAATGAACAGAATAGCATCCCACATATCAATTCCATTACTCAATGTTAATGGTCTGAATGCCCTAATCAAAAGACATAGGCTGGCTGAAAGTGTGAAAAAACACAACCCAGTATCTACTATTTTCAGCACACACATCTAACTCTTAAGGACTCACCCCTAGACTCAATATGAATGGTGGAAAAATTACTTCATGCAAATGGAAACCAAACTAGAGAAGATATGATCCTTCTCATATCAGATGTAATTGACTTCAAGTCAACAATGGCAAAGAAAGAAAAAGATGGCCATTAAATAATGGTATCCTCTTACACCAGAGTGGAATAAAACTAGAAATCAATTACAAGAGAAACACTCAACTCTACACAAAGTCATGGAAATTAAATAACCTATTGCAGAACAATTATTGGATTAATAGTAAATTAAGACATTAAAACATTCTTCAAACTGAGTGACAAAGGAGACACAAGCTACCAAAACTATGGGATTCAGCAAAAGCAATCCAAAGGGAAAATACTCAACTCAGCAATCCTACTATTGGGTATATACCCAAAGGAAAAAGAATTATCAAAAGGACACCTGTACTCAAATGTTTATTGCAGCACAATTTACAAGTGCAAAGATGTAGCATCAACTATGATGGACAACTAAGTGTCCATCAATTTATGAGTGGATTAATAGAAAAAATATACACATACATATAGATAATACACACCATGGAGTACTACTCAGCCATAAATATGAATGAATACATGGCTTTTACAGCAATTGTGATGGAACTAGAAACTATTATTCTAAGTGAAGTATCTCAAGAATGGAAAAATAATCATCACATGTACTCTCTAATAATTTGGAACTAATCAATAGGCACACAAGGGCTCAGAAAACAATATCAGAAAATATTTGGAAATCAAGATGGAAATGGGGACGGGGAACGCCTACCTACTAGGTATAATGAACTTTATTTAGGTGATGAACATAACTCTGACTTAAGCATTATAAAAACTACCCATGTGACAAAAACACTTATACTCCCTTAATATTTTGAAATAAAGAAAATATTTTGGTATAATTCAGAAGTAAAGACAAAGTCTTGAGCTTATTCTTGATGGGAGATTTATTACTTCTTTGATCTCTTTACTCATTATTGTTCTGGTCAGATCGTCTATTTCTTCATAATTCAATTCTGGTGCATATAGAAGTCTGGGAATTTCAATTCTCCTAGGTTATCTAGTTTATTGGTACATAATTGTTCACAATAATATAATATGATCTTTTGTATTTCTATGGTATAAGTTGTAATGTCTCTTTTTTTCATTTCTGATCTTATTTATTTGGGTGTTCTCTCTTTTTAAAGATAAAGACTTCTACTCCTCTGTTTTTCTCTTTTCCTTCTTAAACACCAATGACTCAAACATTTATTTATTTGGTTCTGTCCCATAAATTTCACATGATTTCTTTGTTCACTTTCATTCTTTTTATTCATCTGGCTATGTATTTTTAAATAACCTGTCTTCAAGTTCACAGATCTTCCTTCTGCTTGATCAATCCTATTGTTGATGCTTTCTATTTTTCAATTTGTTCATTGAATTTTTTTAGCTCCAGAATTTCTGTTTGATGATGATGATGGTTATTACATCAATCTATCTGCTACATTTCTCATTCTGATAATTTCAGGTTTTCCTTACTTGACTAAATTGTTTCTGTATCTTTTTCTTAAAATTCACTGAGCTTCCTTAGAACATTTATTTTGAATTCTGTCAGGGAGTTAAGACATCTCCTTCTTTTCGGACGAGTCATTGGCACTTCATTCTATCCATTTGATGTTATCATGTTTCCCTAATTATTTTTGATTCTTGAAGATATAAACCAATGTCTGTACATTTAAAGAGATACTTATCACAATCTTTGCAGACTAGCTTTGTCTGGGAATACCCTTCAACAATAAGGGCATTCCCTATCCACACAGCAATAGGGATTACCCTTAGCCAGGGTCTGCTACTGATGAAGAGCTTTAATTCCATGGCTTTCAAGGCAACTGTTGCAGTGTTGGAAATACCCAAAGCCTGTGGCTGATGAGGCCTGCTTGACAGTGAGACTTGTTCAAAGCCTAACACCACTATTGTCAGCTGCCAATGATTTGGATGACAGATCATATTGAGTCAGCCTCACAGAGTCTACAGGTTCCTTCTTGGTGCTTATGCAGATCTAGAGGCTCAATGCACAGTTACTAATCTGAATTCAAGTGCTGTGGAGGTAGAGGAGTCTTCCTATTGCTGGGTTTTACTATCGTGGGGCTATTTTTAGGGTCCAGTACAAAGTCTCATGTTCATTTCCTTCTCTTTACCTCAAGTGGATGGCACCCCTCCATACTATGCTATCTGAGATTGGGGGATGGGGAATGTGGGCAATGTCCTCTTTAATGCATTTTTTACTATTTTTATCATATAAGGCAGTACTGTGATCTCTCACCTGGTATCATTAGATTGTGTAAAGGTATTTCTATGTGTGGATAGTATTCCAAACTGATGTTTCTCTGGGGGGATAAAACTAGAGAGTCCTAGTCCACAATTTTACTCCTTCCTCTGGGCCTGTATTCATAAGCTATTTAATAGAACTCTAGGGTGCAACCCATTAAATGAATCACTGGATGTTTCACAGCATTCATATCCCAGAAAGCTGTGAAATCAGGTCTCTAGCCCTGAGGCATAAATGTTCCCTATTTCTGATTTCAAATCACCCCAGCTACATAAAGGTTGACTGATAGCAATTGAAGGAAAGTGTGACCAAAGCCAAGGAATAACTGAAAACTCAAAAAAGCTAACCAACATTTATCAAATTTAAAAGGAAAATCTCATGAAAAAGAATGTTAGCAGATTTTTCGCTTCGTATGGTAATTTTAGGAGGATGACTTTGATGACTCAGTTTTTCCAACTCCATCATCTCTATCTTTTCTAATCCTTCACTGGAAAAAATTTACTGCCTCTTTTCTCGGCAACCATTCCCCCTTAGGCTTCCCTCACAAGACTTTATGCCGGTCTTCATGCCACCTCTTCTTTTGTGAACCTCCTCCTGAGTAGGCAGGCTGCATGGCCATATATATACATATAATCATCCCTGTATCCATGGGGGATTGGTTTTAGAAGTTCCCATGGATACCAAACCCCATGCAAGCTCGTGTCTCTTATATAAAATGCCATAGTATTTGCATACAACCTAAGCACAACCTCACATATACGTGGGTCTTTATGAAAGTTTTGAGATACACAAAAATCAAGACATGTAAAATCCGTGTGGACAGAAATAAATGTAGCCCTCCCAGCAACAGCAATAAGCTGAGCAAGTTGAAGCTTGCCCGGGTGAATCAGCAAGGATGCTGTCTACTGTGTGTCTTGGGAGTGAAATAAGGAACCATAATACAGTCTCCCTCAAAACTTTTGTAGTGACCTTATGTACTTTAAATCATTTCTAGATTACTTTAAATATCTGATGCAATGTAAATAATATGTACATAGGGGTTATACTGTCTTGTTTAGAGAATAATGACAAGGAAAAATCTGGACCAGTTTAGTACAGACACAATTTTTTCCCCTAAACATTTTCAATCTGCATTTGATTGAATGCTTAAATATGGAACCCACAAACATGGAAAGCCCAACTGTGTGTGTAAAAGTGACTGTTAGAACTTATTTAGTAATAGGGCTATACCGTGTGCAAAATGATGGTTAAAAAGGAGAAAAAAGAAGGAAAAAATGCAATCCTTTCTCAGTATACTCCTACAGCTTTTGTTGTTGTGCTTCTTCTTACTATGGAACATACCTTCTTTTTCTTTGGTCTAAAATAATCTATCAGAATATGAACAAGACAGCTCACTGTGGGGGATTATTAATCTTCAAAAACGATTTCAACTAGCTATATTTCCAGCAGTGAACAGATTTCAAAGAAAATGAATTTGTTCGCCCAGCTTGAGGGCAGGGAAAGAAAAACCATAAGAATATGAGAAAACGTGGGTAAAATTATCCATAATCTTTTAAAAAAAAGCTTGCTAAGCAGAATACAAAAATGAAGAAACTATAAAGAAAAAGAATAATTATATTTTTATAATACAGAAGATGTATACCTCCAGGGTTTATTATTATTTAACTTTCTGTAGATTTCTAAAATATTTAAGAGTTTCCAAAATATATGAAATGAATTAGCTCAACTTTTTTCAATTGAGATATTTAGTACCATCCTAATCCAATCTCTTCCTTCACAAACATTACTGAGAATTCTTCACTGGGGATAGTTGCCAAATCTATTTTATAAATTTACTGCTACTGTAGAATAGAAAAAAGGGGAAATCTCAAGTAAAGTTAGGGATGGAGAAATGAGACAGTCTGCTAATTCCGCCTGCTTTATTTTTGAATCCACATTTAGTTAACAATAATTAGTTTTCATTAAGTCCCCATTAGACCAGACATATTCATGCTGAGTAAGATACAAGCATAAAAACGTTCCAAATAAACTATTCTGGAATCCCACTCTTCCTCTGCTCCCCTTTTTAACTGTAGAGATTCTAAGGACGCTAAGAGAATGCAGTAACGGAAATAAAGTAGATGAGACTATTACCTTCTATTCCTTTTGATTTTAGCATAATTTATATCACTTAATTTTCTGTGGACCTGTGAATTATTTTTAGTTTGTACTACCCTACATGAAAGGCTCAGAAAATGGATTTCATATTTAGTTTCCCAGAAAATTGCTCATGGTTTTCACTCTATCCTTTGCTTTTTTTCTGTCTTTTCTCCTAAGATTTGTATCTTATAAATTGAACTGGCCATGATGTCTAATCTAGGTTAAATGTTATAATTTTATTTTTTTAATATCAGAAGAAAGAAAATTTAAGTTAATAGTAAGGAAAAGGAAACCTGGCATAATCTGCAACCACAAGGGGTGGCCTGATGGTGCTACACATTTTAAAATGCCCTATCTCATTTAGTTTCAATAACAAACCTATGAGGTGCTTGCTGTCATCTACATTATTTTGGATGAGTCACAAAAAGCTCAGCACAGTGAAGTAATGGCTCATAATTGATAGGCTGACCTTTGAACATGGGTCAATATATTCCCAAAGAAAGAGAGTAAAAGGGAATAAAAGGAAACGAGGGAGAGAGAAAGAAAACAGATGTTAGGGTTACACTTTCTCTATTACATGATGAAAGTGTTTTCTTATCTGCAAAAGAGGATGATGGCACAAACTAAGGTACAAGGTTGTTATGAGTCTCAGATAAAGAGATGTTTGTGAAAAATCACTTTGTAAATGCCATACAAAATTTTTTGTATAGTAATTATCATAATGAGGCCTGTGTATACTAAAGAAAGAGCACTTAATAAGAGAATTACGATGCTACAGAAAAAGCACAGATGACAACATAGATACTATATAACAACATAATAGATGAAACAGCGGAAAAGAACACTTACTAAATTACAGTAAAGTGTTGATGCAATTCTGAGAATACATTTATCTTTTAGTTTCCAGCATTAATGATGGAAATGATAAAACATCTAGTAATTTAATGTTAAAGTGGAGAAAAATCTAGGAAAGCTTAAGTGAAAATAGAAAATCATGAAAGCTTTTGCATAGAAAATATAACAAAAGAACCATAGAAATATTTTCAAGTTTACGAATCAGAATATGTATCTGGTAACACATTTCAAGGTCATGAATGTTGACATAACGAAACTATGTTTTGTAGAAGTTTTAAAAATCATCTTATCTCCAGAAGTGAAACTATAGTAGAATTTGTATCGAAAGAATTATTCATCTATTAACGATGGAACGGATGCATCACCATTTATCAAAGCACACATCAGCTAGGCAGTAAGGCTAGGCAAAGGTAATATTCATCAATCAAACTTCCCTGGTCTTTTGAATATGGAAGGTGAAAACTCTACAGGGAAAGTTAATTGTTTTTAGAGAAGGAGAGAAAAAAATACCCTGTTTACAGGTTGCAACAGTTGATTCCTGAAATTATACTCTTTACAGGAAAGAAACATTGATGAAGGCAATTGCGAATGTTCAGAATTACGCTGACATGATCTGCTGAAGTAAAGGATACAGACAAAGAGAAGACTGGTCATGAAAATGATGAAAACTCAAATAAACAAAATATAAACTTAAGTCAGAAAAATGTGTTGATCTGGGGTAAAGGGAGGGGTTAATACATCCAAGGAAAGATTAAATTTACAAAAGCTCTTACTATTCTGAAATTCATGTGCACTTTATAAATCTCTTTACCAAGAAGTAAGAAACCTATCTTATGACTTAAATCCATTTGAATTTGAAGGACCATTCTTTAATTAGAAATGAAACATTTGGGAAAACATGTTCAAAAGGTCAGAAGGCCTGTACAGCCAATTATCTTGAAGAAATTGCTATTTGCATAGGTGTCTTCTTACAATCTATTTAAGGGTATAAGAAAGACACTGGATAATATATTCTATGCCAACATCCAGACAGGAAATTTAAAATTCCCTTTGGATCAACACACTTGCATATAGTAACTCTGAGATTTTAAAATATCTTGACTAGTCAGTTTTAATATTAAAATCTAAATAAAATGTTTGGGCTTTTCCTCATATTTTATGCTATTACTTCAAATGGCTTAGCTATTTTAGTAGGCTTAAGTATCAGGTTCTTTGCATTCCTCAGTTTTTTCATCCATCAAATAGGGATAATAATAGTTTCACAGAATAGTTACATAAGGCTCTGCCCCTGTGGGTCAAGGAGCTAAGGCTCTAGCCACATACACCAGAGCTGGCAGGTTCGAATCCAACCCAGGCCTACCAAACAACAATGACAACTACAACCAAAAAATAGCCGAGTATTGTGGTGAGTACCTATAGTGCCAGCTACTTAGGAGGCTGAGGCAAGAGAATTGCCTAAGCCGAAGAGTTGGAGGTTGCTGTGAGCTGTGACGCCATGCCACTCTACCCAGGATGATAGCTTGAGACTCTATCTCAGAAAAAAAAAAAGTGACATAAAATGTTACTGCTATAGATTAGTTGTAGAATTAAATACAATAAGCGAATATATAAACTGCTGGTACTTGGTAAACACTCAATAAATGTGGATCACAAAATACTGTATCACAAAATTATTCTATAAGATAATTTGAAATAGCAAAGTTTATGCCAAGTACTCCAGTATATACACCTACATATATACACATATACACATACACACATATTCATACATACATACAAACTACTTGAATGCCCCTAGTATTCAAACCTGTGTAGCAAATAAAACACATTTCTCAAATAACTGTGGGACATCTTGAGCCCATATTTCTGGGCATATCCAAGAGAAAGGTACTTTCCTGTACCTAGTTCTTTGTCTCAGGTCCCTCTGAACAGCTGTTCCAATTCTACATCCAGCATTGCTCTCTCCCTCTCCCACAGCCTTTCCTCCCTGCTTTGCTTAAAGAAAAGGCTGGGGAAAAAGGAAAAACAAATAAACAGAACAAAGAGACAAAAATCTTTAAAAACAGGTCATCAGACCTCACTATTCCCAAAGAAGCTTTCAGGCCATCTCCTCTCCCTGCAGGGAAGACAGGTCTCTCTCCTCCCAAGTCTGCCTGGGGCCATCTGGCTCTCAAGCAGAGGCCTTCTCACACCTACTGGCTTCCCAGTCCTCCAGAGCCCTGCCCCTCCTCAAATTACATCTCTGTTGAACCCTGTGTGAGTGGGGGGGGGGGCCTGTGGGGGGGTGGATTTTAAAAAACATAATACTTTATTATGTAAAAGACTTTACCTTGTGATTTTAACTGTTCCCAGCAAGCCTGTGGGGCCTCCAGTCACAATTAAAATGTCTTCCTAAACAAAAAATCCATTTTCTGTCACACTATAGAATACAAAAACATCTGGAGTTTACAATATAATATAGATTATCCAACTGTAAATATAGCTATAAATATAGACACCTGACTATAAATGTTACAAATTCTCTTCACTAAGCCCGTGGTGTAAATGGCTCATTAGCATATGAGTGATGCTTGCATTTACATGTGTGAGACTTGATTGTGTGGTGACCAAAGTAAGGAATTTAGACTTGAAGTACAAGTAGGTTTCCCTGTTACTTGCTGCTGTGTGAACTTGGCTAACTCACTCAGTCTGCTGAAGGCTTATTTTAAGTCTTCATAAAATGAAGATAAAATCTTTCTCAGAGTGAACTCTTCAGGCTCCGATCCTCTCTACCCATCTATCTAACCCTCTATCAATATACCGGGTTCCCCTGTTCAGGGCTAGATAGGGACCCCCATTTTCTAGGCGTGGGAGAGCTCAGAAATCAGTCTAATTTCAGGTCCCCATCACTAGACACAAACAGGCCCTTTCAAGGCCACATTCTCTGGACCCAAAGCAAGGTCATGGAAAAAGCAGCCTGATAAGTATCTCAGCTGGGGGATCCTCCTAGAGTACACAGTGCACACCCTGCTGCCTCTCCTGGGGCAAGGACTGTAAGGACCACATTCCTTCCCTAATTTTAGGATTATTTTCTGCCTGCAGGCCCCTAGGCAACTATGACATATTCTGGACATACATTCCCCAACCCCCCCCCCATAAGCCCTTGGGACCCCATGGGATGCCCACTTGGGCCTCCCACATTGTAGAAGGTTCTGTTCCCCCCCTTTCTCTTATCTATCTCTTTTATCTTTCAATAAACTCTATCCCTTTCACTTACTCCCATGGACTGTGGTTTCATTCTTCAAACCCCTGAGATCAAGGACTTGACACAGAGAGAAATTCTGGCTATATCACAGCCTGAAAATAATATGTATCTATGCTCTCTTTTTAAAATTTTGTTCATTTTTTTTTTTTTTTTTGGCTGTTTTCACCAAGTCTAAGGTCTAAAAGGATGAAGATGTTTCTCTTTTCGAAGAATGGACTTTCACCTCCATTGCCTCAAAGGACTTAGTCAACAGCCTCCTCTTTCCGGTGTGCTAGGTGTATCTTAGGTATATTCTATCTGGGTAGAGAATTTTAGGTTGACTGGTTTCTTTCTTCTTTCAGTACTTTAATGATGTCACTCTTGTTTGTTTCTGAAGAGAAATTTCCTGTAATTTCTATCCTATTCTTCTGTGGGTAATTTATCTTTTTTTCTCCTCTGACTGCCTTTAAGATTTTTTCTTTGTCTTTGAATCTTAGCAATTTGAACATAATATGCCTGTGTGTGTGTGTGTGTATTTTGGTGTTTATCTTGTTTAGTGTATTTGGAGTCTGAACCAGTGATTGATGTGTCTGCCATCAGTTTTGGAAATTTTTCTGCTGTTATTTCTTCAAACATTTCTCTTGCCTCTTTGCCTCTCTTCCCCTCCCCCTTTCTATCATTTCATTAGAGATGTTTAATATTGCACCATAGCTCTTGGAAAGCTCTGTTATGTTCTCTCTCTCTCTCTCTTTCCACTTCTTAAATTTTTTATATTCTACTTTAGGTAATTTCTACTGAATTATCTTCAAGTTCACTGATTGTTTCCCTAGCTGTGTCGAGTCTACTACTTCCCCGAAAATAAGACCTACCCAAAAAATAAGCCCTCACAGGATTTCTATGCATTTGTTAAATATAAGCCCTACTCCGATAATAAGACGTACGGATGGACGTGGCTATGCAGCGTATCTGCATAGCCACACCCTGCATTTCAGCGCAGAGAGAAGACATCCCCTAAAAATAAGCCCTAGTGTGTCTTCTTGAGAAAAAATAGATATAAGACAGTGTCTTATTTTCAGGGAAACATGTAATAAGCTCAAAGAAATTCTTTATCTCTCTTCTAGTATTTCCATTTTATTTTTCCTATACAGGGTGCTCCAAAAGTGGCCCCCTTATATCACCATATGTAGGGAAACTGGGAAACTGTAGCTAACTCTACCTTTATTTATAAAATATTCATTATAATAGTTTACAAAATATTCTCTACATGTTAACCACCTCTTTATAAAATTTTGTAAGAATATTTTGTAAATAAAGGTACATTGAGCTATAATTTCCCAGTTTCTCTATGTCTGGCAACAATAGAGGCCACTTTTGAGACATCTGCAGTTTCTATTTCTCTGCTGAAATTACCTATCTGAGCTTACCTATTGTCAACCTTTCCCATTAATGTACAATGTATTAATTATAGTTAACTTCCTTGTCTGATAATTCCAATATTTGTCTCATACATGTGATGTTTCTGTACATTGTCTCTTTAGAATGGTTTCTCTTATCTCTTTACAAACTTCCTATGTTTTTGCTGAAAGCTGGATATCTTGTGTAGGACAGTAGATACTGAGGTTCATATAATTATGTGCTTACCAGTTATCATGATTTTTCTTCTTTAAACTTTTAACATAAAAATTTCAGCTAATCTGTTAGGAATTTGGCTGGATATGAAATTCGATATTGTTGTGCTTAGCCACACTATACCACAGGCTGCCAATTTTCCTACTCATACCTTGTGGTCAGGTTGTGAAATGGCTTGCCAGTGGTATTTTCTTAATATCCACTTCCCCTTTAGCTTTGGGTCCTCATCCCTTGGTTCTGGGGCCAAAGAAGAATTTGCGTCTTGAATCTCTTATAGACATATTCCATTATTATTTTTAGTCTATGCATGTTGGGTTGTTGATGTGGGGTCCAGGAGGAAAGGTGTCCCTCAGTGTTCTGATTCAGGCTTAGTCTTAGGTAGGCAATATATTCCTGGGTCTCAAGGATGTGACCTCCCTCTTTTCCAACTGGAGTTCTAGTCCTAACACATATTCCTACCCTACCAGGCATAGAATGTTGCTTTTTCCTATTCTCTTCACCATCACCACTCTTCTTCCCTATACGCACCAAAAAGGAGTTTCCCCAGTTTCCTAAAACAGCAGTTCTTACTGTTCTTCTGTTTGCCAATTAACTCCATTATTTCACTTGGAGATGGGGAGACAGGGACTGCTGTTATCCCAGTCTTCCCTGTGAATATCTTGTGGGGTTTGTGGAGGAAGAGCCTGCCATAGAATGTAACCCCAAATCTACAATTTCCACTGTGTCCACATTTTTGTGTTAGCCCACACTCAAGCCTTAGTTGATTCATTAACATTTTTAGATGAATCTTCTTAATGGCTTATATGACATCTGGGGGTATCTGCCAGAGGAAGATAAATAACGCATCATCCTTAGTGCAGGTGCCTGTCTCCTCCCAGATTTGGGGTTGTCCGTTGTTCTACAACCTCAGTTTCCTGGTGGATTTTTTAAAGGCATGAACACGCAGTTAGTTTAGCTTTTTCCATATAATAAGGGCGGGAAAGACTTTCCTTGCAGCTTTCTGTATTTATTACCTTAAACCATAAGGTAGATAGTTCACTCTGGAATTTCTCAATATATTAAAATTAAGAAGTTGAGGTGATTTGCTGAGAGTAATAAAAATAATGAGGTCGGTGAGAAAGGCAATTGTTTGGATTCACTGCTCAGTCCACGCCTTTAAATATTTGAAATCAGGGAGTGCTCTTGGCTGAGAACCTACCCCCGATATTTTCTAAAGTCTTAATGGGAAAATCTGGGAGTGTAAAACAGGAAAGGAAAAGATTTTTCTCCAGCTCCGAGGAAAGTTAGTTGTTTTGGTTTGGCAAAGGCCAGGTTTAAGGTCCTTGTCTGGAACGGTCATGTTCCAGTCTAAATTGCTCTGCACAACGCCATTGAAGGAGGTTTGGTTGCTGGCAGGGTGTATCTTTGTAAATTACTATGGTTATTTGCACCTGGAGTGGGGAGTCTCTTGGATTAAAGAGCCTAGAAACCCAACAGAATATAAGAAAAACAGGCATTTTACTGTAGAAAAAAATAAGAAAAATAATAGGGGGCATATAGGTCAATAACTTAGAAAAAGAGACCTGGTGGAAAGTTTGTTCTGTAATGCCAGAAATGAGCATGTTTTATATTTGGTCTTAAAAGTTTTCTTTCTGTACTGTGGTTTCCTTCCATTATGCCCAGGACCCAGCCAATTTTGCTTGCATGTAACAGCCTAGAATTGGCTATAATTCAGGGTAGTGAGGGAGGGGCCACAATGTCCACTTGACCCAACAATTCAGAGGTCTCCATGTCAATGCAGGAAAGACAGGCTTGATATGACACAGATACACTTCAGCAGAGAGGTAGTCAAATCTGCTGTGGCTGGAATATAGTGAGAGGATTCAGATTCCTTCAAAGCAGAGCCACTCAAAATATTACTACATTCATTAGTAACATGTATGAGTAAAGTAAGAGGATTCATGTTTAAAGTGTTAACATTTTTACACAATGAATTATTCCAATTCTCAGTAAAGTGAGAATGTTTTCAATTACATCCATTCTTAAAGGCAATAAATATCCAGTGAACAGAGGCAATAATTTTGCAGTTGGCAAAGATTGAGTGAGCTTAATTCATTAATCAGGATCCTGTTCATTCTTTGGGCAGAAAGAACAGTAATTTATTAGATTAAGAAGAACCAATACTTTGATTGTAAATGTTTTAATGTAAAAAATTATTATTGAGTCTGTTCTGAGAAATAATATAGTCTCGGAAACACATATCACAGTTTTGGAGTTGAAAGAAAATTTCGTTTTCATAGGCGGTTCCCTTCATTTTATACACGAGTAAAATAGAGACCAGCAAGGAAATTTACTCAAGATCACCTATCAGTAAGAATTTGTGACATTAAGGCACAGCACAATATAATAAATGATGTGTGTGACCCTAATGAAAGGCTTCAACTTCAGTTTCCAATAAGCAGATGTCGATCAGCATATTTATTAATCTTCCTCTTTCATGTCTACATACATGCATGTCATACACACATTTATAAACATAATAGTGAGAAGTTAAATGTTATAAACTAAAATAGTCAAGTTTTTTATAATTCATAGTATGTTATTGGCAGCAATACAGATTTAAAGAACCATGAAGACTTGATCAGATCTCAAAAAGATCCTACTATAAGACCATTTCATAATTTCCTCAAAACCCTCTGTCCCAGGGAACCTGCATCTCTTCTAAGTCCCTTTTGTCAACATCTAATTCCAGTTTTTAGTTGTTTTTGACCCCCGTACTTCTTGCTTGAGGTGGTGCTCAGCATTGTTTCAAGAAATCAAAACATGCAAATGCTTTCTAAATAGACACTAACACTGCCCACTCAAGGATGTGGTCCTTTTGGCTACTCTGCCAATTATTTCATTTACTTTGGGTAAATTTGCACAGACAGAAACAATCAGAATCTTTTCCTTTTTCAATCCTTATATGGATATATCCTGAGGATTTCTCATTGGTCCTCAAATCCCTTACCTTTGAATTTCCTGTCAGAGACTAATACTTCAGAACAAAGTCTAGGTCTCTCTTGACATTGTTCATATCATACTGAAATGGAACTCTGCAGGCAAATTAATGCTAATGCTACGTAATGGTTTCTTCTAGAAAAATAAAAGTTGGATGTTTAATAATATTTTAAAGTACCTGCAATAAACAGAGAAGGGACCTTTAAAGCTGGTTGTTTCTTGTTTTAAATGAGTTCATAGAAAAGACTGCTTTGGTTGTGGCACTGTGGTGTTATCATTTGTTTTCAATAGTTTTAATAAATTTGGGTTTTTCGCCAGAATCTCGGCCAAGCATGAATCCCCACATAGAGGTGCATTAAGTCTCTGACCTCTGGGGTACTGTTTGGTGTGCAGGCCTGTGGGATACAATTGTTCTCATGTATTCAAATAGCTGGTGAGGGTGTAATAAATATTGTTGACTACCTTAAATTTGGGATATTGAGGGCTATAAACACAGCCAAATCCTTAACACAAAAGCAATATTGCCAAAACTGAAGTCCAGAATGCTGGACTAGGAAAAATGGGGGTGGGAGGACATGACAATAAAAGTTATAAGCTAAATGTCTTATTTGCAGTTTTTGTGCTATAAATGTGGCTGTATCCCCTCCTCCATGTGCATGGCACATGACACAACCTAAGAGGTGGAAAGGACTGGAAAGCAGGGTGACGGTGACTCTAACTATATAATTATCAACCATTCTTGGACATGGCTTTGTGGCTTTTAATTTGCACAGTTAACAGAAGCTTATGAACTGACAAGAATGACCTTTTATAACAATAAAACTGTTTTTATTGTTGTTAACATGCTTACTAATGGATTGATTTCATGTGAAGAATCTCTAACACTTAATGATTTGGTACAGAAGCTTATGATATAATTGAATATTACATAGCATTATTTTTTTGTTGTCTTATATTTCATTGGATTAGATTGAGGTTTGGGGTTTTTTGCTTTTACTTTGAATGATGCTTTCAATACTGGGTGTCCAATGTGAAATATTCTTTTTTACCCTTAAAACAATCATACTAAATATTGGAAGCATATAATAATTACTATTATTCATTGTAATTTTACATCCACTTCCTCTACAACTATAGGCCCCAACCCCATGCTGAAGACCAGTACTGGTCCATGGCCTGTTAGGAACCAGGCCACATGGCAGGAGGCAGTGGCAGGGGAGTGAACAAGTTTCCTCTGTGTTTATAGCCACGCCCCATTGCTGGCTTCAATGCCTGAGCTGAATCTCTTGTCAGATCAACAGTGGCATTAGTCTCACAGGAGCCGGAACCCTACTGTAAATTACGCATGTGAGGGGTCTAGATTGAATGCTCTTTGAGAATATAAAGCCCGATGATCTGAGGTAGAGTCAAGGCCATGCTGCTAATGTTGGGGAGTGGCTGCAAATACAGATTATCATTATCAGAGAGGTTTGACTTAAGAGAGACCATAATAAATCAAGCGCTTGCAAACTCATGTTAAAACCATCCACCCTCCCCTGGTCTTCCAGGAAACCAGTTCTTGGTGCCAAGAAGGTTAGAGGCCACTGAGCTACAAGTCATAGATGCACAGATGCACAGCTGGGACTGTAATTCAGGACCTTAGGGACCATTCCTGCACTGCCCTTGAAAACACTGATCATGGGAAACAAGATAAACACATTGATCGCTTTAATTGAAGTCCTTTTTTAGTCTTTAAAACACTTGTTTATAAATGGCCATCACAATAGTAAACAAAGTGATATTTAACCAAGTTCTTAAAATAGAGAATTGGCTTTAGTTAAAAATAAAGAGATTTTATGAGTAAACTTTTTTTCTGAAGCAAAATATGACTAATAGAAAACATAACCAAATTATTATGCTTTCCTTCAAAATTCTACCTTCTTATAGACAGACACTATCCATAGGAATCATTCTCTAATATTCATCATCCATTCAACAAGACTTCTTTGTCTTTATGTATCTTAGGAGTTTACACTGTTGGGTATGACATATGCAATTATTTCTTGGACATAATAACTTAAAGTTCAACTCCATCTTGAAATTATCCAAAAATGAAATAGCAAAGGCATTACAATATCAAAAAAAGTGGAGTGTTTTCTAACATGACGATTTAACGATTGGCGTTGGCCACTGAAACAGTCATGTGACTCATGATTGATTTCTAAGTGAATGGTTGCTGATCACTCCTTCGTCTTTTCACACCATCCCTGTCATGCTCGCATGTATTTAGACCCTGGGCTATTCTTACACTATTGTTGATTATCTGAGAAAAATTCTTTTTAACCGCTCTAAAATAATCTATGTTTCTGCAACAATGAGTGTAATTGACAATTACAGCACATTATTCACAGCTTGAAATATCTCTACCAAATAGGATACCCACAATGTGACGGATGCAGTGCCAGAGCATAGAGACTTGAGAGATAAGACTAAAGTTTTCCTGTGAAAAAGAATTAAACACTAAAATGGGATAGACTTGAGTGATCAGGGTTAGGGTAACAGGGTGGTGAAAAAAATTAATAAATTATAAAAGTAATAAATGTAGCTGTTAAATACATTCTAGGAGGGTAGAAATGACATGTTTATGTACCTGGTCCATACTGGATAGCCAAAGCCTAACGCACAGTAGCCATAAAATAAACACTTGTTGAATTTTCTAAGGAAGGAAAGAGCATGATCTAGAAGACAGGTATAAAACTCGAAAAGTGAAATCTATGAAACTATATTCTAATAAAGACACAAGCAGGAATATTTCAGTTTTGCTTTGTTCTTTGAATTTTTGAAAGTATCTCTACCTCCAGGATCCCTTGGTCTTCTTTGGGCCCTTCTAAGTGAACACAGGTGAAAAATATAGTTTCTGTATACCTAACTTTATCAGAATTCTAAGCTGTCACAACTTTGTCATTCTTGTTCCTTAGGTAGTAACGGACAAAGCATGAAAACAAGGCTGGTCTGGGAAGCAATGTATTATTTTTACTTGAACCATAAAAGCAAAAATAGTCTATCTTGAGGGGTGATAAATACAGATACTTCTGAAGTTCCATAACAAAATGTATAATCCTTTCCAAAATTTTTATGGTCTGCCCTCCCTAGGCAGACACTGAAATGCAGATAAAATGGCACAAATTGCTCACCCTATGTTATTAGGAGAATGATTCCTTCTAAAAACTCAGCCATACAAAGGTAAAACTGCAAAACATCTACTTTTTTAAAGAATAAGATAAATTTGGTTTACAGGGTTGGACATTAAATAAGTCTTGTGTGAAAAGAAGTAATTCTGGGAGCCTGCTGGAAGTATTTCACCAGATAGGCTCCCAGTGCCTGGATTCAAAACTGACAGCCCATTTAGGTGGCTTTTAAATTCAACATGCAAAGACTGTGCCAGATACCCTTTGCCCTCCGAACAGCCAGGATTTGCTTCCAGTTTTGAACAAACACTAGACAACAATTCTGTCCAAAAAGAACAGGAAACATCAATTAAAGACATCTGGTGGGTGACAAATTTATCCAAATGTAGAACATCCAAAAGAATTCTATGTCAAATAGAGGGCAATTTCATCAAGAAAATAACAAATTCAATTGAGCAGACAGTATCTTGAATCTCTCTCTCCAAAGTGGTAGGAAAGAAATGATTCAGTGCACTGGGAAACTGGGAATGTAAAAGACTACAAAATACTTCAGAATTTAATACACAAGAGAATTTATTAATGAAGAAGAATTAAAATTTATCCAGTTCATTATCTAGATGAGAAGATTTATAAAAATTTATGAGTTTGGAGAATAACAACAGAAATACCATAAGGAAAGGTACTTAAAATTTTATTTAAATAGCCCCTATTTTTAAAATACTCATATACTGTTGCCATGGAAATTTTTATATCCTGTCCTCTTGGCTGTACCTTTCCATTTCACTCTTGAACCAAAAAGCAATGGGACGGTGGGCATTGGTCAAGGGAATGGGAGTAGTTCAGAGTTCAGACTCAAACTTGCAAAATTCCAAAACCTTAGCTCAACTGATAGTCTATTCACAGGACAAGGTACTTTAGAGATTTTTGGCATTGGATCGAATGTTAAGAATAAACAATATAACATGAGCAAACTAAGAAAAGTGAAAGAAGAAAACAGTTCTGAGTAAAATTAATATTAGCCCCTACGTCTGTGAAGAGATGATTAGAGCCTCAAAAATTATCAAGAGTTCCCTTAACATAAAATCTAGAAAATATAAAAGGAACAGAAAGATGCTTACCAGATCGCATTAAATGTTATCTAATTGAGACAGTATGCTGATTCCAGAATACTGGAAGGGTAATCACCACCCTTTGGGCTTAAATATCTAAGGGACTTAAACAAACCAGCCAGCCCTTTTATTTATTTATTTATTTTTATTAAATCATAAGAACATCAAACACTCCGATATGGATTGTTTGTACCCTCTCTTCACAAATTCATCTGTTGAAGCCTGAATCCCCAAGGTGACAGTATTTGGAGGTGGGGCCTTTGGGAGGTCACGAAGGTAGGCTCCTGGTGATGGGATTGGTGCCCCTACCAGAAGAGGTATCAGAGAGTTTACTCTCTCTTTCTGCCAGGTGAGGACCCATGAGAAGGTTGTCTGCAAACCATCAGCAAGCCAGGAAGTCAGCCCTTCCCTGGAGCTGGAGGGGCTGGCACCTTGATCTTTGACATCCTGGCCTAACTATGAGAAAGTAACTTCCTATTTAAGCTACCCCGTCTGTGCTAAATTTGCTGTGGTAGACCAAGCTGACTAATATGCCCCTCTTTGCCCCAAGGCCTTTATTTTATATTTACTTTGGAACTAGTCTTCAATTCAATGTATGAATGAGCACAACATGACCTAGAATCATAGAAATTTGTTAACTGGTAGGAAACAATACTCTCACCTATTTTAATCATCCATCTTATGCCTGACTCTTTCACATGAGATGGAGAATGTTCAAATGATCTCGTAAGCTATACTGGAACCCCTCTTCCAATGGGGGCTCACTAAACAATATCCTGTTTAAAGATAATCTTTCAGAGAGTAGAATGCTGGTTGCTGGGAAGGGGTGGGACAAAGTGGGGATGGTTAATGGGTGCAAAAGATAGATACAATGAACAGTATTTGACAGCACAACAAAGTGACCATAATCAATAATAAGTTAGGATATACTATAGGAGGGGAATTGATCCTAACACAAAGAAATGATAAGCACCTTAGGTGACGGATACTCCAATCACCCTGATTTAACTCACAATGTATGCCTCTATCCAAACATCAGATGTGTGCTATAAAGATATGCAATGGTTATACACCCATAATTAAAACATTTTTTGATAAAAAAAAAAAGATGGTCTTTCTTTTCTTCTTTGTGCACCTTAAATTTTTTCAATGACAAATAGATAAACCTACAGAGAAGCAGGTAGGGAATAGCAGAAACTGAACATTTAGAATATTCTCTTTGGATTTTCAAATGATATTACTCCACAGAAAAGCATCCACAGATTCCAAATCAAATTCTTTAACCTTTCTCCATCAAGAACAAGAAATGTCTACTTCTAAGTATGTAATTTTGGATTCTGTTGTGGCAAAAACGTACTTGGAAGGGGGTGGCAGACTTAAACCTGTGCAAAATAAACTTCTGAAGACTTGAAGGGACAACTTTTAACTAGGAAGTAAATCTGGCTCTTTTTTGTGCTTATATATGTATTTCCTGTTTCTAACCACTTAACTAAGTGAAAGCCCTTTCTTTACACCAGTGGATTTTAAGAAGCTAGGAAGCTGCGAATGAGAGCTGTAATGTTTACATTTGGACAAACGCAAGCAACTCAGGTTCTCTTAATCAGGAAGCTGGAGCCTTTCCACCAAGATAAAAACTTCTGCATTAAACAAAGGCAAATAGGAAATCTCCCAGCGTCATTAAGTACCTACAGTTCCTTAAAGTCACCCCGCAGTTAATCATTTGCTTTGAGAATGTCTTCCTCCAAGAACAGAGAAATGTTCAATGATATATTTTTAACTATCCAAAATATTCTTCCTTTTGCCTTTACACATTTTTCTCATATTCAGTAAAAGAAGGAAACATATATAATTGTTTTTATATGTAACTTATAATAAGAAAACTCAGTAACAGAAAGATGTGTTTGCAGTTTGGTAATGTGTATGCAAGTCACTTCCTGTTACAATAAGCAACTTTGTAAGACGCTAAAAGAAATTCCAGGATAAAAGCCAGAGCCCCTTATTTTATGCAATAATCCCTACAACCAAACACCAACCAGTAAAACACAGGAATTTGAACATTTCCTCAGAGTTTTGTTGAATTTACCTAGTTGCTTATTAAACTTAGAATTCAATCCAAGGATTGGCATACCTCTCAGGATAGCCTCATTTTTTAAGAAACTCCATGGAGCGTACTATATTTTCCTCTCTACAAATTCATGTCCTATCCTTAAAAGATGGATGGTAATTCTATGGGAAAAAAAAAAAATGAAAATGGCCTTGGGCCATCACAATAGAATCACTGATTGTCACACAAAGCATTCCCATAGTAAGAAATGCTTTTGCGCTTGTGAGGGTTTTTTGGATGCTTTCAAATGACTGTTCCTGCGTCACTGCTACATCTGTTTCCATGCCTTCCCCGCTTTGGGTAAATGAACAAAGGACACGTTCTTAGAGCTGGCCTGATGGAAATTAGCAGTCAGTTTTCATCCCTGCCTTTTGTAGCTGTCTTTGAGTTGCTCCGTTTGACTGTGCTCTCTTTCATAAGCTAATTGCAATCTAAAAATTATGAATTCTGTACCTTAAGGTTACTAAGTAGTTGAAAAGAAAACTTAACCTTCCTTCGGGCCCTGATGTTCACCTAAAAATGTTTAAAAGGAAGATTAGGGAGAGATTACAGACCTATGCTGGGGTAGAACATTCATAGATGGGATGAATTTTCAGATTGTGACCAGTAAGTACCTAATACCTTAAGTTAAATTTCTGTTTTTGAACTTGCCCAGAAAGTGCCCTATTCAAGACATACATTTCTTCAATTTCAACTTCTAATCAGATATTTTCTGCATGCCTTTAAAAGTCAGGGTGTTTCATATCATGCTTATAGGCTTATATGAGGGAAAGATAAGGCAAGAAAACAAGCTGAAAGAGAATTCTCCTCAGATGCCACCAGGCCACAGGCACAAACAAGTCCCCATTCGTTAACCAGCTGCGTAGTCAGAGAACTGAAAGTCAACCAAAAGTTTCTCACAAGCCTGATCCTAACACTCCAAAGGAAGCCGTAAAAAGCTAGATGTATGTATTTTTAGAAAAGAAAAGAAAAACAAGAGACACTTACACTTTTGCTCCGAGAAAGCAGATCACAGGTATTTCTTTTCATCTTGGTGTTATAAGTAATTCAAACGGGCACTAGTTGTTTCCAACGTCAGTGTTCTTGTGGCAACACTTATCCACTCACAGGCCAACTGGAATGCTGGAAAAAAAAGGGAAAGGAAATATTTAATCAAGTATATGATTAACACGTACACTTTGAAATGCTGTCTTAATCTAGGACAGTAATTCTTAAATAATTCATCAGGACAGGTTAAGATGGTGCTGTGCTTAAATCAGTAAAAATATACACAAGCAACATTTCCAAAACAACTTTTGTTAAACGTAAGTTAGAGATTTCAAGTACCATCTGTTTCCCATTAAATATTCAAGTCTATATTTTTAGTAGCTGAAAAAAAAAATAGGTATGGTAGTCATAACGTAAAGTCACATGCTGCAAGAAATGATGTAAACTTAACTGTGTACATGTTGATTCTTCCTGGGACAGGCTACAGACCCCTCAATTTTTCACTGGGGGAATCACTAAAGTTTCCTTACCACTGGGAGAATCTTACTTACATCTGAAGGGAAGAACCTTCTGCATCCTGCACCTTGGCCTCCGGTTTCATTAGTAACAATCCACAGTGCTTTGAAGCCAACTCAGGGACTCTTAAGTAAATGTAGTAAGCTCGCCCACTTTTAGTTTAAAGAGGTTATGAGGAATACTTGATAGAAGTGGAGGGCAAACAGTTTCCCTAGTTAAGCAATAGCAATCGTTTCACAGAATATTCCAGAATAATTGCCACTTCAAAGGTATCGATAACCTCATTGCCTCACTAACTTCCACTTTCTACTAGCAACTAGGAAGGAGATTCTGTTTTGAGTTTTGAGGAAAGATCAAATCAAACACCCACACATGTCGTGTTCATGTTGGACACTCTGCCACTCCTGGTCACGACTTGCGAGTTCATAAGGTATGCTTGCACAGGGGCTGACATGCCTTTTGGAAAAGAATTTACCAACAGGGAAGAGGGATTAGGCAAACAAGCTTGACCAAAACACAAAACCTCTGACAGTGTGGGTGTAGGCCTATGCTAACAACAGCATGGAGGTCTACCATCGGGTTTGTTCTATAGCTTCTTGAAAAACTTGTGTCTGAGGTTTAGCTAATACAGTAACAATGATCAAGGTCTGAAGGAGCTGATTTTGCCAAAATGACTAAAAAAATCACAGTACAAAGTAGTGCAAATTATATGTTTAAAAAATAAACAAAATAACTACATACAGGCTCAGGGCCTGTAGCTCAATAGCTAGGGCGCCAGCCACACACACCAGAGCTGGTGGGTTCGAACCCAGCCCTGGTCTGCCAAAAAAATAATGACAACTACAAAAAAAAAAAAAAAATAGCCAGGCACTGTGGTGGGCACCTATAGTCCCAGCTATTTGGGAGGCTAAGGCAAGAGAATCACTTAAACCCAAGAGTCTGAGGTTGCTGTGAGCTGTGATGCCCCAGCACTCTACCAAGGGCAACATAGTGAGACTCTGTCTCAAAAAAAAATAATAATAACTATATACAGTAAAAAAGCACACACACAAAAGTGGTGAAGTCTGTAGGGAACACAGCATCAGTTGATGGCTGGCCTCTTGCTGGGGCAGGAGAACCTAGAGCCCTGTGCCAATGGAGAAGGTCCTTCCCCAGGTCCCCCAACAACCTGCAGTGGATTTTCTCAAGGCTGAACAGACTCATTCAGATATAAGTGTCACCCACTCAAGATTTCTAAAAATAAAAAGATAGTTTCAGGGAGGCCAGAAGTCTCAAAATAGCAAAATGGAGCTAGAAATAGAGAAACAAAGTTCATTATTACTAAGAATATCTCTAGAAGCAACTTGGGGACCCAGAGGGAACCAAAGGACAAAGCCTTCTTCCGAGGTTGATGAAAATGCTTGCCCTAACAGCCAAGAAAAATGCACAAATGTGAGGTGTTCGTATAAATAGTTTCTTTGAGTGTATATGGATTCTTTTTAAAGGAATAGCATTTGGAGCAAGGAGCTGATTCACACATGGGTAGTTCTCAGTCACCTTTCTAGATTAGTTTTAATGCTGAGAATTTTATAGTTTTAGATAATGTGGAATTATGTTACTCACTTAAGAAGTGGACAGAAATAATACAAACTATGAACTAAATATATCATACCCAGGGAGAACAAATTTCCTAGACAACTATGAGAGGAAGCGTACACATTATCAGGGAAAAATTCATTCAAAATATTTAATTATTCATTTAGTATTTAACATGTCCTTAAGAATAGCCATGAAATAGTTGTCCCTTGGGGCTAATGTCTCAATGGTTAACAGATCAGTCAAATCAGACAAATAATGTGTGTGACCTAATAAAATTCCCTGAATTAATTAGGTTTTTAACAAGTTTTCTGTGAAATCACTTAAAGAGCATCATTAAGAGACACTTTCCCATAGGAACTTAGAACCTATAGAAATTTGCATAGGCAAATAGATTTAAGTGAAATTGACTGTTAATGGGCTGGCCCTTTTAAGCCTGTATTTTAGGAGCCAACCTGGTCTCATTAAAAGAGTACAGACCTTGGAACCAAAAGGCACGGGTTAGAATTTCAGCTCTCCACTGGTATCTGTGTAGCTTTAGGTAAGTTATTTGACTGCTCTGAGCTTTTCCCAGTTTGTAAAGGAAATAATAATACACGTGCGTGTTTTGGGCTTGAGATTATGTACATAAAGTAGTGTCTAGAAGAATATTTGGAACATAGGAGATGCTCAACTTTCACCATCATTATTCATCCCTGTTACTTTTTCCTTTTCTTAGTATCAGGTGGCAAGTAACAACAACAGTTATTCTTATTTTTCTCCTAAAAGTGCTAAACTCTCTCAGCTAAAACATACTTAAGCAAATACACTTTCCAGTAAATAGTACAAATAATAGACCAGTTAGCATCCCAGGAATAAACAGAAAGCATACTCATATTAAGGTCATTCCAGAAAGCTTCAGTAAAAAGACTAAGAAGATGTGGGCAGGGCAGAGGAATCCACAAAGAATGGAGCAGTACCCGGGCAGTGCTGGATTCTTTACCCACCAGGCCGAAAGGAACAGCTAGTTGCCAATAAAGTGGGCTGCCTTGAAAAGGTAGGTTGCTATGTGGGACACAGGTGACCCTGAAAGGAAGGTGAGGAAATACACACAATCTCCTTTTCCCCTGTCCCTCTGATCTCCTGCTGGGACTCCCTACTGGCCATATGCAATAAGCTGGAGGGCAAAGAAGGATGATGCGCCCCTCAGGGGTCAGCCTTCAAGGGCAAAACGCCACCTTGGGTAGGGCAGGGAGACCAGTGGATGGAAAACAGAAGATGTGCCCCACAAATTTGCTCTGCAGTCTGTGAAGACGATTGTGTTTTTCGGCCACCTCCATTCATCCTAAGAAAAATCTATCATTCATCTTTAAAAATCTACCATGTACCTTTAATCCTTCCAATAACCTTGGGAGGTAGGTGTTATTCCTCTCTTTTCTCCACGGCACAAAAGAGGAAATCAGCTCCATGAAGTGCAGTAAACTGCCCAGGAAACAGTAGAACCAGGATTCCAACCTGCCTTGTCTGCCTCTGAACTCCATGTTTTTCTCTATTCGGCCACACTGCTTTGCTGCTGATGGCACGAAGCGGGCATTTTAATTATCAATAAATGGTAATCTCTGCAAATACCAAAGCTGTACTTAAAACAAAGAATGTTTGATAGATTTCCTCTCAGAAAAGCAGTTTCCTCAGTTCTTAGAATATCCTCCTTTGGCAAATACAATAGAAAAGCTTATACTGAAAAGAAAGCCAGGCAAGAGACCCCTTGCATATGCAATTTCAATATGATAGGAGTTTGCACAGAAAAGTTAATTGGGAAGAAGGAAGAGTCAGCTCCTGCAGGGAGAGCACTTTGGAAGTAAAAATGAAAGAGAGGGGCCGGGTAAGATAGATGGTGCTGAAATATTCAGAGACAGAATCTGAGCTGGAACACCTTTATAAATTTTGCTACTTTGATGCAAGGATAAAGGAGTTAAGACAAGTTGTTTCCTAGAGATTAAGGATTTATATAGTAGAAAAAGCCCTGAACTGGTCACCAGAAGAAATAAGTTCTACTTTCCTCAGTGTGTTACATGCACAAGCTGTACGGTATTAGGAAAAATCCCATCTCTTTCCCGCTCTACCAGTTGCTTGCTTCTCTGTAAAGTGGAGATAACAGTATCTCCACAATCCGGCTCGCAGGGCTGTTGGGGGATTAATTAGATAATATCTCAGGAAGTTTTCTGGCAACTCTTAAGTTCCCTGCATATATAGTTCTATTCACTGAAACAGCAAATGCAGCAGTTGATAATGACACCCTTAAACATAAAAGTGAAAAGGGGTTCCAACGATCCACAACTATTAGAGCGGGTCAGTTGGACAGTTGCTTTATATTTTTCAGAAGAATTTTCTATTCTTCCCCTCTTTTGTAACTAATCTTTTATTCTTCTGCACAGTAAGTCAGTTTATTTATGCTGCTGAATTATAAAGCCACTCAGATATGTTAATTTGAAAAAAGTTCAATGAGTACCTTGTGTGTGCCAGGCACAGTACTGAGCTCTTGGAGAAACACCAAACTTTCTTGATTCCAGGGGAAAGAATTATTTGGACAAAGTTGTCTATGTATTATCAAGAAGCAACCAATTATATGTCTCCAACATAGTGTCACCTCCTACTCATTCAATAGATTTGTCTAAGACTGTATGAAATAGACATCAAAATGACAGAAAGATCAATAGTCTCTTCCTTTAATTAGATTCTAATCTAAATGAAGAATAAAGCCAGATGTGGTAACTCACACCTGTAATCTCAGCACTTGGGAATGATCACTTGAGTCCAAGAGTTTGAACTACCCTGGGCAACATAGCCAGACCTCTATCTTCATAAAAAATTTAAAAAATTAACTGAGTGTGGTGGCCTATGCCTGTAGTTTCAGCTACTTAAGAAGCTTAAGCAGGAGAATCCCTTGTACCCACAAATTTTAGGCTGCAGCAAGCTATGATCATGTTGCTTCGCTCCAGCCTGGGTAACAGAGAAAGGTCCTATCTCTAAAATAATTGAAAATAAAAAAGGTATACATGTGGCATACATAAAGAGGGAAGTTTGTTTACTGTAAAAGACAATAGAAATATAGCACAGAAATATAGCAAAAAAAAAAAAAATAGACCACAGAAATATAGTAAAAAATAGGATCAATTAAGCAGTGCCTACCCAGCAAAGTGTCTATAGGCAAGAACATAGGAGGAGGACATACAAGGACTAAATATTCAGCAAATTAATAGATAAGAAGCATATGAGGAGGGAAAAATAGGTTTTCCACGGGAAAGTCTGATTATTGCCTTAGGCTCTTAACTCACCACTAATTTGCCCCCCACATACACGAGGTATATAACTTGGACATTTGCTTCTCTGTCCCTCTGCTAAATCTGCAGCAGAAACAAAAGAAGAAAGCGCCTAATATCTCTACGTGCCTCCTAACATTGTGAATTCAGAGAAAGGACTCCTTAGCCCAGACCCAAAGACAACAATAGAAGTTTCCTGCTATTTACACTCTTTCCCTTTTTTTCCAGGATATCCTATTCAGCCTGTCTCTTATGTGAGTTTCTGCTAGAGGCCATGGAATCTGAGATCTAGAATGAGCTTAGGGTAAAAATGAAGTAATTAAGATTTAGAGAACATTAACAACCTGCCCAAGATTAGACTGAGGCCCCTGTAATTCATACCCAAAGCTCTGTCCAACTGATGATAACAATCTGGGCATGGGTTTTCCTAAAACTGGCTTCATTGGTCAACCCAGATGTACTTTGCAGTCTTCCCAACAGAGTTTAAAAATTGGAGTCTTAAAAAGTCAGTGCAATCTACTTGCAACCACAAGCACAAGGACCATTCGGTATAATCCAGCAGCAGCTTCTGCTAGTTAGGGACTCCCCAGGGATGGCCTCAGAGGTGCTAGAATGGTGTGTTTCAACTAGAGAAGGCAACTGATCTGTGATTTACATGTTAAATCTGACTTTATCTCACACTCGATTCCCTAACACCATCTGTCTGCTCTCGTCAATATCTCCAACACCTGTGACAGTTTCATTTCTACCTGCTAGCCCTAAATTCATGATATTGGATAGTTTCTCTTCATTTTTATAAACTCTTTCTATTCTTTAAAGTCCAGCAAAACCCCTTTATTCTAATAACAACTTCACCTGCTGCTCCAAGTCACATAGGTTTCTACTTTGAATTCCAACAACAAAGAATATATATTTTATACCACAAAATCATCTACTACCAGACATTTTTTCACTGTTTTATGAGTTTAATCATTGCTTCTTTGACTGGGGGGTTGAATAGGTCCATTGTAAGACTTCTTCCATATTGCAGATTGTATAATTACAAAACAAAATTCCTTAATACTAAGAACTATTATCATTCTTTTGCCATTTCAATAGTGTTTAACATAAAGTACGACACTTATGTTTAACACTGTTGTGTTTACACTTATTAAAATATATTTATAATATATTAGTAGGTATAAATTCATAAGAAAAATAGCAAATTATAGCAAAATGTGGAAAATATTTATTCTCACCATCAAATAAATGAAAATTAGAATCTCAAAGTTTCTATTTGTCTCACAAATTAGCACATTTTTCCTCTTTTAAAATAAAATACTTGATAATAGTGTATTTAAATGCATATAACTAAATATGCATTTCACATATTGCTGGTCAGCTTTTAAAATGATGAAAGTTTTTGGAAAGAAATTCAATGAGGCTTGGCTCCCGTAGCACAGTGGTTATGGCACTGGCCACATGCACCGGGGGTTGCTGGTTCAAACCCGGCCCAGGCTGGCTCAACAACGACAACTGCAACAAAAAAGTAGCCAGGTTTTGTGAGGGCACCTGTATTCCCAGCTACTTGGGAGGCTGAGGCAAGAGATTCTAATAATCCCAAGAGTTTGAGGTTGCCGTCTGCTGTGATGCCCCCGCACTCTACCGAGGGTGATAGTGAGACTCTGTCTCCAAAGAAAACAAAAGAAAGAAATTTAATGATAAGTACTAAAAGCCTTAATGGTGTTGTATACTTTTATATAATAATTCAGAAAGTAACCTGAAATGTGGAAAGTGCTTTGTATGCAAAATCACTCTCAGCTGTGTTACTTATAATAATGAAAATTTGGGAACGAGGTAGATACCTAATAGTAAGAAAACAGCAAAACAAAATGTGAGGAACCTCATGACATAGTATGCAGTTAAAAATATATTTTACAGGGTACATGTTAAATTTACTGAATGTAGAGTACAAATGTCTGAACACAATAACTAAGAAAATGTGGTGAAAGCTATGTTAACCAGTTTGATGAAAATATTTCAAGTGGTATATAAAACCAGCACATTGTACCCCATGATTGTATTACTGTACACAGCTATGACTTAATAAAAAATATATATTTTACAAGGTATTTTAATTATGTGAGAAAATGCTGGTGTTATAATGTTAAATGAAAGAAGCAGGATTGACGCTGAATATGTAGTATGATTCTATATAATTAAGCTATGCACAAAGACTCAAAAGAAATTTAACAAAATATTAGCAGTTGCATTGAGGTACTGCATCTTGTTCCTATTTTCTTGGTGTCTCAAATTTTCAACATTTAGGAAAAATGAATACTTAAAAAAGCTGGATTAAAAGAAAGCCTTTGTGGGAACACAAGTCACTAACCATAGCTCCCTACTTCAGAGAATAAACAGAAGTGTTGGCTTTGGTTTATATGATGGGGGGGGCTTAATTTTTCTTTCTCCTTCATTGGTTTATGTGTGAGTGCTCACGTCTGGTATTTCACCTACAGCGTCAGACTTTGTCTTTGGGAATCTATAGACTGAGAAAAGCTTAGTCAGAAAAAAGATGACCAACATTAATTTCTCTCTCCCTGATTTCACTATTCTCATCTGCCATTTGGTATCAGTTGACTTCCCTTCTTTTCTGGACCTAGTAATGATATCTATAAAAAGAAAATTTTCAGGTTCCACTCCACCTAGAAAATCAATCAGTAACTGAGCTCTCCCTGCTGTGCTCATTTCTTGGAAAGCAAGGGACGTGGAAAATAGACAAACGCAAATAAAAAAATGAATCAGCAAATAAGAAATGTAGGTTATATAGGACCAACAGGAGCTTGATATTTTCATATGACTGTAAGTTGGAAAAAATGCAAAGTGAGAGGGAAAGTCTGACAGAATTAGCAACAGAAATATTCAGAACATAACATTAATAACAAGGCTCTTTACCTAAGTTTAGCTGGAACAAGTTTGGTTCCCTTTCAACTGTTTGAACCTCTTACTGTCTCCCTGAAAATTCCATCAAATTTCCATCAAAGTCCATCAGGCTGTGTCTGAGCAGCCTTTACCAGTGCTTCCCTACCGCAGCTCCTATTGGAATGCTACCAAATGCAGATTCTTTCACTCTCCACGAACACATCAGAACTTCCTGGAGAGGGACCCAGGAATCTACTTTTGATCAGTTCCCCATGAAGCGTGCAGAGCACCATACTGTGATGGGCCACTGGGAACCTGGTTCTACATTAGATTCCTTGATAACTCACTAGTTTTCATCGTTTCAGTGCCATCTGTCTGCTTTGTCCTCTCCACGTCCTGGGTCTTAACTTTTTCTCTCTTCCTCTTCTCCCTACCCACACCCTTCTTCCTTAATTTAGCTACTGCTTCTTCAAGACTTAACTCAGGGGCTATCTCCCCCCGACTGCCAGCCTGAGCCAGTGCCTCTTTTCTCTTGTCCCGTAATGCTTCCTGAATGCCTCCGACAGGACATTAGCCAAATGTATATTGAAATGATCTATTTACCTGTGTGTCACTGCTGCCGCCACTCAGGACTCTAAGTCCTCTGAGGTTGGAAAAGATTTCCTATTTATATATGCAATCACAACGTAAAACACTCTCAGTGAATGTTTACAGAACTCTGCTGCACTGAACTGCTTCCCTTGACTAGAATTATGAAGAGGAAAGCACATTTTGTCTCTAGAATGAAAACAATCGTATCTTTTACTTTGTAGTTAATGATCATATAAAACCATCATTGAATTTCCTGCTATTCCTCCCAAATGATAACAGCAATCCTTCTCACTAATTCATGCACCAGACATTTGCTAGGCACTTGTGGTATGCGCTGAACTCGGACAGGGTCCGGGGACCCAGAGATAAATGTAATAAAAATCTCTCTCCATGAGGAGCTGTGAGTTTAGTGGGAGAGAAAACCAAATAACAGGATGCACTAAGTGCTGTGCGGAAGCTCAGGATAGCTGGTGTGGGACCCCCAGGAGGCAGTAAGTGATTCATACACTGAATGGCTTCAAAGCCCATTGTGAGTTATTCTGCTCTTGCGAACACTGTGCTTTAAGTTATTCAAATGCCATTTCATATACTGGTGTTCTTCCCCAACTCGAGGAAAAGGAACATGAAACTAGAGACTGACAGCTCCTTTCATCTCTTTTCTGCATCTGGTCCAACCTTTCTTGCCACAGAGGAGGTGTCCGCAGAGCTCGATGCCCAGATAGCTGCTGAAAATGCCCATTGAATGAATCATGGGCAGGCGGTCTCATTTACATAAGAGAACACAAGCCACTTTTGACGTCAGTACCAATTTATTAAAAACTAATTGACATTTTAGAAAATAAAAGTACATCATCAGAGAGAGTAGCCTATTTCTTCACTCCCAAGGGTATGGAAATGCCAGAGTACCCTCTCTTTCAACACTCACCTTGACTAGTATTTCAAAATGGTCCAGCTGAGTCATTTAGCAGTAAATCAATTACTTCTCCTTCTGGAATTCCATGTTTTATGGCTGTTCCCCCCACCTGAAATAACTGTAGTTCTCTATGCCACAACTTTTCACCCTAAATAAAAGACCAGGATGCTTTCAATTCATCTCTTACAAATGTAGGGTCTGTTGCTTGATAATACCTTGCCTTGGTTTTAGCTTCCTGCCGCAGAGAAGAAAGTTACAACAAAAGCTTCCATTCAACAACTTTCCTAACCATACTTCCGCCCACTGCCTCATGGTGCCCTTCCCGCCTGTGCAGTGGGCGGTGTCTAGAGCAGTTTTGTCCTGTGAATCATAGGACAGCTCTGTGCGTAGTCTGCTGGCCTGAGGCCCAATATGGAAGGAGCCTCTGGGATGTGTCATCACCAGCTAAATTATAACAGACCCATTGAGAGCCTCAGGATAAAAATCCCTGAGTCACCAGGGGAAAAAACAAAATGACAATAGCACGATCCCCATAAAATCTCTGGTCCAGGCTCTTCACGATTCACAAAGAAAAGTGAAGTTCATGGAGGCATTGAGGCTTTTCTCTTTTTTGACATTTTTCTGTTTCATATCATATTCAAGTTTGTCATTTGAATGCTTTTAAAATTTAAACAATGTTAGAGTGGGATTTGACTCAAGGTTGTGAAATGCATGCACAGAGTGTAGTCTACAAATTATGTGTTGCAAATATTAATCTACACTTTCCATTGTGAAATCAGCTCTGAACCATGAACCATTCTGCCTCTCTAGCTAAAATAAGAAAAGCACTTATAGGCAGAAAGATACATAGATAGGTAGATAGAACTCAGAGAGATTGAGAGAATTTATCTCGTGGATCTGGCATTCTTTTATGTATGGCTTTCTTGAACTGAGCTGCAGAAGCAAAATTATCATCTTTAAATAATTATCCTTTCAGAACTTCCTTCCAGAATTTTTTTACTGACATACCCCTTTGTTCTTTACTTGTTTCTGTTTGTCAGTCAGCAATGAATCCTAATTTTTACTTTCCTGAAAAGTCTACATTGTGAACAGGCCCCAAAGATGAAGGAAAATTACAACTGAATTATATGTATTTGAGACCTAAAAATACTATTGTTTCCGACTACTTAGGACATGAGAATTTGAAGAAAATTAACCAGAGTTAAAGATACAAAAGACAAAAAGAGTTGGGAAAGCACCACGCAGATTTTACTTAAGGCAGGTGCATAAAAGTTGTTCTAATGAGGTTTCAGTAGAACAACTGCTATCTTAGCACCAAGTGACTCAGAAAGTGCCCTCAGGCAATCATTTCTCCCTGATTAACAATTGCTACCCAAGGAGTCATTGCCCGCAAACCATACAAACAGAAGAAGAACAACGCATAAAATGAAGAAACTCAATGTTAATTAAAAGAAACATCAACAAGGAATGTAACACAACCAAGAAACCAGAAAAACCTAGGAGTAGAAACACAAACCTATCAATTCTCTGCCTCTTAGGAAGCAACAACCCATTAGCATCCTTGCAAGGGAATTAGCCCACTATGGTGGTGTCATTAACACCCACAGACTGAAATTGTATATGCCTGTTACTTTGGAGGAAACTTTTAATCAATGGTAAAAGCAGTTTTGTTGTTGTTGCAGAGTCTAGCCTGGGCCAGTTTGAACCTGCTACCTCCAGCATATGGGTCCAGCGCCCTACTCCTTGAGCCACAGGCTGCCCTAAAAGCAGTTTTTTAAATATCAAAAATAACAGCAGAAAAGAAGTTGGACAAAGAATTTGGATTTTCTTTTTCTTTTCAAGAATTTTAGAATTGGACAGGCCCATAGCACAGTGGCATCGGCCACATGTACCAAGGTTGGTGGGTTTGAACCAGGCCCGGGCTAGCTAAAACAACAATGATAACTGCAACAAAAACATAGCCGGACATTATGGCTGACACTTATAGTCCCAGCTACTTGGGAGGCTGAGGCAAGAGAATGGCTTAAGCCCAAGAGTTTGAGGTTGCTGTGAGCTGTGACAACACAGCCCTCTACCAAGGGCGACATAGTGAGACTCTGTCTTAAAAAAAAAAAAAAAAAGGTTTTAGTATTTTACCAGTGTATTATGGGCGTTGAAGGTAACAAGTTCAAAGTAAAGATCTATTAAGAATAAGTCATAAATTATAATACTTTTTGGGCAGAGCACGGTGGCTCGTACCTATAATCCTATCAATCCTAGCACACTAGAAGGCCAAAAAGGGAGAATTACTTGAGCTTAGGAGTTCTAAACCAGCCTGAGCAAGAGCAAAACCCCATTTCTACTAAATACAAAAAAATGAGCCTGGCATTGTGGTGGGATGCCTGTAGTCCCAGCTACTCAGGAGGCTGAAGCAAGAGGATTACTCGAGCCCAGGAGTTTGAGGTTGCAGTGAGCTATGATGATGCCTGTGCTCATCATTTTACTGTAAGAAAGAAAGAAAGAAAGAAAGAAAGAGAGAGAGAGAGAGAGGGAGGGAGGGAGGGAGAAAGGAAGGAAGGAAATAATACTAATGCTTTACTGCCATGAGAAAGCCACTTTCAATATACTCTTTTTCTTTCATATTCATGGTATATGTGACAGATAAAATCAAGTCAGCCCCTTTAGTAGAATACCCTTTAAAAATAGCTTACCCCATTCAAAATAAAGAACTTTAAGGAAGGGCAAATGACATGAAAGATGTTGATTTTGAGACGAAGGAAGAGAGAAATTAGTGAAATATTATGGGTTTTAGAATCCAGTTGTAGCTGGATTCAAATTCTGTTTCAGTTATTTCCTAATTTTGTAGCCAGGAGGAACTACTTAACCCTTCTGAATGTCAATTTCAGGGTCAGTATAAATATAGATATTCAGACTCACTGCAGGGCTGCTGTGACGATGAGCCTACATGTCAGCACGTACTAAACCCTGTACCAAGCTCCAAGAAGGTGCTCCTTGAATGTTAGCTTCATGCTACTCTGAAGCATCTGTAACACCAAGAGCCTTAATGAGCCCTAAGAATCAAGGCTAATTACAGTTATAACTAATATTTCAAATTGGAGGATAGGGGAGCTCAAAATGTATTGTACAATCTTTGGTGATAGAGGTAAGAACATTGAATTATGGTCTACCTTTCTCAACTCGGAGTAAGCAAACATTGGGATTTTTAGGAAGCTCAGATTTTACAATTGCTGTAAAACTATTATATTAAAAATGCACTCTTCCCAGGATTGTTATTCTGCCATTACACTGCCACAAAAATGAGAGGAGCCCATCCTAATTCTAGAGACACACAAGCATGGTACAAGATTCACTGTTTTGTTTCTGTGTCCAGTCCTAAGCTTTTCCACAACTATCACTAAAGTCACATGAACATTTCAAACTTTATATCTGGAGATTTGAAATCCTTTTCATTCCAATGCTTCCTTCTTCTTCTTTTTTTTTTTTTTTTTGGCCGGGGCTGTGTTTGAACCCACCACCTCTGGTATATGGGACCAGCACCCTACTCCTTTGAGCCACAGGCGCCACCCACCAATGCTTCCTTCTTCAAGGACTCATTGAATGAGCCTGAAAATGAACCCTATCACTTTTCCAACAAGAAGCTAGTCATAACACCCACGGTCAGCTGCTAGCAGCAGGCAGCTACCAAGTTTCTCAGCAAAAGTAAAAGGCTCTAAGTGTAGAGAAAGAACATGTGGAGGACCTGACACGCAGAAGAAAGCTCACCTCGATTCCTCATGGCCCCCATGATTATCCAAATAGCTCTTCAGAGTGTGGCCGCTCTAATTAGAGCCTGTGCTGAATCATTGCCTTTTGTGTGGTACCCATCTGGCACCTGAAATTAGATTTTGTTCTAGCTTCATTCATAATGGTGATGAGGGATGGATGTGGGATTGCACAACAGTATAACCCCATAAAGATTATTTTGCTAATAGATGAATTTCTTAGTGAAAATGGAAAATGGTAGGTTTTTTTTTTCCTAAGCATCTGGCTACTTTTGTTTTTTTAGCACCAAAGGGCTTATTAGCTCAATTTTTCAAGAGGACAATGACACTTGAAAAGCTAGAGTTTTATTTTTAAAGATCTCTATAATTCATGAAGAAGTAATATAAGTGAAAGCATGTAACTTGAAAAATAAAACTAAATTAAATGTCTGAAACTGAAGTGGCCAAAACAAAAACTTGGGGGTGGGAGGGAAGATCTGAAGTTTCCAATCATCTAAACCCTTCCATTATAAAAACCATGTCATACCATAGCACACCAAAGATACTGTTATTGATCATCCTATTATTAATGATTACTTGAGAAGGAAGTAATAATTAATCAACTCTAGCTCCAGCAAGAGTTGCATACTAGCCTATCTGAAAAAGACAGATGTCTGAGTTCCCTAAAAGTAATTCCTGTTACTTGCTTATGCCAAGAGAACAGGAAAAAAAGAGTATTATTAAACCAGCTTCAGACACTTCAAAAGTAGAGACAGGAGAGAGACACACCAGATCATTCCAACAGCACTCAACTGGGAAATGGCACATGCATCAAAGTCCCTTTCACCTCCAACGCTATGAGAACAATAATAATTGTATTACTATAATTATAAACATTTACTGAACATTTATGATGTTCTAATCACTGAAAATATATTAACTAATGCAATTCCCACAAAATTCTATAAAATAGCTACGAGTTAATATCCAATTTTCAGATGAAGAAATGGAGGCCAAGAAAGGTTAAATAACCCACACAAGATTACACGGCAAGTCAAGTCCAGGATACGACATTTCACCTGTACTAAGAGGCCATTTTGTTTTTTATGGCAGGGACCAGAAGCCAATAAAGGGGAGAAAAACTGTTCTTTTATTCAAATTAATTGAATACTTACCCCAAAGCAACCATTCTAATTCCTTAAACAATTAAAGTTTGAGGTTTTTTTCCCCTCCCTCATCAATCGTTAGATCTAGAAAATTAGCTAAGGGAAATAAGAAAAGCTATACTGTTTCCATATTAGAATTTTAATGAGCACATTTTGACCCTGTTACAGATGACAGTCAGTATAAATGTACCAAACTTCCAATATAAAATAGAAATTTTCAGTCTTTTCATTTCATTTTCCTTGCTCCCAAATTAACTTTGAAGCCACAAAACAAATATACCCATGGGAGTTGTTTTGGAGGAGTGACATCAATTTAGGGAATTGCTAAGAGATAGCCCACAGGATCCAGACTGTTCATAAGCCAATACACTCAGAAGTACAAGAGTTTAATAGTAAGAAATAAAATATAATTCATTATACAGTATTAATAAATCAAGGGGAAAAAGAAACACACTATCCTCTTTATGTATATCTAAAAAGTATACAAAAAAACTTAACACTGAGCCCTGAAGTTTAAGATTTAATAAAAAGGGATCAGAGACATACCAATAGCTAATTTCTTACCTAGTAATAACAGATGGAAGGCGTTCTCCTTAAAGTCAGGAGCAGCAGCAGAATGCCCGCTATCACCACCTCAGTTAACAATGTGTTTAACGCGCTTGCAAACAGGTCTAATGAAAGTGAGTCATACGTATGGGAAATGATAAGGGGAGTCTAGCATTAAGTGAAGATCACAGAGCTCTCTCCTTGACAGGCCCCAAAATAAGGAGAAAAAGTAGAAATCAATACAAAGGTAAGTAATTGAGTACAAAGCAATGTTTTCCCACATAACTATACTCAGAAATGTGAACACCCCCATACACACAGAGCCCTAAAAAAAGTAGGCATGAAGATTTCTTGCTTTTTGTTTTGCTTTTTCTTTAAGAAAGTAGGGGGACCATATGAAAAAATGAACTACAAAACTGTATTGGAGCACATAAAAGGGGTCTTAAAAAGAAAGAACATGTTTCCGAAGAGGAAAGTATATGCAATTCCAATCATATGCAATCTAATCTGAATTATTTATCCATACATTTGTATTTAAGGATTTTTATGAGCACTTTCATACACACACAAAGGAAAAAAGAATAGGGTCCTAAGCCCAATTTCCCTAACACCCAGCTACAAAAAAATCAGCACTTTCTCTAAACTTTGCTATACCCCCAAATTACACTTCCCCATCATCGCTCCCTGATTGTGTGTTTTAAGACATTATATACATAAATGTGTAAGAATATTCAGAAAATTTCTAGAAGATCATAATAAAGGAGTAATTTCTGTAATAATTACAATAATTGATCCTGGCACCAGAAGAGAATTGACTAAAAGTCAATAAAAACATCAAAGAGATGTTTTAATGTATAAGAATTTGATATTTAACATAAGTACCTTTTTTTTTTTTGCATATAGAACACAGGTTAACTAATCACAATATTGGGACAACTTGATAATCATTTGGGGGAAAAAACTTAAGCCCTTCTTTCATATCATGCCAAGATAAATTCCAGGGTGAACTCAAGATTTAAATATGAAAAATGAAGCCATAGAAATAGTTAAAGAAAATATATATGAATATTTCTTTTCTCAGATGGTGAGGACATTCTTTCTAAGCTCTATATAGGGCAGACACTTTCCCAATTGTACAAACTAAGGATAAAATGTTTTAATTAATTTTAAAATGAAAACTTTTACATATTAGAAAAATTTCAGATAGGCTATGCGAACTGGGAAAATTCAACACCTTTCATTGACAAAGAGTTACAACAGGTTTCTCTTAAAAATCAGTGAGAAAAATAAATATGTCCAGCAGAAAGAAAGACAAAGGCCACGAACAGGCAAATTCACCAAAATGGGCAAATTAAAAATTCAAATTAATAGATGGGAAATCAACCTCACTAGTAAGCTAACAAACAGAAAATAAAATAGAGAGCTGCCCTATTTTATCTACCACACGGTACATTAGAAGAAAAATTGCTGGCACCCTCATTTATTGCCAAGGGGAATATATATAATCAGTACAGTGTTTGGAGACAGGTATTTGGCAGATGTATCACAAGCCTGATAAGCACACATGCCATTTGAATCAGCATTAAAAAGGACATGCAGATGGATGTGCAAAGATGATGGTCAAAGCATTGTTCACAATGGTAAAATAAAAAGTGAACAAATTAGGGTGGCACCTGCAGCTGAGTGGGTAGGGCACTGGCCACATACACCAGGGTTGGTGGGTTCGAACCCAACCTGGGCCAGCTAAAACAACAATGGCAACAACAACAAAATAATAGCCAGGCATTGTGGCAGGCACCTGTAGTCCCAGCTACTTGGAAGGCTGAGGCAGGAGAATCGCTTGAGCCCAAGAGTTTGAGGTTACTATGAGTTGTGATGCCACAGCACTCTACCCAGGGGGACAGCTTGAGATTCTGTCTAAAAAAAAAAAAAAGAAAAGTGAACAAATGAAATACCCAACAATAGAGAATTATCTAATTTAATATTGCTATTAAAATGTAATGAAATACTATGAGATCATCGCAGATGATGATATGGATGTATGTGTAAAGATGTTTATAGAAAGGAACTGAGTGAAAAACCACAGGTTACAAAATCGTATGTAGAGTATAATCCCATTTCTGTAATACGCCTAAACATGCATAGAAAATAATCTGGAAGGATATACATCAAAATGTGATAGTATTTACTTCTGGAATCACTGGTAGTTTTTCTCTCTTTTTTTTCTTTTTCTTTTTTTTTTTGGCAGTTTTTGGCCGGGGCTGGATTTGAACCCACAACCTCCAGCATATGGGGCCGGCCCCTTATTCCTTTGAACCATAGGCGCTGTCCAGTTTTTCTCCTTTTTGTGTCTGTGCCTAATGTAATCTAATTTTTCTACAGTGAACATGTGTTATTTGAGTTGAAGTTTTCTAAATCCAAAAAAATGTATGTACAATTATAGCTTTAAATGTAGTTTTAGGCTACAGACTCAACAAAGTTGTAGGAAGAAAGAATGATGATGGAATGCCTGAGTCACGACGGGGTGGACGTCTCTCACGTGAAAGATGGGGATCGTACAGGCCACCTGTAACTTGATGGGAATAGAATACTTCAGATGTTAACTTATATGTCTCAGCTGCTGTGAAATATAAGGCAGGCTTTGAAATTCAAGCATAATTACAGAAATTCAAACTTAGAATAATTTTGATTAGCTCTCCTGGGTGCTAACAAAGTTCCTAAAGGAATTTTAACAGCAATGGATGATAGACATGTTTCTAAAATGTAGTTAACAATACGTTGTTCCTAACACAAAGAGATGATAAATCCTTGAGTAAGGGATACCCCGATTGCCCTGATTTGATTATTACACATTGTATGTGTATATCAAAACATCACTTCTACCCTATAAATATATACAATTATTATGTATCCATAATGATTAAAAATTTAAAAAGAAAAAAATGCACAATCTTTAAATCTTCCACTTATTATTCCGAAACCATATGCTAGTTTATATCTTCAAAATTCAATCACTGAGTCACTGACTAATTTAACTGTATAAATAAGCACTTGCCAATACATTTTTCTATAAATGATAAACGAAGAGAGTAACTAGATTGTTTTACGATAAGCAGGCAGGAAAGCCGCATGAGCTATCTCAACTCTCTCCACAGCTTATAGCATCCTTGATCATCCCAAGATGGGCCCAGCTCTATGCCAAGATGGGCCCGGCCCTATTCCCAATTAAGAGAAATTCAAAGGCATTTAGCCAATGAAAGGAAACAGACATTGGTTGAATTGCAGCATCTTGCCAGACAGAGTTATCGGCTTATATCTATTATTACTATTTCACTCAGTTCTGCATAATTCATGGAGGTAGGTCATGGCATCTCCCCATTCAACAGATGATGGAACCAAGCCTATGATAAATTCAATGATATTCCTAAACTGTCACAAGCAACAAGGGTGGAGGGGAGGTTCAAACCCATCTCTCTCTAGCCCAGAGGTTTTGCCCTTTCCAGTAGGCTGTAAGGATTCATCTGGTTTTGTCACCATTTAGCAGTTGGAGGTGACATAGCGTGGAGGATGAGCTCACAGACTTTTGAACCAGAAATCCTGTGCTGCAATGTCTATTCTGCTGATTAGATGTGTGATTCTGCAATGCTATTCAACCTTACTGGGACTCAGCTTCCTCCCCTGTCAAGGCTGAGAGAATGTTAGTACCAGCCTCCTAAGTTACAAGATTTGATAGACTTAAGATGTATGATTCGTGGGACATTTTTTCTTTTAACATATAGGAAGCATCAGTAAGTGTTAGCTATCTCTATACTGTTTGTAGTACTTTTTGCAGCCATGTCGTGCTGTTTTTAATAGCTGGTCTTTGCCTTATTCCCCTCCCTTCCTCATCTCTCAAGTTTCTCCCTAATGGCTCTATAACACTGCAATTTCAATCTCCAGCTTAGAAGCTGGGTCACCTGCCAGAAGCCAGGCCGTCTTGAGGTCAGCCTGGGGTGCCACAGACTGCCCACTTTCAGGCGCTGTCTTGCTGTGCTATGTCAGCTTGTGGGGTGCCACCAGTGAGTTATTGCAGGACCTTCCACAGTGACAGCTTGCCTGCAGTGCCATCTACCACTTGTCACCCTTCTCTCAGTACACTGTGCTCTGCTTACAAACTGGCAAAATGTCCTTTGTCTCTACCAGTGGCACCTGCCCCGCCCGTTGAAGCAGATCCTGCTTTCAGATTCTGGCACCACAACAGTCAAAAATGCACCCAGGCTGATCTTCCCCTTACCCATTGAGCTAAAGCTGGCTCATATCAAAAGGATATGAAAGAGAAAGCTGCTTCTAAATGTAGAGAACACGAACCCTCTCTAGTCTTCAGAGTACCTTTAAAATCTTCTATAAGATGGGAATCATAAATGTACTTCATTTTAAAAATTCGACAGACTGGACAATATTCAGTTCATGCCACTAAGTGAGACATCTCCGAACGCAGTTTGATTCTCTACAAAGAATCTTACAATGATTCTGCACATCCCAGTGTTTTCTTGAGACAAAGTTGACTTCTGCAGCCTGACCCCCTCAGCTTTTCTTTCTTTCAAAATACCTTCACTGGTGCTTTGGCAGACCACAAAAAAGAAGGATTTGCGGTGTTATCTCTGATTTGAAATCAACTTCAGATCATTCCTATCTTTTTCCATTTTTTATTATGTTAATAAGTGCTTAACACTGGCTCGGAAGTCCAAATCCTTCCAGATTACCTCTAATGCTGCAGGCACCTCCCTCAAGGAAATAACAAAGTATTTTCAGTAGCAGAGGGCTAAATAGAAAAAGTACATCCTAAGGTGTAAAAAGATAGATTTCCCAACCTTTTCCACTGTTCTAGAAATAGAACAATGAATTCTCCAACTTTTCCATACATCCCAAGTTTCCAAGTACTTGTTCTGAAATTTCAAAATATTGGCATTTTTATTTTGTTTTTTGAAGATAAATAGTTTATACCTATCTCACACTCTTCACCCAAAGTTCTCAAAAATAGCTATACAAACATTTCTCAATGTGGAAGTTGTTCTTCAAATTTCAGGAGAGGATGAAATAGAAGTAAAACCTTCCCATGATTTTCTGAAAATGTGTTTACACACAAGATGCACAGAATTGATATCAAATTCGAAGGAAAGGCTGCTAGATAAACATTTTCCTCTCTAAAGCAATGTTAGAGTTTCTAGCAGGACCTGATAAATATACAGGATGAAAGCCAAGTATTTGTAGAGCACCTAATAACCATACAACATCTACCCTAGAAAATATTGTAGGGAGGAAAAAAAAAGTATAACATAAATCGCTTTAATCACTTACAATCTTGTTTAGAGAACAAGGCTGACACTGGAAACAATTATAGAACACTACAGTCTATAATTAGGGTTTAATAAATTGTGTGGAACAGCTAATACGTTCGAAAGTAATTAAGAAAAGAAAAATGAGAAAGGTGGTTGTTGTGGATGAGGGTCACGAAAAACCAAAGTGTAGTTTGTGAGTGGACCTTATGAAGTAAGTGTATGGATAGGCAGAAAAGAAAGGGAAGGGAACTGATGCCCACAAGGATCAGAACAGAAGGAAATACACAGGAAAACACTGAAATCCGGCAGAGCCTAGGAAAGAGGGACAAAGAAAACATTTTAGTAAAAGTCTGCAGGAGGTGTAGGCTTAAGCCCTGGAGGTGTCTGAAACTCAGCTGAGGCCAAGTGAGTGAGGGAGAGAGGAGCAGAGAGAGTTCAGAGGAGGGGTCACAGGGTATGGAGTCGGCTGAACTGTGTCGTTTGGATGCTTTAAGGCACAGCTGCAGCAGATCTCAGGGAAGAACAGCAGAGAATAGCAGGACAATGGCTGGCCCTCCCAGGGCACAGGGACCATGGAAGAGGCTGAAAATGGCACCAAGTTCCAGACTGGCAACTACTAGGTATGGATTCCCCAGTGCTGCCACATTTAAATGGCTTCCTAGCACCTAGCCTCAGAATGCCCTCTCCCACTATGGTTACAAGAGGCAACAATGAGAAGTATGATCAAATAAAAACATAGACATTATAGCATTTAACATCACGAATGCAACACAGTGCAGTCCACAGATAAGCAGGGGTACCAGGCTATCCTTTGATAATCACTATCCCAGACCTGACAGGACACTGTCCAGCATGCATAAGCTGCCAACAGGACAAGAAGTGCCAGAAAGGGCAGGAGGTGCAGCACCGACAGATGGTGTCTGCAGGAAACCTTCCTCACTTGGGGTGGACAGCCAGTGATGGGCATAGAAGGTGAAGGAAAAGGCAACTCGAGCCTTGTAAATTAAACCCAGATTTCTGAGCTCCTCGCCTTTCCATCCACTGATTTAAAGCCAGGCTGCCTGGGCTCTTATTTTCACTGACCTGGAAGAGAAATCTGTGTTGGAAATCTCCATCTAGAGCCAGAGAACACTCCCAATGAACTCTAAGAAAACCTGGTTCCCCAAGAAAATTATTTTCCTTAGTGTCAGTGACCTGGTCACCTGGCTTGCTCCCTCTTGAGCACTGGAAGTCTTAGACTTTAAGTAATAAAAGAGCAAATTCCTCAGGATGCATAGTTTACCATTTCCCAGAGACCATCCAAGATAATTATGCTACTGAAACATTCAAAACATGGCCATGTCCTTGCTTTTTCTCTGGATAATGGTGGTGGGGATTTGGGAAAAGATTCCTATTGGCAGTTTTGGCATTCATCTTAAATATGAAAGAAAAACATGAGAATAGTGGCAAAGTTTCAACCCAGGGATTGTGTGGTATGAAATACAATGGAAGAAGAAGCAGGAATGATGATGTCACAGGCTGCTGAAATGTCACCATTATCTTATGGCAATTTTTCCAACATCATTCTAGTATGGAATGTTTTGTCCTAGTTTGACCATAACATTCATCACCTCAGATGTGTTTACAGGCTACTGGCAGCTAATACAGAGCGCTGGCGGCAGGGTAGAGAGAGAAAGAGAGAGAGAGAACGATCACACAGGCAGGTATATGAACTGGTTGTGTTTTTTAATTATCTTGAACTTAATGAAGTGTTTGCTTTAAGTTGGGAAATTCCCCGCAATAATTATCTTAGTTGAGAATTTAATAAAAGCTACTACCAGAAAACTTGCTAAGTAAATTACTTATGTGTATGTAATTACTTCTCTACATCTGCATCTATAAGGCAAAAGACACCGAAAACAACAGAAAACACACAGCAGCTTAACGCCTTCTTTCCCTCCGTGTGAATTGCAGGCACAAATTTTAAGGTCTTTGTTAACTTAGAATCTCCCAACGTCAAAGTAGCTTCTAAGTTGGGGGGGGAATAATACTGCCAATTTCCTTAACTATCTAGTAAATGTACGAAATCTAATATTATCTCAAAATAAAAAAAAACCGAGTTTTCGCAAATTTGCTAATTATGACAAGCTTCAGTAATTTTTAAGGTTTTTATACATCCAAAAATGTTGGCAAAGAGTAACTAGGAATTGAAAGACATACATGAACCCTTAAGGTTCCGATTTACCTCTAAAGAGACATGTTTCTTTCATGAAAAAAACAAAAACTTTCTAAACCTCTTTTTTAAAAGAGAAATACAGCCTCAGAAATTATAAATCTTTTGAAACAGCAAAGCAACAAAATACATCACAAGCGCCTTCGATTCTTAAAACAGGGAAAATAAAAGTGGAGTAATATCAGAAAAATGAATTATTCTAGACCAACTCTCCTGATTATGTAGCAAAAGTTTTCTCAAAACCTAAATTAAAACATCTGAGGTTAAGAGAGATAGATCCCCTCTACACACACACGCGCGCACACACACACACACACACGTTTAACCTGGAAACTCTTTGCTCCTAAACATCAAGTTGACTGTTTCAAAACCTCACTGTTTGTGCAAATACTTCACGGCACAGTATCATTTTTATAGGGGTTTCTTTGCTTTTACTCATTTTTCCTTCTTTTGCAGAAAAACCAGATGATTACAGGGCAAGTGCAGGGGGAGGGGAAGAAGGTCAGAAGGATCATAGGACGGCCTCAGTGACCAAGAACAATTCGCCTTGGTGTTTTAATATTTAACAGCTGCGCCCCCTCTATCCGAATAACGATGCTGGCCACGCTGTGATCCCGGGCCCTGCAAAGGCCCAAGCTGAGAAGCCGCTGGGCCTATAGCCCGCAGGGGCGGAGAGCCGGCTGGGCAAGAGACATGGAGCCAAGCCCACCAGCCGCTTTCCCTCCAGCTCTGCCTGGAAATCATCTGGCCCTCACTGCTGAAATGACAGGGGTGCGTCTGAGCGTGGAGAGGCTCACACAGACCAGGAACAGAACCGTCCCCGTGCACCTAAGGCATTTCTTTGCACTCAGGCAGCCCTCAGCGACAGCTCATGGAGGTCATTTCTTCTCTGTGGAGGTAAAAGCAGTTCCACCAGTTCCCAGAAGGCAGGAAGAAGACAAGTCAGGCAGCCTCGGTTCTGCAGACAGAGAGACTCATGTACCCACCGACCCTTCCCAAGGGACTGGAGACAGGTCCAGAGCCCATTTCCTATGGCACCAGTCTCTAACCTTGCAAGGATTTCTAAGGGCTCTAAGATTTCAAAGGAAATCTACCTCCTCTCAAAATCTTGAAGAATAAATATATACATCCATATATGGGAAATATCATTTTCTCATTTCCTGTTTCCAGATGTATAGAAACATATACATCCCACTAATAAAAAGTGAACAGAACCAAATTAGATAAAAAGTACAAGAACATACTTCTTGTGTAAGTGTATTGTTTCCACACCCCAACCCCCATTTGCACGGTCAATGTAGTCTAGGTGTTAGATTAGCTCCTCGGGGGTAGCGACATCGCCTGCCTGGGTGGACAGTATTTACTAGGGCTCTGCACACATGAAAATGTCCTGAGCATTTCTCTAATAGCTCAGAAGTGAAATTTTGGAGTTCATGAAATTTTGGAGCTCATGATTAAATTAATTTCAGGGCTTGAAATTTGGTTTTCTGGAGGGCTCCAGAGTGATTGAAAAAGGCTTAGAAAAATAGTATAAGCTCCCCAAGCATTACCTGCAGAAGGAAGATATCAGCCATAGATGTATATTTATAAATATATCTCATATATTGATATATATTTTTAAATGTATATAAAAGCTGCTACACGAATAAAAATATTTGGGTATCATAGTGGAGTGAATTTATCATCACTAAATTCATAGTGGCTCTTTTTCATGTACACACACACACTTTTTTTTTTTAAGTAACACTTTCTAAGTATACGGGTACTCCTTTGTGGAACTGTTGGAGACTGATAAATTGCCTGCCTGGCACCTCCTCTATCTTTTCTGGATATACAAATCATAACTTCCTATGATTCTCATAGAAAATCCTTTCCATGTTTTGGGAACGACTGAATTTTCTCCCACCAGTAGGGATGGGCATGTGACCCAGGTCCAGCCAATCAGAGCACAGTGTACCTACTTTCTGCTAGTAATTGGTGCAGTAAACGGTACATAACCCAAGACAGACTAAGCCATCTTTTTCCTAAGATTTATAGGTCGTAACACCGGAAGAGAGAAGAGTCTCTTCTGTGAGGAATAAAAGCCGATGTAAACAATATGTAGGCCTGGTCTCTAGAGGCCATTTTTTTCCTAGCTCTTTCTGAGTGTAAAGAGCTTGTTTTGGGCGGTACCTGTGGCTCAAAGGAGTAGGGCCCGTCCCCATATACTGGAGGTGGTAGGTTCAAACCCGGCCCCAGCCAAAAACGGCAAAAAAAAAAAAAAAAAAAAAAAAAAAAGCTTCCCTGACAGTGAGCCAAAGAGGGAGACAGAGAAAAAAAGGCTTAGCCGATTACTCCACTTAAGCACCTGATATGATGTGAGTCAACACATTCATTTTTTGCTTAAATTACTTAAAGTTGGTTTTCTGAAATAGAAGGCTTTCCTAGTACTAAGAGAACAAAATTTTTGTTACGCAAAAGATCTTATACAACAAAAAGCCATGACTGCTGCCCTGTAGCATTTTCCCGTTGTATCGACTTCCTCCTTAAACGTTCCTCCTTCCGCAGTTGCCCTAATGCCATAATCTCCTAGTTCCTCCCTTAACCCGGAGACCCTTCCTTCCTTATCTCCTCGGGTGTCCCTCGAATCCTCACGTTGCTGTTTTTAGCTGCTTCTGCTTCTCTTCCCTACATACTCCCTTGTCCCATCTCATTCATCCATGTCTAGTGACACAATGAATGGATCCTCAACCTGGATTCTACCCTCCTTCAGAGAGCTCACCTGCGCTGGAGAGGCTGGAAAGGTGAAAACTACAATTCTCAGTCTACCCTGCAATGAGGGTGCTGAATACAGAATAGGGTCCACCAATCTAATGTCCACTGAGACCTCTGGCAAACAGAAGACAAGCAGGAGCTATTTCCTGATTGGTTTGGTCATTCCTGTTGGCAAATAGAGGTGTAGAAACCTTGGGTTTGAGGCTGCAGTAGCTGAAGAGTTCCAGCAGCCACATTGGTGGAAGCCTCTTATTCCCAGAGTTCAGTCACACTGCACACTTTTGAACTCCACTTCATTGGCAGTCTTCTGGGGCCTTCCTGTTGAAATCAGTCAAACATTGTTGTTCTGGGGTTCCTTTCTGGAAGCCTACTTCTCCAGCACTCTCATTCCTTTGCAGTTCCATAAAAGCTAGGAGTGCTTGCTACCCAATTTCTCCCTAATTCTATGCTCCCCTTCCTTGACAACAAGTAAAACAAAAACTTCTTTTTCAAATCCATAAGGCTATATGCATTGTGGAGCCACTACTTCCCAGGCTGGCTTTGACTCCTGCTGCTTTGCTCTACAACTTTACACCTTCACACCTTCACACAATGACAAGCAAGGCCTCCATAATATCTTCGTTATGGGCACATGTTCCTCTGTTTTCCTTGACCTTCTTTTTCCTCTTGATTGCCTTGCAATTTCCATGCATCCTTCTCAGACTCCTCCAGAGATATTAGGTGTCTATAGCCACCACATGACTTTATGTCAAACACATTTACAATGAATATCTTCATCCATTACAATTTTTGTCTTACTGCTTATCTTTCTATTATTGAAATTCACTGAAGTCATGAGAAATGAATTTTCCTTGGTTTCCCCTGAGCCTATCATAGTGTACGATACTTAAATGAACTGAAGGAGGATTTAAACCCTCCCTCAACTTACGAAATGTTGCAGAGATTTAACTTCCTTCCAGCTCCATCCTTTGGGATAAATGATAAGATCAGAAATGTTGGCCTGGCGCCTGTGGCTCAAGTGGCTAAGGTGCCAGCCATATACACGTAAGGTAGCGGGTTCAAATCCAGCCCGGGCCTGCCAAACAACAATGATGCTTGCAACCAAAAAAAAATAGCCAGACGTTGTGGCGGGCACCTGTGGTCCCAGCTACTTGGGAGGCTGAGGCAGGAGACTCACTAGAGCCCAGGAGTTGGATATTGCTGTGAGCTGTGGTGCCACAGCACTCTACCCAGGGGGATAGCTCGAGGCTCTGTCTCAAAAAAAAAAAGATCAGAAATGTTTCTGCTTAGAGAAGACAGTGCCTACACATGAAGAATTTATTAGTACCACTTCTTACATACCTTCGAGAAAGCTCTTCACCACCACACAGCACTCTTAAGTCATGGAGTGCTAGGAAACCCTAGGAAACGCCAAATGTGCTCTGAAACCCCATAACCCATTCTGCCATTCCATTACCCCAAATATATGAACACTAGAAGGCTACTTTGATAATTTTTCTCTTCTGTTATCATCTGGTAAATGATTTTGATTTTATATACTATAAATTATATATATGACTTACAGAATCTTTTCTAAACCTGATTTAAATGGTGTCCCATGTCCCATAATAAATTATTACTAAAATTAGTAAAAGTGAATTTAGTTCAACTACAAGACATGAATTTAATAATATTATTCACTTACTAATTGAAGAAGAAATAAAGCTTACTTGTTAGGGAAAAAGTGCAAACTGAAAAGTATAAAATAGGGATTATATATGGATAAGTATTTTAATCACAGGGCATGGTCCTTCAGAAACTGAAGACAGCAGGCCTTATTGATCCTTAAGGATTTACTTACCGGGGAGAAAATACCATATTCCAAATAGGATTTGGAACTAAAAGATGACATTTAAACCTCAATGTCTTCAAGGAAGAAAGTAAGCTTCTAAAGTAAAATCTGTATGCCCCAGGTGTCCTCAGGGCCAGTCAATACTTAAACTTCCATCATCTGAAATGTACAAAGTGAACAAAACCATAACCTGATGTAGCCCTTACTGTGGAACCTGTTTGCTCTCCCCATACCACTCTGAGCATGATTTCTTGTATGTCAAAATTGATCCAACATTGACACACAAAAAAATTCTTGAGATAAGCTAACTGCAATTCCTTGGTCATGACTAATGGAAACAGAGCAGCATGATTCAATCTTTTGTAGAAATTTCTGTGACACATCTGGTGACCAAATCTAGAACTGGTAGAATTTAACATTAGCCCTTTTAATCAGTTGGAAATCCTTTTCAGAGACATCTGATTCTTGTATATGCACAAGAAGAACATGCAAAGAAACTAAAAACTAACAAGCAAACCAGAAAATCCGATTAGGCTGAACATATAAGGAACTTGAGAGTAAAGGTTAAGGTTATTAGCAATGAGATAAAAAGCTACCCCCGTGAGTTAAAAACAAAACAAAACAATAAGAAAAAAAAAAAAAAACATGTTACTTAATGAGGATATTTTCTTTCCTTCAACAAATTACAGGGCCTCCAAGAAATTAATTTGATTTATGGATCTACCCTTTGCTCCAACCTTAAGCAAATGAGAATTGCAAAAGTTAATTGAAGAGCAACTATTTTTATAATAAGGGTGGTTTATCTTCCAAAGAAAATATAGTTTCTTTAAGTTTTTAAGTTTGCTCAGTGGGTTAGAATATAATGAAAAACAGGACAGGAAAAAAGTCTTATCTCTGCCCAAATTCTTAGGAATACATCTTTTCTCTAGTTCCTAAAGTGTGATCCCTGGACAAGTGATTTTTATAAAGTTTGAAAATCACAGATCCCAAGATAAATGCTTTATGGATGTAAATAAGAACTGAAGGGAGAATGAGTCCCTGAAGAAGAGTTTATTGCTACAAAGTTAATCCTCCAAGTGGCAATGATTCAAAAGCAACCATGCTATTTATCTTTCACATTTATCAATTATCTAAATGCTATTATTATAGCTGTAAGAATTCTACACCCATGTTGGAAAAACTTAGAAAAGGAAAGGGGCTTCACATTGAATTTTTAAAGTAATATACAGTATAACCTCCATAGTTGACCAACTCCTTAAGTTGACCTAATTTAGATAGATTGAACATGTACCACATGTATGTATCAGTACAGTAGGCCTAGTTCCATATGTTGACCACCTCCATATGTTGACCCATTTGTTACAATCCCTTGGGTTGTCAACTTGGGGATAATAATTTGAGAAATTCAAGACCCCGTATATTACCATCAGGTGCAACTTCCTGGAACCAATAGTGGAGAATCAGAGCTTTTTCTAATGTGTATCATGTAGAGATCTACCTTGAAAACCCAAGAAAATCACTTCTAAGGATCTGAAATGGCATCTGTGATTTCTATTTTTGCCTAGGTCTATCATGATTCTTCTTAGGAATCCAGTTCTGAAAGCATCTGACAAAAAGTTGATTAGATTCCCATTATAGTTCATATTCAACATGTAATATTTCTGTCTCTACCCTATATCAAGAACTTTCCAATAATTTTCTGATTGACTTTCAACAATCAGCTCATGTAAGTTAAACATATTTATTTCTTTGTATATACATCTATTATTTGTGTCTGTCCTGTAGTCTATTTCCCTTCTCTTGGTAATGTAGCATACCTACTCCTTTGGGTGAATTGTTTTAATTATTGTCAGTTTCAGCTTTTAACACGGTAGCCTACCCATCTCCCAGCCTCAGCCCATGGTAGGCAACCATGCATGTGTTTCTGGAACAGCTTGTACATAGCTTGCAGGAGGTAGAAAGGCCAAAAATAACTTTGTCCTACAAATATTGGGAATCTATACTCTGGATGCTAATTGTTGTTTCAGATCACGGAGATGAAGACAAACAGGTAGGTGGTAATTGTTTTGATACCTCATTGCACTGAAGTCCCTCTTACTCCACCTGAAGTTATGGCCAGGAAATTTAAAGAACCAGAATAAACCCCATTCTGTAAACCCCATTCATTTTTCTCTTTTCTCCAGATATGAAAAACTAGAACATTTCAATGCAACTGCATATATGAGGAAAATTGAAAAATACACATGCATGTCCAGGAAGAGGAACAGGTCCAAAACAAATACTTGAAAATACTTTACGTTTATGCCTCAGATTGATCCTTTGCACAGAGACAGTCTACAACAACAATTAAAATTTTAAAATAAAATAAAATAACGACAGAAAACTCTGGGGAAGGAGGAGAATCTTATTTATATACTTACCACATTATTAAACTGAAATGTTCAGTTTTCAAGAAAAAAAAAATTCCAAGTCATATAAAGCAACAGGAAAGTATGGCCCATTCAAAGGAAATAAACAAATCAACAGAAATTATTCCTGGGAAACCTGATGGCAAATCTACTAGACAAAGATTTTAAAACAACTGTCTTAAAGATACTCACAAAACTAAAGGAATATGTGAAGAAAGTCAAGAAATGATACATGAATGAAATGGAAATATCAATAAATAGATAGACCTAAAAATAAACCCCCCAAATTCTTGAGCTGAAAAGAACAATAAGTGAAATGGAAAACTTGCTAGAGGGATGTAAAGGCAGATTTGAGCAGGCAAAAGAAAGAATCAGAAAACTTGAGGATAGGACACTGTGCTGAGGAAGAGAAAGAAAAAGAATTAAAGAAAAGTTAATAAAGCCTTAGGGTCCTGTGTGACACCATTAAGCACAGCAACATACACATTGTAGGATTTCCAGAAAAAGAGAGAGATAAAGGGGCGGAGAGAATATTAAACAAAATAACAGCAAAGAACTTCCAAAATGTAATGAAAGACATGAATATAAATATTCACAAAGCTCAACAAAGTTCAAGATGAACAGAGACCCACATTCAGTCACAATATAATCAAACTCTCAAATGGCAAAAAATCTTGAAAGCAGCAAGAGAGAAGCAACTTACTACATATAAGGAATTCCTCAATAAGATTATCAGCAGATTTCTCATCAGAAACTTTAGAGGCCAAAATCCAGAAGGCCAATATATTCAAAGGGATAAAAGAAATAAAATCCTTATTATCTAAGAATCCTACATGCAGCAAAACTATCCTTCATAGTACGGGAGAGGTTAAGAACATCTTCAGATAAACAAAAGAGGGAGTTTGTGACCACTAGACCTGCCCTGTGGAAGTACATGAGGGAGTCCCAGAAGTTAAAATGAAAGAATATAAAACAGTAACTTAAAGCTATGTGAAAAATAAAGACATCAGGGCAGTGCCTGTGGCTCAAAGGAGTAGAGTGCCAGCCCCATGTACCAGAGGTGGCAGGTTCAAAAACTGGTCCCGGCCAAAACTGCAAAAACAAAAATAAATTAAAGAAAGAAAGAAAGACATCAATAATGATAAATGCATAGACAATTATAAATGTTAATATTATTATAACAATAGTATGTAACTCCATTTTTTATATTCTATATGATTTAAAATACTACATTTAAAAACACAGAATTAGCATAAAAACCAAGTATTACTATAATTTTGGTCTGTAACTCCACATTTTGTTTATATATAATTTAAGAGATGAATACATTTAAAAGAATTATTAGTTTATGTTTGAGAGCCAACAATGCATAAAGATATGATTTTGTGATATCAACCAGTGAAAAGGATAGGAGCACAGCTATAAAGGAGCAGAATTTTTGTATATTGTCAAAGCTAAGCTGGTCAAATTTAAATTAGAATGTTATAATTAGGATGTTAAATGTAGTACCCATGGTAACCACAAAAAAAAGCTATAAAATACACACAAAAGAAAAGGAGAAAGAATTTAAATATTTAATTATAAAAAAATTAAGTAAAAACAAAGGAAGACAGTAATATAAGAAGTAAAATACAAAAAGCTGTAAGATATACAGGAAAATAGCAAAATAAAAGAAGTAAATCCTTAATTATCAGTGATTACTTTAAATGTAAGTGGATTAAACTCTCCAAAGACAAATTAGTAGAATAGATTATAAAAAACAGAATCCAACTATATGCTGTCTACAAGAGACTTTAGATAAGATAGCTATGCTGAAAATTAAACGATAGAAAAAGATTCTACATTCAAATATTAAGCTAAGGTTAATATTTTTACCTTTTGTTATATATTAACAAAATTTATAAAACAAAATTTAAATATAAAATAAAATATAAAATGTAAAACAAAATTTTACCTTTTGTTATATATTAACAAGATATAACAATTTTAAATATTTATATACCTAATAACAGACCCAAAAATATATGAAGCCAAAATTGACAGAACTGAAGGTAGAAATATAGTTGGCCACTTCAATAAACCACTCTAATAACAGAACAACCAGACAGAAGATTAATAAGGAAATGGAGGACTTAACACAGTAAGCCAATTACACCTAAGGGATATGTATATGTAAACATTGTCTAGTTGCACATGGGATGCTTTTCAGAATAGAGAAACATGGTAGGCACAAATTAAGTCACAGTGTGGCATGTATATACAACAGAATACTATTCAGCCTTAAAAAAGAAAGGAAATTCTAACATATTCTACAACATTGTTGAAGACATTATACTAAGTGAAATAAGCCACAGAAGACAAATATGATCTGATTCCACTTACATTATGTACTGGGAGTAGTCAAAATCCTAGAGATAAAAAATAGATGGGGGGTTGTCAGGTCCTGGGGGCAGGGAGGAACAAAGATATATTGTTTAATGGGTAGAGAGTCTCAGTCTTATAAAAAAAAAGACTAGTGGAGGAGATGGGTGATGATGATTGTATGACACTATGAATGCATTTAGTAATACTGTGTACACTTAAAAATAGTCAAGAGGGTAAATTCCACGTATGTGGATGTAACCAAAATTAAAAAAAATAAATAAAAACCTGGGGAAAAACTCAAGTCTAGTATCTGTCAAGTTAAATGCATTATGTGTTGATTAGATTTTCAAGTCACATATTAAAGCAGAATACAGAAAGCATGAACCACAGAGGAAAATAATGGTAAGTGGCCTTAGAACTTCCATTCATCAAAAGAAATCATTAATAAAGAAAAAGCAAGCCTCAGATCAGAAGATAATTGTTAATTTGATACATGGTTTTTCACATACTTATTAGAATAAAGAACAAATCAATAACAAAAAGACAATTGAGAGAAAATGGCTAAAAAAAATTGAATAGTAATTCATATTACAGGTTCCCAAAAGCCAAGGAGTACATTAAAAGGTACTGAACATCACTATTCATCAGAGAAATAAAAATTAGAATGACTATGAGATGCTACCGCACATTCACCAAATTTACCAAAATTAAAAATACCATCAAGTATGGGCACAAATGCAGAGGGACTAGGGCTCTCATGCATCACTGGTAGGAATCAAATGCTGCCCCCTGGAAAACTCTTTGTCACCATTTACTAAAACTAAATTATGTTCACCTTGTAACCCAGAAATCCTAATTCCAACTCTGTCTACTTAAAAAAAAAAAAAAAGGAACAAATAGATGTGTTCATCAAAAATCACAGCAGACATTTGTAATAAGTGATATCCATTAAGAGTAGAATGATATATTTTCACAGTGGAATATTATGTGGTAGTAAAAAAGAAATAAACTATTACTTATCATAGGCAAGAATACAGAAGAATTTCACAAAGACAATATTGAGTAAAAAAAAGCCAGAAATGTATAGCTATATGGTTCCATTTCTATAAAATACAACAAAAGGCAAAATCATGCTAAAAGATAGAAGTTGGAATGCTGGTAAGCTCTAAATGGAGGGAAATTAACTAGAAAGGGAAAGGAGGAAATTTTTTTCCCTTGCTTTATATCTTGGTTCAAGTGGTTGGTTACATCAGCATATATATATATTCATTGGGTTTTATAATAAAGATTAATGTACTTTCCTCTCTGGGCATTATACCTCATTTAAGAAAAAAAAGGCACAAATTAAGAATATGCCATAAACATGGCCTCATTATCTATGTTTTATCATTTAAAAGATTATCCTTGAAGACTCCAAAACAGAAGAGCCCAGAAGGGAATGGAATTGAGATCATTTCAAATGGAGTTGTATGTGTGATACAACCGTGAAGTTCACATTTCTGCCTAGATAGTTTAGGCAACATAAGAGTCTAAAAAAATATTTAAGGACTGTTTGGGGACAGGTATGACAGACTGATGAGCAGGTGTTAAGTCACCTTTCTTCATCCACAAAATCGCCCCAAGCTGAATTTACATGCTTCTTGAAAATCGGAGAAAATAAAGCATCTCATTCAGCCTCACAAAACCTCTCTGTGAACTATGTATACTGGAGAATTCTATCTTGAAAAGTACTATATTATTAAATTACTATTTAATTTTATAAGCATATCCACCTCTTCCAAAAGCACCCTCGAATAATTATATTTTCCCTGCATTTTCAAATTACCTTAGAAAAACCCATAAATTACAGAGCATTAATAAAATAGCATATATAGCAGCCTTATTATTTCTAGCTAATCATTAAAGTACAAGAAACATGACAAAAAGCATGTCTAGGCAAATATACTCACTCACCAATATTATCCAATCTCTTTCCAAAGCTCCTGCAGGCTGACCTTATCGACCCAATCAGATGGTTACCCATTTCCAAAGCAAAGTTAAAAGCAGTAAACATACCATTAAGAAAGATGGCCAAAGGTTAGCTTCCTGGAGAATTGCTCTTATAATAAATATATGATTTTTGTCGATTCATTTTGAGAAGTGACAATTGCTACTAGAATAATCTGGTTTATGCCTCTTTCACTGATGTAATCAATGTTGAACACAACATTTTAGAACTTAAAAAGACCTTAGGAATGCTCCCCATTTAAATGCTCCCCATTTAAGGCTGAAATGGGGAGTTCATGCTCCCCATTTAAAAAATGAGAAAACCGGGGGCCAGAGAGCTTTCATTACTTGCTCCAAGTTAGATATTTGGAGTACACCTAAGTTTCTTTATAAATGTGATTTATAATAAATCTGTGAGCTTAAAAGTCTAAAGGGGAAAAATATGTATTTCACAAAGGGAATTTTTGTTTACTGATTTAGAGTAACCTACCATTTCTAGTACATCTCCATTAAACACTGGCATGGTCCTTGAGTGTACATCCTGACATGCAGATCAGTGCTTCTAAACCTCAAAATTATGTGTATCTAAACCAAAGCAGGATCCTTGGAAATGGCAAGAAAAGGATTTTTTTTTTTTTTGAGACAGAGTCTTATCTGGGTAGACTGCCATGGCATCATAGTTCACAGCAACCTCAAAACAAACGTTTAGGCTCAAGTGATCCTCATACCTGTCTCCTGAGTAGCTGGGAATACAGGTGCCTGCTACAATGCCTGGCTACTTTTTAAAGACGGGGTCTTCTTTTCCTCAGGCTGGTCTCAAACTCCTGAGCTCAGGTAATCCACCCACCTAGGCCTTCCAAAATGTTAGGACTATAGGTGCGAGCCACTATGTCCACCATGAAAAGGACATTTTTTAAACATGAGAAATAGAGGACGATGACTCCTGAGTTCTCTGGTTGACAGAATATTCTGATAATCTTCAGTCTTACTTCCTACCTACCTTTATTCATTTTCCTAAATTATTCTCAGGAACTATTGGAATTGTTTTCCTACACCACAAGGTTTTCCCTCCAATGCAATTTTCCTTGCCTATCTTACTTGGGTTCTCTAACCAGACATTGACACAATAAGTCATGTGAAGGTAAATTGTAAGAAAGAGTCCCCAGAGTAAAACAAGGCTCAGAAAGTAGAAGAGGGAAAGAATGGAGGCCAGGAAAGAGTACAAGGGAAAATCATGTCCAGAGAGGATGTGATTGGGCTCACTGCTGTAGGGCACTCTGGAGTCGGCGGAAGTCAGTGCTACCCAAAGTGTGTTTTGCAGATCTCTGTGGTCTGTGAATTATTCGTTAATGGTCCATGATGAGATAAGGCACTTACAACTAAGTCACTGAGCCCACTATTTATTTCAGCTAATCTTTCATTCATAGAACTATTTGTCTGTGTCTGTGTCTGTGTGTGTGTGTGTAGAAAGATAGACTTACATTTAGCACGGGCTCATCTTGTCTTAGATAGTAAGGAAAAGTTTGTGTATTAGCTACTTTGGGAAGTACTAATGTAGATCACATTGCAGAATCGTCCTGATTAGGAAAGAGTATGATGGATTATTTCTATCCCATCAGCATCAATCAGTGTTTAAGGCTGTGCTTTCAGAGTGTGGAGCAAAAATGCCAAGATCCCCAGGCTTGAGAAGTCCAGAAGCAAGTGTTTGTACAGCCTGTCCATAGAAGATACCGGTGCTAACTGTTGGTTGAAAGTATTACTATGTAAGGGCATGAAAAGGTAAAGGACTCCAAGGTGATAAGGTAAACACAAACCTAACATCATTTGGTAAATTAAATTGTGTTTATCGCAGACCATCTTGGCTTGCCATGTAGGGTCTTCACCTTTTCAGTTTCATCTCTAACTATATCCTATCCCATTCCACTCACTCTACACAAGTGGTTTTCAATTTTGCTTACGCAATGGAGTCACTCAGGGAGTTTTAAAAATTGCTGATGCCTGAGTTCTACACCCACCAGTTTTGATTATATTGGTCTAGTAGGACCCAAACATTGAGAGTTTTTAAATTATCCCTCAGGTGGTTCTATTGCACAGCCAAGATTGAAAGATACTGCTCCGAACTTTTATACTAAACTACTTGCAGTTCCATGAGTTTGACATCGCCTGGTTTTGTTTGCTATGCCGTGAACACTGCAGAAATAACTTTTCCCATCTTTGCCTTTTCAAATACAATTGACATTTGAAATGCTATTAAATTCTTTCAGGCTCAAGCCAATCATTTCCATCAATTATAATAGTCAACATACCCATGAACCAAGTTTTCACTATGCTTAGCACATAACCAAACTATAGTAAAAGAATTCCTTTTATATACTACTGATAGATGTATACAATAAGTTAAACCTTATAAAAAGCATTATGGTGATATGAATCACATGTTTTGATCTAGAACATTTCTGAAACCCTAGCCCAGCAGTTCTCAACCTATGGGTCATGACCCCATTGGGGGTGGAACAACCCTTTCACAGTGGTCGCCTAAATACATCCTGCATATCAGATATTTACATTACAATTCACAACAGTAGCAAAATTAGTTATGAAGTAGCAACAAAAATAATTTTATGGTTGGGGGTCACCACAACATGAGGAACTGTATTAAAGGGTTGTGGCATTGGGAAGATTGAGAACCACTGCCCTAGCCCGAGAAAATCCTCAACAATATAAGGAAAATCCCTTTAGGTATCATTCCATGTCATTACTTAAGTAATGAGAAACAACCTAAACATCCCACAGTAACAGAACAATTACATAAACTATCAATAGTCCTACGATGGAACAGAACAATTGAAAATGATGCTTCGAAAAGGTATTTAATAATTTAGGGAACTATTTACACTGTAAGGCATATACAGACATACACAATCAGCTCACAGAATCTCAAATATCAAAATTCTTGTATTTTTCTTAAAAATATATGAAAAAAGACAAAGGAAGGTCAAGATGTCAGACTAGAAGCAGCCTGCACACGGCTCTCAAAGGGAGGACTGAAAGTTGCAAGTAAATGCCCACCTACAGATGGAGCCTCTGAGAGAACATTATAAATCATCACAGAACAGATGATTGAGATGACTTAGAGTAAAAGAGATAGGGTGATACACTTGCCAAGATCAAAAGACAACTGGGGGAGATACCTATCTGTGGGGAGGTGATAAAGGAGAAAATCCCATGCCCCCCCCCCCCCATGAAGACACTGCAAAGACCACCCCAAACCTCTGTACAGGTCTCAGGTCCAGAGCACCTGGACAGGGATCAGCTTTCCTGTAATTGCCTTCTCATTGTCCCTTGCTGAGTCAGGGAGGACATGGAGAGCACTTGTTCTCACATACTCATGACTAGGACCAAGCACCACACCCACTAGGGAATTCTAACAGACCAGAGCCATTTAAGAGGTCCAACTTTAGCCGTCCAAGTGAGCGTTGGTTGTATAGTGGTTAACATAGCTGCCTTCCAACTTTAGCAGTCCAAATGGGACCTGTGTGAGAAGAAAGGCTTAGCTATCCAGCATCCCAGAACCCCTGACCCCACTCAAAACCAGACCAAGGTCTGGGCCCCTGTGGATCTACAAGCAAACTGATGGATAACCCCCTGCAGACCTATGTGCTCACTGGAGGAATAAGGCCCCCATCCCTGTTCATCTTCCCACCCTCCCCATTCCAGTTCACCATGCAGAGCCATGAACCCTGCAGGGGGCCATGCCCCCTAGCCCTGCAACCGTGTGGCTGAAGATGCCCCTACAGATCCAGGTGAGCCATGCCTCCTGCTCTGTGTCTCTGATCAGCAGGTCACGCCCCTGTAGTTCCATGCACCCACTAGCAGAACAAACCCCTCAGTCCTGTATGCCACACCAAGCATATGCTATATCCAAGAAATCCATATAACTTGCAAGGATGTGCACAGACTCAAGGTAAAGGGACAGAAAAAAGATTCCAAGCAAATGGGAACCAAAAGTAAGCTGTGTAGTCATTATTATATCAGATAAAATTAACTTTAAATCAAACTTTTAAATTGGTTTAAAAAAAGGTAAATGTTGTCATTATGTAATGATAAAGGGGACAATTGAGCAAGGAAAAATAATAATCCTAAGTATATATGTACCCAGATGGGCACAGCTATAATCCTAGCATTTTGGGAGGCTGAGGCATGTAGATTGCTTCAGCTCAGCAGTTTGAGACAAGCTGGAGTGAGAGTGAGACTCTGTCTTTACTAAAAATAGAAAAACTAGCTGTGTATTATGGTGGATGCCTATAGTCCCAGCTACTTGGGAGGGTGAGGCAAGAGGATCATTTGAGTCTAAGAGTGTGAGGTTGCTGTGAACTATCACATCATGGCACTCTCTGTTTCAAAAATAATTTTTTTTTATAAAGTCTCACTTCACAATCCTGCCTAGAGTGCTATGGTGTCATAGCTTATAGCAACCTCAAACTTTTGGGCTCAACTGATTCCCTTGCCTCAGCCTTTTCAGTAGCTGGGACTACAGGCACCTACTACAACATCTGGCTATTTTTAGGGTCTTGCTCTAGCTTAGGCTGATCTTGAACTCCTGAGCTCAGGCAATCCACTTGCCTCAGACTCCCAGAGTGCTAGGATTACAGGTGTGAGCCACCGTGTCCAGTCTTCACAAAAATAAATAAATATATTAACTCATTAATATCTATGTACCTAACAGTTCCCAGATTCATAAATCAAATTCTACTAGAGCTAAGTAATGAAATAAATGGTAGCATTATAGTTACTAGGGACTTCAAACCCGCACTGATAAAAACTGGACACATCATTGAAGAAGAAAATTAACAAAGAAATACTGGACTTGAATGGAACTCTGGAACGAATAAACTCAATAGACTTTTACAGAACATTGTACCTGAAAACAACAGAATATACATTCCTTTCATTGGGATATGGGACATTTTCCAGGATTGATAATATCCTAGGCCACAAAACAAGTTTCATAAAATTCAGGAAAAAGAAATCAAAACCATCCAATATATGTTCTCAGACCACTACAGTAAAATAAAATATGAATTAATTCCATGAGAAACTCTCAAATCCATACAAAGTCATGGAAATTAAAAACCTGCTGCTGAAGGATTCTTAGCTCAATGACGAAATTAAAATGAGAATCAAGATTCTTTAAATTGAATGATAAAAGATGACACAAGATTTCAAAATCTATAGATAAAGTAAAGGCATACTAAGGGGAAAATTTATAGCCTTAAAGGCTGACATCAAAATCACAGAAAGATTCCAAATGAACAACATGATGTCAATCTCAAGAAAATAGAAAAAGAAGAATAAACCAAGCTCAAAGCAAACAGAAGAAAAGAAGTAAAGCTCAGAGCAGAACTAAATGAAATAGAAGCCAGAAAAAAAAAAAAAAACTAAAAATACAAAGGAATAATGAAACAAAATGTTGGTTCTTTGAAAAAGTAAACAAAATCAATAGACCAGAAGTCAAAATATGAGTGTATCATCCATTAGTACTACAAAACTCTACACACACACCAACTAGAACATTGATAAATTACTGAAAACACACAGAGTCCCAAGCTTGAATCAGGAAGAAACAGAAATCCTGAATAGACCAATAACAAGCAGTAAGACTGAGATTGTAATTGGAAACCTCCCAACAAAGAAAAAGCCCCGGACTATATAAATCCACAGCCAAATTCTACCACACCTACAGAAAAGAAGTGATACCCTTCCTACAGAAATTATTCCATAATATCAAGAGAGAGGGAATTGGCAAACTGCCATCCTTAATTTGTCAGTCGCGTCAGTGAGCCGCCTTGGAAGCAAGGCCTCCAGCCCCAGGAAGCCTTCAGGTGACTGCAGACCTGACCAACATATTAACTGAACCTTAGGGGAGAGCCTGAGGCCAACCACCCAGCTCAGCCCACTCTTGAATTTCTGAACCCCAGAGACTATATAAGATAATATGTATTTCTTCGTTATTTTAAACCATTAAGTTGTGGCAATTTGTTGTGCAGATAACTAACACAATCTAGGATTAGAATGTCCAGGTCACAGGATAGATGCATATTCAACGTTTTAAGGGACACTGAAAGTTTTCCAAGTTGGTGGAGCCAGTTGCTCCATAGTTTTACCAATATGTGGCATCATCTGTCTTTTTCATTTTAGTCATTCTAGTAGGTGAACATTGGTATCTCACAGGGGTTTTTATTTGTATCTAACTGATGACTAGGGGTATTAAGCATTGCATGTGTTTATCATGTGTCTTGCATTTTATGTATTTTTAACATTCCTTTCACAAAACTGTATCTACCATGGGGCTTAGTACTAATTGAGGATTAACTCATGCTTGATGAATAAATTAAGGAACAAATGAACAGGTTTTTCCAGTCAACATTTATGAACAGAGCTAACCCTGAGCTCTTTTCAAGATGGGAATTGTAAGTTGCATAATATAGTCTACAACAACTACTCAGGGTAGAAAGTTATGATGAGATGTTAAAAATCTCCCTTCCTTTCATTTCCTAAGGTAAAATATATAAATAATTCTAGTACTTCTCCTTTCTTATTTGCTAGGATTTTTCTTGCTCACTAGACTTAGCTTTGTACTAAAAGTCTTGTAGAATAGGATGGAAACAGAGTGCGCCTCACAGGCAGTCCCTAGAGTCAACAGTGAGGGATGTGGGACTCTGAGTTAAATTAGTAAAATCAACAGCTAATAAATGCAATCTGATATCTGAAGAGATAGCCTTAAAAGACATTATATTACAAAGGCAAAAACAAGCCTTGAGCATAACCTAATTAACAGTGTAAACATATCTATAGATTAATCTTGTCATTACTGGTCACATTAGAAGGAGATAAATGGTAACTAGGGAGCCAGAATTTGCTATAATTTATTTAGTATGCAGAGATGAGAACAATACCAGTGGAGGCCGGGGACAACACAAGACTTCTAATCACTGGAGAGGTGTTCTCTATTGTAGGGCAGAGGCGGTTGTTCATCAGGGTTAGCAGCCCTGACATGACAGAGCTTCTCGTCTTTCCATTGTTCAGAGCCCACGAGGACCAAAGAGCCTGATGACTAATTTAGCTTCCCAGCAAGAGTATGTACTGGAACAGACACAGGGTTCTGATCGCAACAAAGGAAACCATCCCCACTGTAACAGAATAAATGGACCCAGGAAGGGATGAGCTAATCAGATAATGGGCATATTGTAATTGGCTTACCGGTCATATTTCATGTATTTAATTAATATGGCAGATATTGATTTCACAAGCTGCAAACTCAATTATGCTAAAAAAAAAAAAATAACTGTTTACTATTCCTATACTTAATTCCTATCTCAAATTCCATTTTTTCCCTAATGGCAGATAACCAACTTAGTTCAAGGTATTCTTTAGAAAATCATAGGTTTTTCTGTTACCTCAGGATTTTCACAGTAAAATCAAGGCTCCCTCTTCTCTCCGGCTAGAATCTAAGACTTAGAGAGTTGGGGAGTGTCTGGCAAGGCCGTAGTGATGTATGACTCCAAGGACACCAATAGCAGCAGTGCTTATGTTGCTTGTCTGTCAACATTTGTACATGCTAATGTCCACTGAAGATGAGCAAATGAATGAGGAACACCTGTCAAAACCTAGGACTGAGGTCCCCCTGAGGTCTTCTGAAGGTAGAGATTGCAGAATTACAAACTGCAATCAAGAACATTGTTCCCCAGAGTTCCCTAGGGAGTCAGCCTGTGAACTCCGCTCTGACCAAAAGTTTTTTTCAGAGGGAGTTGTCTAACTTCAACTCTTAGAGAGTCAATGAAAGCTGGAAAACTTCTTGTTATCTAGCCTTAGAAGTCATAGACAATGACTCCTTTAGCATTCTATTGGTTAAGCAAGCCCCCAGGCCAGCTCACAGTCCAGGGGAGAGAAATCAGACTCTGTCAGTCAATGGAAAGTAGAAATATTTTGTGGCATTTATGATTTGGATAGGAGAGGGGAACAGCAAGATTTTTTTAAGTCACTCTAGAGATCATGAAAAACTCAGTGACAACATCTCAGACTTTCTTGGCCCAAAATACCACATGGTGCCTTCTTATACCACCATCCCTATTCAGCCTGTGTCACATTATGCTAGGATATATGAAATTCTGGCACCTGGGTGCATCCCTAGGGACCACCTGGGAAGCAAGACAGAGATCTTCATGGCTCTTGGAGGCCTGGACTAACCTTGGAATTTTCTCACTGCCCCCTCAGGGCTCAGCAGGAGAGCGGAATACAGGGCAGAGAACTTCTTTTCTGGGACCAACATGTAACTTCTTTTCCATCTTCCCTCACTCTTGTTCTACCCATGCCAGGAGCATCTTCATCTTTAGTCAACAACCAAAAGCAAACAGGGTTTGATCGAGTGGATTTTCTTGGCTACCTGGTATTTACACCAAGGGTTTTGAGTTCAAACCTCAAAGGCCATTAATAAACTGTTATGTTTTCTCTCTCTTTTTTTCCTCTGTGGTCTCCTAAAATCTCCCTTCTCTGAGGCAAGGAGACCAAGATCTAGAACAACAGGTAAAAAGGATTGCATGAGAAGAAAATCACTCGGTAATTGTTTCAAAATGTTTCTGTCATTTTCATAAATGAGGCTTCTGACTTCTACATTATTCATCAGTGAGTTCATTTGTTCCATACCTTTTATGAGAGACCGGGAGCTGATTAAATCTGGGAGTGCTGATAAAACTGAATTGCTGACCCCAACTCCTCACTTTGCTGAATTCTAACAAAAGCAGTCTCTGGGGCTCTACTTTATAAAAGTAGTAATTAAAATCTACCTTTTTTTTTTAATGGACATTTAACACTGTACTAACTGCTATACAGCATATATGTTACCTTCTTTAAGTACAATAAAAATTCCCCGGGATATATTGTATTATTTCCATTTTACAGTTAGAGAAACTGGGCCACAGATAGATTAAGATATACAAAACATCACACAAGTTAGAATTTAGGCCTTGGTGATCTAACTTTAGAGTTCTTAACTGGTAAGATTTCTAACATTAACTCCTTCATGTTGGTTTTAATATTGCAACAAAATATAATTCTGTAGTTAGAACACTCTCTAACAAAATTTAATCAATTAAAATTTTTATTATACTAACTTTGGGCTAACACATGCAATGTGGAGTGAGATTCTGTTTGAAACATGTATTTGCTAAAAGTCTCTTGTGGCACACCAACTAGGTTTAATCAATCAGTTAATGGATATGAAAGTTCAATATAGTTAGAAAAAACATTTAAAATGTTATAGAATATGTAAAGGTAAAATAGCCTGAATCCTGTCAACTTTGCTTATAATTTAAATCAAAACCTCAAAAATAATTTTGATAAATGAAAGTAGGTGACTATTTCTTGAAAAGGAAAGTAACAACCTGGGGGATTGGCTATTATTTGCTTTTTATTGACATGAAAAGGGCTTATTAAAATGATTATGCTAGGAAATCTTTCTTAATATCTATGTCACATCTGGTGACAGCTAAGGTTAATTCACTAATTCCCAGTTGCGATCTATAAAAACAAAGTACTAGACTTCAAGAGATCAGAGTGCTAATATTAAAGTAACAGTGAACCATCCATCGCAAATCACAGCTGTTCAAATAAATAAAACATGGTGCCCCAGAAAATCAAAGAAAAGAGCCAGTTGAAATCAACCTTCACAAAAATAACATTAGCCTTAACACACAGGCCTTGATCCAGACAGTTTTACAAATGTAGAAAACACCTTGAAAAGCATTTAATTTCTTGATAGATAAAAACTTTCTCTTCTTTTAAGTATATTTTAATTGATCTTTTTATGCTACAAGGAAAATGATATATAGGCAAAACTTACAGATACCAAAAGTTAGGAGAAAGCAGTCTGGAATCAAAAGAAACAAGGCTGAAGACCACCTAAAACTTCTGAACATGGTTTCAGATGTAGGACTGATTTGGGGTTCTGTTTTCATTTTTCCCCAAACTCCTCATCACCAAATCCATCTGATACTGCCCAATAGCCAGCTATGCCTCTTCACCCAAATTTCTACACTCACACACACGGATATCTAGATTTTAAACTGTCATGAACTGATTAATTCCAACCAACCAACCACAGCCATAATCTTGAAGATGGCAATCTGTGTTATAAATTCCAAATCAGTGTTTGAACTCTGACACAGAAAGGGAAAATATACAAACATGGAGATATACCCAGATACACATACACCCATGTACCTTGTCACAAACACATCATTATGCCTAACCACTTGAACTTTCCGTCAAGGTTGCTTTGATCAATCACAAAATTAAAATGTATTTCCACAATCAGAATTAAAAAATTAAATGGGAAAGCCACTATCACAATAGGCCATCAATTATTAAATAACATAAGTGAATATGTTTAATATGATACATGATTAATATTTGGTAAATATTAGTTCCATTTCCCTTACATTTGTGCCAAAAATGTAAATATTAAAGAACTTGGGTTATGTGAAGAGGGATAGTAATAAATGTTTCACACACTACCCAAACGTAAGTTTGATAAAGTCATGGATTTTGTTTTATTCACTGGTAGATGCTAGCACCTAGAATCCCTGTCCATAGTAGTATTTAATACATATGTGTTAAATACTGTATAAGTAAATGTATGAAAAGAAAGAAGTAGTGAGGGAGAGAAGGGACAGGGAGGAAGAAAGGGAGGAAGGGAGAGAGGTAGGGAGGGAGGGAAGGAGGGAGGGAGGGAGGGAGGAAGTCTGGCTAATAAACTGTGGCTCATACTGTAATAATGTTCTTTCAAAAGACCACTGATCCTGGTCCAAGAAATCAACTTTCCCCCCAAAATGCTTAAAATTACCTTTTTACTCTAGCCACAAAGAAGAGTCTTTAAGCTCATAGGCTGAAGAGTCAAACTGGACCTCAGTTCAAACTCCAATCTATCACTTTAACTTATGTGATGCTGTTGAAGTTTTTAACATCCCTAAACTTCAATGTTCTTATCTGGAACATTGTTATGGTAAGTAATAAATAGCATTTGTAATCTGATATATACTGATTATAATCCCTAAAGGTCATATATATTGAAGTCTTAACTTCAATATGACTGTATTTGGAGACAGGGCCTTTCGGAGGTAACGTTAAATGAGATCATAATGGTGGGTCCCTAATTCAATAGTACTAGTGTCTTCATAAGAGGCAGAGACATGGGTCATGCACCCAGAATAAAGGCCATGTGTGCCTGTTCAAGTATTATTCAGGGCCAGCAAGAGAGGCCTCACCAGCAACTAATCCTGCCAGCATCTCGACCTTGGTCTTACAGTCTCCAGAACTGTGGGAAAATAAATTTCTGTTGTTTAAGCTACCCAGTTCTGTGGTATTTTATTATGGCAGTCCAAGCAGTCTTGTGCAGTACATGTATTTCACAGTGAGCACTGGACTAGAAAATAAATGCAAATTAAGTGCCTAGCTAAGCCTTAGCCATAGGTAATACCTATAATTTTTCACTAATGTTATTGCTAAGACACAGTTTTCCATGAGTCTCTCATGCATCTGCATGTCTTCTCAGCAGAGGGTCTGAAAGTTTTGGCCAGTATTATCTTTTCAAGAATGTTTGTAAAATATACTTATAATGTAAAGAGGGATATCGTTTTCTGCTACAGCAGAGGGAAGGGTTGTTTATTGTCCAGGACAAAGTTTGGTTAGGTTTGCTATAGCCTGTTTATAAATGATTCAGGTTTCCTAAGCTCTGAGTTCCTCAGTTGTGATACAAACCCACTGTGTATGTAGTACCCAATTTGGCTGTTCCATTTTACCTCCAGAGAACTTGGACACAAATGTAAAGCTCACATTGCTTGCAGTGCCATGAGTAATAAAGTCCTTTGATTCTGACCCAGGAGTCTCATGTCTTCTGACAGTATCCACGAAACTATATGAGGCTAAATATCTTAACTTACACATAAAATAAAACTCAAAGCTTTCACAGTTTTTGACAATTATAAGTATTACTACATTTAATGATGTTTTTTAGGAAATAAGGGCATGAGGAAAATCATTTTAAAATATAAACTTGAAGAGCATAGCTATTTGTGAATTCAATGCTTAGAAGTAAGGCAATTAGTAAAGAGTGTCTGTCCTCCTCAAATGAATCCTTTCAGCTGCACTCCCTACTTTCTATTCTATCCATTACTCTTACCTATTCCACCTCCAAAATTCTGCTTTACCCTATAACTCTGAAGACATCTACTTGTTCTGTTTATTATCTTCCTTCCCTCACTGCTTCCTCTCTCTTCAAGCCACCTCGATATGGCTTGCCTTACTACTTCCACTGAAACAGTTGTGGGATTATTACCACTACCTTCTCATTGTGTAGTATCAGTAAGTGCAAGGCGTTATTTGTTATTCCTTCTCTTATTTACCATTCTATAGTATTTAATGTTGCTAATCAATCCCTTCTTCTTTAAGCTCTCTCTCCCCCTACCACACCTCTCTAATGTCTGTAACATCATATTCTTCTCAATTTCCTGTTGAAACTCCTCAACTTAGACTTTCAAAGGTTCATTTCCTCAAAGCTTGGTCCTAAGTCTTCATCTCCTCTTCATCTATTGGCTCTCCCTAAATGATCTCCTTTGTGCTCCCAGTTTCACTCATTATCAACAAATCACAAATTTAATCTCTAAAGCAGACCTCTCTTCTGACTCAAACTTCTAGATCTAATTTAACACCCCTTTTTAAATTTCTTAAAAGTATCTCAAATTAAATACATATAAATTCAAGTTCTTGATTATTTATCCCCACCCCTGCAGGAACACCTGCTTTTCATGACCAGATAGACTGTCAGACAAACATATACATACACATACATGCATATCATTAATAATTTTTACAAATAAGAAACCCAGGAGACATCTTTCACTCATCCTCCTCTCCTTTACCTTCCAAATCATGTCCTATTTTTCTTCCTAAACATCTGCTCCATCTGCATATTTTTCTCCATATCCATCCCACCACCATCATATTGCACTTAGGCTTTCGTAATAACTGAATCAGTCTTTCCCCATTTACTCCCAGCCCCTTAAATTGGAGATTAGATTTATTTGTATAGACTGTCAAGATGATTACAGGCTGTCCCCAAGTTACAAACATCTGATTTACATACAACTTGCACTTACGAACAGGGGCTAGGATAGTAATAGATGAATGTACCTGTTCTGGCTTACATACAAATTCAACTTAAGAACAAACCTACAGAACTACCTCATTCATGATCCAGGGACTGCCTGTATTTGTCATCATCACTATCTTATCTTTTAAATACATCAGTGGTGTTCTATTGCTCTTGTAAATTCTTATCATGGCCCAGAAGGCCCTATGTGCTCTGGCTACCGCTTTCCACTGCAGCCCTGTGTCACACTGCTTTTCCCTGAGCTTTCTGCACTACAGGCGCATTGTCAGCTTTCATTTCCTCAAACACCCCATCCCCCTCAATGCCATGCTTTCTCCCACCTCAAGGTCACCTCGTAGAATGCATCTCTCTTCTTCCCTATCCCTTCACTATTCTGCTCTCTTCATCTTTAAAATCTTAATTTAAATACCACATCTCTTCCTCGGGAAATATTATTCTCACTTCCCTTTCTTAGTATTCATGTACCCTCAGGGCACCCTGTACTTTACCATTTATAATCTAGTTTATAATTATAAACACATACACATGTGTACACATACATTTGTTTAGTTATTTGACCATGTTCTGACTCTCTTCATAAACTGTCACCTCCACAAAAGTAAGGCCATGTCTAGCTCACTTGCAGTGATTGATGTATGTAAGATATTTTGCAGAGAATAAAAAAGGTCATACAAAACCCTAGTAAAAAGAAATGGGCTAAATCTATCCACCTAGCATGCAAAAGGGTGTATGGATAACTAGTATGTGAACATAGAAAATGCAGTGCATGTCATTTGAATGAATAAGTACTAACAGATACTAATGAAGATATTACTTTGGTAATCCCCAATGAACCATGTTCCCCACTATTCATGCCCCTGTGTTCTCCTCTCACCTTAAATCTGGATTAGCCTATGACTTGCTTTTAACCAATAGAGTGCTGCAAAAGTAACTCCATGCCCATCTGGGTCTGGCTGTAAGAAGGCCTAGAAATGTTCACTTTTTCCCTCTTGGGTACTCTAAACTGCCATGTAAGAAATTCAGCTACTAGAAAGATCACATGGAAAGTCCATGTAGGCTCAGCACCCGTAGCTCAGTGGTTAGGGCCCTGGCCACATACACCAGGGATGGCAGGTTCAAACCTGGCCTGGGCCTGCTAAACAACGACGACAACCACAACAAAATAAGAGTGGGGCATTGTGGTGGGTGCCTGTAGTCAAAGCTACTTGGGAGACTGAGGCAAGAGGATCATTTAAGCCCAAGAGTTTGAGGTGTCTGTGAGTCGTTATGCCACGGCACTCTACCAAGGACAACTTAGTGAGACTCTGTCTCAAAAAAAAGAAAAGAAAGTCCATGTAAAAATGAGTTTTCCAGAGACTAAGAGAAGCTCAGTCATCCCAGCATCCCAACTGAGCCTAGCCAAGGTCAATACAGGCACGTGAGTGGCTGCCAGATAGAGCAGGCAAATAACTGACCACCACAGGCCAGTCTAGGGTGATGAATCATGAGAAATAGGAAAAGTGGTTATTCTTTTAAGCCATTAAATTTTAATATAGTCTGTTGGGCAGCAAATATATAATGCAACAGCTAAGACTTTTAAAATATCAATATTACCCTTTTTTTGCATAGACTAAGAAGCCAGACAAATGGAAGATGGAGAATTTTGAGACATCCTAAGGTTATAATTCAATAGTAGAAGTATATGTGGCTCTCTATTTACACAAAGTAAACATCCTGACACTCAGATATGCTCACTTCAGAACTTCTGTAGTCTTTTAATAGCTATCTTTAGACAATATTGTTTTTTAAAGTTTACATTATTTGCATTCAGAAATAAAAAGCATGAAATCAAATCATTCCTCTCACAAGATTAACATATCTACTTTTCATAAGACATGTATTATTTTTGTCATTTGCAGTGTTTTCTACCAAGAACAGGCCATTAAAGTTTCTTGATTGCAATGTTCTTAAAGATGATAAAGTTATTTTATAGCTGAAGTATAAAAGAAAAATACTTAGATCTTAAATGGAAGTTTTCAGAATATTTCAGAAAGCAAGGAAGATACAAGTATCATCATATTTAATTTATATGTGATCTTCTGAGTTCTGAAAAATGGTATTATTTGCCAAAGGCCAATCAAAAAAAATCCATGCCCACTTACTATCATCAAAAGTAAATTCCTGTACAATCAATTTCTTTGAACAATCACTTGGGCTTAGCTTTTAGAACTCCAGTTTTAAAGTATGAGATGAAATGGGAAGAATCGACACTTGATTTTGAATACTTTTATAGCTGCAAGCATAGCAGTTATTCAGCAAGGTTTCATTACAGAAATCTGGAATTCAGCCCAATCATTTTGGACAAAAACAGTCTTACATTAACTCTTCTTCATCTTAATGGCAGGTTAGCCTCCTCCCAGAAGAAATGATTTCTGCTGAAGGGGCATTTGCACTCAATTACATTAATTGTTTGGCCGATGCTGATGACATAACACCCAAGCTCTTCAAAGAAAAGAATGCACCAGAATAGTCAGCACAACAAGCTGTGCTAGACTATAGCTTAGGGGTCCTCAAACTTTTTAAACAGGGGGCCAGTTTATTGTTCCTCAGACCATTGGAGGGCCAGACTGCAGGCCCTGGGCCGAGTTGGCTGCTAAGCAGGACAGGCAATGGCTACAAAAACACCCAGTGGGTGGGATAAATGTCCTGGGTGGGCCACATGTAGCCCATGGGCCATAGTTTGAGGACGCCTGGTAGATGTCATGCTTGTTGTTGAATTTGTTTTTAATTAACAGTAAATTATGAAAGGCCAAGATCTAAAAAACAATAATTTTAGTGTAAAAAAACTAAAAGGTGATTCTAAAAACTCTTCAAAACTTTTTGAGGGCTTTCCTGATTTCCAAATGAGCTCTTAAGTATTTTGGAATAGTGGAGGGAAATACATACATTTCAAACTCTATATTTTGTTTTTGTTTTTTTCTTTTTCTAGAAATCAATCAATAAAATTATTAGGATATAGGTTTTGAATGAAAAATAAGTCCCTATTCCTAAATACTGAAATCTGGGTACCAGTGGGAGAATAGAATGCTCATTGCAATGAGAAAATGTATTCTAGTTTGCATTCTGCATTTCTTGGGAGCCACCCAGATCCAAAGTGAGCAAATCATTCTAGAATCTTTCTAGAATGAGGAACTCTGACCACCAATGTAATTCATTCTTATTTTGAAAGAAACAACTGCCCGGCATTGATTTTAATTTAGGTTGATACTACACTTTTAGAAAAGGAGTTAGTTGGGCCTTCTTTGACTATTATAAAAGTATTCTTTGATTTTTGACAATAAAAACATTTAGCTAAAGAGAACTTTGGATCAATGGAGAAAAAAATATGTTAACCTAAATGAGTAGGATGGCATAAGTAAATGTCCCAACCTCTATTATGTTTGCCAAATCTTCCCTAAAGAGTTTTCTAAAATCACTTGGCAGCTCAGAGTGAACAGGGGCTCAAAAAGCAATGGGATGGATGTAGGTGGACTTTGGCATAGCCTCTCAAAGATGTCGGTTGAAACCCTTGTTTTGGCAGGAACAGAGTTAAGTGTTGCCCTTTTCACTGGCTTCTCATTACTCTCACCTGTTTACAAGGAGCATGGACTGATATCCTGGTGATGTTAAAGGTAAAAGTCTGTTACAGAGAAAATAAAGGGCATGTTCATGCAGGAAAGGAAAGTACATATAATTAGAAATAGTTCCTAAAGTAGGATCAAAATCAACTATGTATTTTTTGAATACAGATTCATTCCTCCGTTTTCTGATAAAAATTCCATGAATTTCCTTGGGGACCCATGCTTCCCCATTTCAGGCAGTTGTGGTCCAGGGCCCTCTCCTGCCTACAGTGATTGGTTCAATGGTGGTCATGTGACCTACATCAGTCCACTGAGATTTGGTCCTGAGACATTTATTAAAACTGGCAGAGTAGTGCTCACTTCAGCAGTGCATATACTAAAATTGGAATGATACAGAGAAGATTAGCATGGCCCCTGCAGAAGAATAACACCCAAACATGAAGTGTTCCATATATAAAAAACCAAAAACCTGGCAGAACAATGTAACTCAATCATACATACCCTTATATTAATCCAAAAATAAAAAATAAATAAAACTAAACCCAGTAGAACAGAGAAGCTGAAATTCTATTGAAACTGCTGAAACAATAAGATGTAAACTTTGTTGCAGAGTGTATAAGTTGGTCAAAGGGTTATATGAGTAAAGTCTGTCTAAATAATGCTAATTACAGAGAAAAACTAATCTGTGCAATGGAGCTTTGATATCCTTGGATTCACATCTAACTCCTTGGAATTTCAATGATCTGATCCATTTCATTTAAGTTAAATTATCATCACTTGCAACCAGTGTGTACACCAAAATCCATGCCTTGAACAATACATGGGGCTATAACAAAGAGACAGAGTAACCAAAATTATATTAAGAAATACACACCCAAAGGGCCCCCGTACCCAGATGAGACAATAATAATCCTATATAACTATTCTCTGTTATGTTACCAACCACAATCTCTCAGATAATGGCCCCCAATCCTTCCACCTTGAGTTTCTACAACACATGAGAACCAGTGTAAAATCAAGAGCACAGTTCAGCTGTAGAGATGTCATTAATATTTGAAACAGTTGCCTAATATTTTAAGTGGTTGTATACCAAAAATGAGTTGGACAGCCAAGTTCAAAGACTTTCTACTCTGTGTCCCCTCCACGGTATGAAGGGAGGGGGACTCCCTTAGTCAACTGTTTAATAAATTCCCTCTAATCATTCTCATTAGCCCTGTTGAAGGCTAGTTTTTCATCAATAGGATCTATAACCAACTGTCTCTAGCTTTGTAATCTATAAAAAAGAACCACTTGTTACATATTAGTCTTTCACGCACAGAGTGCCTCAGTAGGATATGTAAATTTAAATTGCTTCAATTAAAGCCATTCTAAGCAATTGCAATGTAGAGTTTAGTAACATTAAGATGCAATGAAATACTGTGGGAAATGCTTTAAAACAGCAGCAGATATTAAGCAATACTCTGGTTACCATTAAGTTTCTGTTCTCTTAAGACATTAATCTAGTTGCTGACAGGGGTACAAGTAGGTTATGCTAAGCCTCTTGAGCCAAAGAGTAATCCTACTCTCTTGCAACTTTAAATGCCTTAAATCCCACGGTCAATTCTTCTTGGATTACTGAGAGGATCAGCAATAATTTTCCTGGCACTAATGTTTGGCTGAAAATACTGTACTTTTATTCTTGAGTCTTACATGTTGGTAAATCTAAACTCGGGAAGCTAAATCTTCAGATACCAAGAGAGATGTGGTGTGCCTCAGAGCTCATGTTTTGAAACACTCTCCTACACTGGCAATGAAAAAAGCTGTGGATGTTTCTCAAGCACTTGTGTGCAAAATTGAATGAAGCAGGCTATTTCACAAAGGTCCAGGGAGCATAATTATGACTAAGTATTTTTACAGCTGTCCACGTGGTACTAACTGTTCACAATACCTAAAGAAGGCTCTCCTCCAGCCCACTGAGTACAAAAGGTTAGTTGAAATCTGCTCTGTGGAGCTAACATATTTCTACGGGTTTTTTTTTTTTTTTTGAATGAAATTATTTAAAAGGTGTTCAGAGACTAAGAAGAAGAAACATGAAAATGTAATGAAAAACTGGAAATCAAAATAGTGAACACATGGCAATGCAGCAGCAGCCATACTGCTAACAGAAGACATCACTGAGAACTGGGGCTGGGGGTGTTAGCTTACTCCAATTATTTTTCAATACTTGGAGGAGATTTCGGAAACTCCCCTGAAAGATCACTGCCTGTATAAATACCTCCAAGTAAAATCTCATAGGAATAAGGTTAGCAGAAACATGCAAACTCACACATATCAAATATAACTACATAATCTCAAAGGAGACCAGCAGAAAGAAACCATAGCTTCTCTCTCTCTCCCTCCCTCTCTCAGAGTGAATCATACACATACGAGCTGCTCTCTGCTCTTGTCATTCATTCCCATACACTTTCATTAACATCTGTTACACGATAAGCATTTTGCTAAGTAGTTGAGAATCTATAACGCCTTTCTAATGTTAACATTTTAACATCAGCTTCCAAGGACCACTCAACATAAAGTTTTTGCACCCCGGTTCCCCAGTTTAGGATTTCATGAAACAGTACAATTTCAGAATATATTTTTAAAAAATACTTTGAGATCCATCTAGGAGAGCCAACTGTTTCTTCTGCAAATTAAAGGCATTACAAAATAACTGCCAATACTATAACTAACATTTCCTTTTTTTCAACAATGGGAAATTTTAGCAACATAGAATACAAAGGTCAAATGCTCCCAAGTAACAAATGTTGAAGTCCCTACACCCCATTTATTTATTTATCAAACACTTATATAGTATTTATGTCGTGCCAGATATTGCTTTAAAAGCTTTTTCAATAGTAACTCATTTAATATTCATAACTACATTATGATATAGACCTCATTTTATACTTATAGATGAGGAAACTGAGACACAGAGAAATTAAGAAAGTTGCAAAGTCATGCAACTGTTTTGGGTGAGGTTGACTTCAAGCAGTCTGACTCAATTGATGATCTTAACCACTTTCCTACATAGATTTTATATACCACATTATTTCTCCGTATGTATCATTATTTGTTAAAAATTATTCATGAGATATTCACATACCAGTTTTAGTGTAAAATTCAATGGTTTCTAGAATACTCCAAGTTGTACAACTACCACCGCAATCAATTTTGTAACATTTCAACACCATATCCATTAGCAATCACTCCCCACTTATCTCAAACCTCTCAGGGCTTTGTAGCCAATTATCAATGTCCTATAGATTTGTCCATCAGAATTGTCTACCAGATACCAGATTGTCTATCAGAACAGGTACAATATATAAATGAAGTTGTGGACTCTGCGTATCATTGCCAATGTTCAGTATTTGCTCACTTCAATTTTTATCAAAATGATGGGTATGGAATGACATTTTCTTTTTTAATTTTTATGTACTTGATTACTAGTGAGATAGAGCAAGTATTTATGTATTTATCACACATCCATATTTCCTCTTTTGTGAATTATTTGTTCATATTGTTCATCTATCTTTCTATTGAGTTGGATTTTTAAAATATTGGTAAGACTCCTTCGTACAAAGCGGATTCTGAATTTTGTTGGTATATGCATCCTAAGTGTCTTCTAGTCTGAAACTTACCTGTTTTAAGATATTTAGTGTCTTTTGATAAACATAAATTTTTGTTTAAACATGATTAGTATTACCATTTTTCTTTACAATTTGTGTTTTAATGTCTTAAGAAATCCTTCCTTATCCAGTGGTAATAAAGACAGTCCATCCATTTTCTTCTAAATATATAAATCCTTTATTTTTCTTTTCACTTTTACACCTACATTCTGCCTGAAATTTAATTTGTGTATGCTGTGAGGAAGGGATCTTATTATGTATATGCTTCCATGTGAATAATTACATCTCCTAATACCATTTATTGTATCCTTTCCACACTGATACGTAATACATCCTTAAACATATATGGGCCTGTTTCTGAGCTTGGTGTATTTATTTATTGCTATTACTTTATTTTTCACTTTTAGAATTTCTGTTCTTTTTTGGAAAACCTTATTTTTTCCCTATCTTTATAATTAATTTATATCTCAATAATTTGTAATATTTTTATTTTATAGTCTCTATAGGACAATTCTATCTCTGAAGGTCTTAGATTCTAATCCTGCTATTTGTTGTGTCTGCTAAATCATTCATTTGGGTTTTCTTATGTTTTGTAATTTGAGGCTGGGAGTTAATCTACCTTAGAAGGTGTTTATATGCTCGAATCTTGTGGAGCTTGGTTTAATGGTGTCTCCCTTCTAAGAAGTTTGCAACTGACTCTGCTAGGTGCTTTAGGGTCATCAGTAACCTGGAATCTGTTGGATGAATGTCTCAAGGTGCGACGTTCCCATACTGCACAAATTCAAATTCCAAATAGGGTACAGATTCATAGCAATATGCCTTCGGGGGAGACATTTTCTAAGACATAGCTCCCTTGTCCCTTCTATCCTGATGGAAGGTTTTTCACTCCCTTCTGCTCAATGGTTGCAACTCTGTGCTGAATATCTCTGATCTGACCCACAAAGTCTAAATTTTCCATTTCATATCTCCACGTGATTGTTAAAACTCAAACCTTTGCATAGTGAGACTAACAACACCCTCCCAAGGACAGCCACAGTATCAATTCAAATATTTATCCTCGAGGACTTCAATTCCATCTTTATTTCTGACCCATGGTGATGGCTCTATTTCCTTTCAAGATCAAATATACATAGAAGAGGTTGCTTTTCTTATCTACTATTTCCAAATGTGTTCACATTATTAGCTATGTACAAAGAAGCTTCTTTTCTCTGGTAAATAATCAATTTATATCACAATTGATGAGGTGAGTCTTGTAATTTACCAATTGTGAAAATTTTTCAGTTCAAAATTATATTATCCAAAGCATGTTTTATCCTTCTTAGTCCAAGTTTCAGGAAACAACACAGAAAAAATATATAATTAAGGTCTGTACCTAGCCCAAAGCTCTAATTACAAACTTTACACAAAACTTCACATGGATACAAATAAATCCTTCAGTTTTTTTAAACTCCCTCAGAAGTCCTTCCAATCACCTTTTACTAAAATCTCTTCTAGCTCGTACACACAGAGACACACATTACTGTCCGCATAGTTTTCCTCTGCTTACTACCAACAAATTTTACTGCTTTTTCTTCTTCCTTTCCATTAATTTACAACTTTTCTAAATGCTTTCTATGCTCCAGACATTGGGGGCATTGCTAAAAACAAAACAAAGCCCTGGAGTCACAGAGTTTCAAACCTTTTGTAGAGGAAGAAAAATAAGAAATAATTAATAAATATATTTTAGGTTGAACCGAATGAAATGGCCAGTGTTCATTTGTCCTTAACCTACCAGAAGTCACTTTTACATGGTCCAATTTAATAGAATATGACGAGTGGTAATAAGTGCTATGAAGAAGGCAGGGTAAGTGGATAGAGAGTGATGGGTGTGTGTGAGTATGCTATTTTAGACAGCACAGCCACAAATGTCTCTCTTCTACAGTGCCATTTGAACAGAGACAGGAGCGAAGTGAGAAAATGAGTAATATGGATATTTGGAGAAAGAACATTCTAATCAGAGAGAAATGAAAGTAGAAAGGCTATGAGGAGAGATGGCATTTTCAAGGCACAGCAAGGAAAGCAGAGGTACCTGAATGGAGTAAGAATAAGAGTGGCACAAGGTAAGGACAGAGACGGGAGGGCTGGGCCCAAGAATGCCATGTCATCTATGGCAAGGCTTTTATGCTCACTCCCAGCAAGATGGGAAGCCCTTGTTAAGTTAGGGCTGAAGAGTGGCAAAACCTAACTTGTATTTTCATGGTGTGGAAGCCAGCCTCCAGGCAGGATGGACATAGGGACTTAGGTAGGAGACTATTCCATTCACACAGGGAACATGTTAAGTTAGACTTGGGTGGTGGCTAAGAAAATAGTAAAGAGAGGCTGGACACTCACAGTTCATTCATGACCTTTCTAATCTTTCTTTTTAAAAGCCTATTTGCTTCATCAATGTCTTATTCCCAAACAAATATATTTTCAAGCCCATTTCCTGACCGTGGTTGATTCTGGTCTCAAAATCATCTTGCCTGCTTGCTCCCGATTCCAACAGGAGCTTTGTAAATCTTCCTAAATTCAGCCACTATGTTTGCCTGTCCACAGCCTTACATATCTGCATCACCACTTTTGTCTCTAATTACTTTCAGGACACAGCATACCTGATCACGGAGCAGCTGAGGTTCCCTGCACAAAGAGCACCACCCAAAAAACAAGACGTGGCACCAACAGCCACCACCATTTCCTTCCGTCTATTGCCAAAGATTGTAACTGACAGGTGGGCTGGGCCAGAGTCACAGCAGGAAAGGGCCATTTGTGGCTCACTGCCATGCAAGGAGGCTCCTCTCAGGAAGAAAACTCTTAACCCTATGCCTGCAACTAAATCCCTTCCTCAGAAGTAGCCACACTTTGCACCTAAAGAAGAAGTTGTCTAAGGGAGTTACAACCCTTTAGGGAGAAGCAGACCACGCTTAAGGCATGGGAATGCAACCTCTGTGACTTCTGACCCCATTTGCCCCTCACCCCCACACAGGGCTAGGAGCATGCTATCAAACATTTAGGCCAAAATGATAAGAACTAGATCACCAAGGCCAACACCATGACAGTTTTCTGTCTCTCGGTGTGATAGGTCATTCAAGAGTAATACATAAAATTATTCATAAAACACATCTGGTACAAGAGGACAAGTTGTGTCAAAATCATTTACTAGCCTATCTTATGTTCCAAAAAAATCCTGACGTGTAGCTTGCATGCAATATGCAAACAGGCTGCAAAGGAGAGGACATGGCATTAAAATGTCACTAAAATTACTGCTCAGCTATGAGAACTTACCCGCTTTAGTTTAACAGCACCAAGTTTAGATAAGGACACAAGAAATAGGATGTAAATGAATACTCAAAATCAATTTTCTGAAAAGGCATTTTTCAAAGATACAAGCAGGCATACCTCTTTCTGGAAAAAAAAAAAAAAAAAAAAAAAAAACTTCATTTGTACCATAGAAGAAAATGAGAAAACAGAAATCAAATGTATTCGTCACCCTGGTTTCTCCTGTACTTTTAAATAAAGCAGAAACTACATCTCAACATTCCAGAAAAGTAGGCTAGATCTGAATTGATGTTAAGTCTACTAACAAAATGCAATCTTCTATCAAAAGCATTTATGATGCCAGATAATAGAAGAGAAATTTAAGATGATCACCAAAAAGTCCATTAATATGATCTATCCTTGAATTTTATTGTTGAAAATCTTCTGCTAAAATTTCAAGGATTTTCACAGTGCTTCTACATACACTCCAACCCCTAAAATTGAAAATCTACCATCATTGTAAGCACGGAGGCTACCATCAAACAAATGTATTTTCCTGAACCTAAAGCCAATATTCAAAGAGCTCTCTAAAGCCTAGATATTTTTCACTTATAAATTATTACTCATTTATCCAACTACTATGCAAATACTATAAGGGCAACAATATTAAAGGGATTTTTTAAATTTGAAGATTCATTGCATATAATAGCACGCTCTGTTGATGTGCTTGTTTTAGGTTCCCAATCCCTGATCCGTGATGGTACATATCACTAGAGGCAGGTCATAATCTAGGTCTCACTTGGCTCAAAGAAGCAATGACTTGTGCCAAAGTGATAGTGTATGCCTAGGTCATTTTTATCTGATAACTTTATTTTTAAATATAGTCATGCACCACATAACCATGTTTTAGTCAATGGCAGACTACCTACCAAGGTGGTTCCGTAAGATTATACTAGAACTGGTGGCTCCTGTAGCTCAGTGGGTAGGATGCTGGCCACATACACCTAGGCTGGTGGGTTCAAATCCAGCCTGGGCCAGCTAAAACAACAATGACAATTGCAACAACAAAAAAATAGCTGGACATTGTGGCAGGTGCCTGTAATCCCAGCCACTTAGGAGGCCGAGGCAAGAGAATCGCTTAAGCCTAAGAGTTAGAGGTTGCTGTGAGCTATAATGCCACGACACCCTACCAAGGGCAACATAGTGAGACTCCACCTCAAAAAAAAAATTATACTAGAACTGAAAAATGCCTATCATCTGATGATGCTGTAGCCCTTGCAATGTTATAGCTAACCCATTATTCTTATGTATGTTTGTGGTGATGCTGGTGTAAACAAATCTACTGCGGGTGGTGTGAAAGTCATACAATCACGTACAGTAAATAATGCTTGATGGTAAACAACTATGTTAGTAGTTTATGTATTTACTATACTGTACTATATACTTTGTATCATTATTTTAGAGCGTACTCCTTCTTATTAAAAAAAACTATAAGACAGCTTCAGCTAGGTCCTTCAGGAGGCATTGCAGAAGGTGTGACAGCTCCATGCATGTTATTGCCCCCGAACACCTTCCAGTGGGACAAGATGTGAAAGTGGACAACCACAATATCGATGACCCTGCGTAGACCCAAGCTAAAGTGTATGTCCGTGCATTCGTTTTTAACAAAAGAAGTTTAAAAGGTTAAAAAAAAAATTAAAAATTTAAAAAGAGAAAGAAGCTTACAGAATAAGGATAAACAGCTACACAAAAATATTTTCATACACTAGTATAATGTGTTTGCGTTTTAAGTCAAAGTGAGTTATTACATGAGAGCCAAAAAAGCTTTTAAAAATTAAAAAGTTCATAAAGTAAAAATTTATAGGAGACAAAGGTTAATTTATCACTGAAGAAAGAAAAATTTGTATTAGTTTAGCATAGCCCACGCATACAGCATTTCAAAGTCGACAGGGGTGTGCAGTAATGGCCTCTATATTCACACATCACTCACTCATTTACTGACCCAGAGCAACTTCCAGTCCTGTGAGCTCCATTTTATGGTAAGTGCTATATATGGTGTCCCTTTTTTATCTTTTATACTGTAGTTTTACTATGCCTCTTCTATGTCTAGACATGTTCAGGTACATAAGTACTTATCACTGTGTTACAATTACCTACAGTACTCAGGACAGTAACATGCTATCCAGGTGTGTAGCCCAGGAGCAACAGCCTGTACCACATATCCTAGGGGTGTAGTAGGCTGGAGAATCCAGTTTAGGTAAGTGCACTCTATGACATTCACACAACAACAAAATTATCCAACAACACTTTTCTCAGAATATATCTTCATTGGTAAGCAACATATGACGATAGCTAAATTAGATGGATACCAAAGCTAAACATATGGGAGTAGCAAATATGACAGTAACATACTTTTCAAACAAAGAAATGTACATTTCTTACTTATAAATGAAATAGTTTCTTTTCTAAAAAAAAAAAATCCACTCCAATTGGCATAATCAATACTCATAATTCCACAGCATACTTTTAAACTTTTCGGGCAGAGTCACTCCAGCTCATTTGGTTAGATTCCGTCTAAAGAGGTTTTAAGATAGCTGAAGATACTCAACATGGAGAGCCTTTCAAATGCATGGCAAATGAAGATCATTTGGTCTTTGGGGAGAGCTGGAAGTTGTTTGAAAATATGGTAGTGGCAATGGCAGGGGTGTGGACCATAAAGGAGACATAGAAATGAAGGATCCCACAGCATTCACCCTTTTAGTTTGAAAATTTTACTCCTATGGAAAGAGCAAAGAACTAACAGTCTAATAGATCTAACTTTGGCTTGCTTTGACCCTCCTCATGGGCCCCTCTCTGTCCACACACCACACCTTGACTATTTTCTATCCCATGAAACATTTCTGGGAAAGAGCTACAGGAATAATATATATCAATTACAGTGGGATGTTGATTTCTACCATTTGGGACTAGAAAGTTGAATAGACCATGTTCCATTCTGGTAACTATACACTGCTTGGAAAGGCCAATAATCACTAGGCTACAAAGAAACACCTCACCAGCAAATGAGTCACTAGCAGTTGCAGACAGTAACACCAAAGATGGAAAGATGTTAGTATCCAAAGCCAGTTTATTAAAACTAGACAAATGGCGCCAGGTTAACCAGAAAGAACCATGGCTCTGCTAATGGCAGTTCTTCTGCAGCTTTCAACCATTTAATTTTTAATCTCGCCTCCTAAAGCACAGGTGCTTTGCATCTTTCCCTAGAGTTTCTGACTAAATACATTTTATTTTTAATGCTTTCTCTCTCTTGATACAGGGTTCCACAAATACGAAAGAGCAAGTCATCCCCCAGGCGTGCTAGGGGGATGTCTCTTCTCTCTCACTCTGTGGTCTCCTGCAAGCATTTAAAATAACAATGTGCCAAGAAATGTTTTCCTACAGAAAAAGCTACTTCTCTTGGCTGGCCCTAAAATGGGTGTACATTAAAAGGATTGAGTCTTTTTTAGAACATAAGATTGTCCCTTTTTGATAAATTGGAAGGTGCTTCAGACTTGAGAGGCTATCTCAATTTTATAGTAAAGAGCCAGCCTATGAGAAAGGAAAAAAATTGCAGGTGGCATTTTCATTGAAAACACTATTATTACCATTCTAACAAAAGAATAAATTCTAAGGAGAAAGAGCACAGCCATCTTAATTAATATTATTCACTATCTTTACAGTTGCTCAGACAATATCACACCACTGGCACGCCAAGATTGAGTACTGAAGTCAAGGGTATTAAATCAAAGGAAGCTAAATGTTTTCATGACTTCTAAAACAATAATTCAAAATGGATTTGTCAATATTTCAGAAAATACATGTCCCAGGTTAACCTATAATAATGGAACAGAGTAAAGGAAACCTGATTCAATGATAAATTACCCACAGAACTATGTAGTATGACAAATTGCTAATTCAATAAAGCTATCAGTGTATTATACTTTAATAATATCTCCTATTTCTGAAAAGAATTATCAATCAGCCTTGATTTTCAGAAGACTATATCTTAGATATATCTCTTCTTTCTATACCTTTCTAAAATTATTTTTAGCTAGGGATAATAAACAAAATATAATGTACCACTTGTCAATATAAAGACAGTGAAGATTCCCCAAGGAGGGACACTGCTACACAAGAGACTAGTTATAAACCCTTTGTTCTTGGGTTATAATCACTTAATGGCTGCAGAGTACAGGGTTCAACCAAAATGTTAACATTACACTGAGAGGCAAGAGAAGATTTCTTCCCATCATGCCTTCATGATACTATTTAAGGTCCCTGAATCATGCCCATTCATACAGACACCAGCATTCCTAGCCCATGGAAAACATAATCAGAAACACATAGTCCAGCCCTGCCTGTAGGCAGGTGGAAGCATTATTTCTTTCATTTTGCAAATGAAGAAAGCAATTCTGAGAACATATCTGCTGCCAGAATTCATTTGTCCTAACGCCCAATCCCATGTGCCTTCCACTAAAGCAAAATAATAACAATTACAGGGTCTATGGCATTCCTTTATATATCTTGCAGCCAGAACTCGATTGGAGATTCAAAGTTATCTATGTAAACCATAAGCAAAATCCCATGTAAAATCATGTTAGAATGCTTAAAGTGAAAGAGGCAGGAGGTAGTCATTTAATAGCATAAACCATGTCATCATAGTACATAGACATAATCTGAATTTAGCCAATGATGAAATACATGACCTTGGAAAAATCACTTAATCTTTTTATAAAATATTTTTGTAAAATGGAAATTTTAATAATGGTATCTATATTGTAGGGTCATTGTCACCCATGTAAGTACTAATTCAGCCCTACCCTCTTTAGCTTTCACAATCAGACAAGATCACATGCGTTCAAGGTGGTATAGCAGAAGAATTATAAAACTTAAGTGAGAAAACATATACTAAGCCCTCAATGCGGTACCTAGAATATAGTAAATGTTCAATTAGTACATGGAGAGTGCTGTTAGCAGATAGTCTCACTCTCATAAAAAATCCACTAAAAATTAGCAGCATAATTTTAATAGTTCTTAAAGAAGAGGACTTCTGCCTCAATTTCTACTTCATTCCCCCAGTTAGAGGTGTTATATTCACCCTTTCTCCCTTCTGCACATTCAGTGACCATGTCTTTATATCAGAGGATGAGGATGAAGATCTCTGGTCAACTACATCAGCTGAGATTAGAGAGAATACATACTTTTCAACTTTACCAACGCTAACTCATTAGAACATCTCAGAAGTGATGAGAAATCTCTCCTAATTATGTCATGATAGCTACTCATGACTCGTTTTCTATTTCCTAAAAAATTTCCCAGTATCTCAATATATTGGTCTTTGGACTCAATGAGAAGTGGGTGCTGCTTTCTGGCTATATAACCTGGGGCAACTCACTTCTTTATGAACCTCATTTTCCTCTCTTATAAATGCATGTCATGATACCACACGATGTTGTTGTAAGGAGCAAAGTTCACAATTATTTAATTGCTCTATATCAACATCATCACCATCCTCATCAGCTATTCAAAATGAGATTAACTTGGGCCAATTTATTCCTGGGTCCAGAAAATACTCTAGGCAATGTATTTCCCAACCTAACGTCAGAGCGTGCTTCCTCAGACATTGCTTCTGTAAATCTTTGTGCATGTCTCCAACTGGGTAGTATCATTTTGAATTATATTTCTGATGTTGAGCAAGCTCATCAACTCCCTGGACACATATCAATTGTCAAAGAAGGAGCTCCCAATTTCACCGTTCCATTTGGGGTCTTAGAATTTAATTTTAGTGGATAAAAATCAGAGCAGTTCCAACATGTGTCTTTATCAAGCCTAATTTACATGGAATCTCCAGAGATAACAGTGCCACATTTGTGGTCATTCGAGTTGATAAAGTAGTACTCTCTAGTCTGTTGCCAGAACACAGTCTATATAGAGTTCCAAAATCCCACAATCATCATACCCAAGGATGTTATTTCAAGCATTACCATCAGCAGACTCATTCCTTTTATAGATTAAATACCGTTGCCAATCACAGGTTGGAAAACATCTTTAAAAGACAATTTTATAAAAACCACTTATTTAAAAATTAAGGGATAGACAAAAATATGATGCAAATCTATTGTATTACATAAATGCTTAATTTGTGATTTAAAATATGAAATCAATAATCCTGAACTCATTTGCCCTTCAGCCACCTGGAAATGTAGTCACAATTTGAATCTCATTAATAGTTTGAAATGAAAGAGAGTCAAACAACTATATTAATGAGATAACAGAGTGCGTAAAAAAAAAATTCTCATCAACACATGAAAAGCACTAAGGGAATTTTCACTCAGGGAAATAATAATGCACACACATAACCAAGAGGATTTGTAAAGCAACGTATGTTGACTATGGCAGTTCGAATGTGGGAGAGACAGAGTAGAAGGATCTCTGAAGGAGGTAGAAGCAGCAAAACCCACACTGATAGAGACAAGAATGGGTTTGCTTCCTGGGGGAGAATGTATGTGCAAACATACTGGGTGGAAATAAGAAAGTTGAATTAAAAATTGGTTAATGATATTATAGAGTCTCAAGTTCACGCATGCACGTAAACACAACAAATGGCAACCATGTAGGGGTGACAGGTACCGTGATCAGTCAGAACAGGATCATTGCACAATGTATATGTGTATCAAAACTTCCAGTTGTATACCTTAAGGGTACACAAATTTTGTATGTCAACGATATCCCAGTGAAGCTGTTTTAAAAAGTAAAATAAGATTCCTGTGGACAAAATGGGCACAAAGAATTTGGATTTATCCTACATGTAACAAGGAGGCATTGTGGAGCCTAAGAAAGAAAAAATAAAACAGAAAATATGACAGAAACAGTATTTGGGAAAGAGTCTTTTGTCCTTAAATCATTTCTCCCTACCCTTAACTGTTCTACACAAAACCTTTCCTATTCGGGGAAAGAGCTTTTGTTTCCATTGCTATTGGACAATTTTTGTGGCATTAGCATTACCTAAACTATTTGAGTGTTCTATGCAAGACAAAAATTAATATTAAAAAAATACACTTACTTTAATGTAGTTTTGCAAAGGTTTCTGTTCTGTTTTTAAAGGCTCCCTTAGCTTACAGCATGTCTGAAGGCATTTAGCGTTTAGTTCTGTGATAAAATGATAAGAGACTGAAATATACTCCAGAGCTCTCACATTCACTTGTGTCACATCCAGGGGTTTGGGGAGTAAAGTCGTGCTGAAGAAAGTGTTACTGCCAGCAAACGCTGACAGACTCCGCAGCCCCTCAGACAAAATGGACATTTGTCTGCTAATAGGAGCCCCTCCACTCCATGGAGCGTCTCAAGCAATCCCAGCTGCAGAGGGACGTGGGTTGCCAAGTACTGACACAATCTGTCCCCTCTCTTAAAATGAGGTTAGATTCTCATTATTCTTAAGAAGTCACATCCAAGCTGCCGGTAATTTGTTCAAGTGAAGAGCAAATCGTATGGAGTAGCTACAACACTTCACATCTCAGAAAGCAACAGAAACTGTGCTCATGACCCCAACTTACCAGCAAATTCTGGACCTATCTATAGTAGTTCAAAGGAAAGCATAAGGCCCGTCACATACAGCACACTAGCCAGGCCTGGCTTTTGCAATACTAACAGAAAGAGGGGACTGGTTAGTAACTCAGCTCTCTCCTGATTGTTACCAAACAGTCCACAAAGCAGCCTGCTCTGACTGCCTGCTGATGATGACTTTGACCTGCTTTGTACGCTATCCTTGGGCATTGGTGTAAACAGTGGTGGACGAATGTATAGTCCCTGCAGGAAATAGCATGCTTTTTGCCATGAAGCATTCATATGATTCAATAAGATAAAGCAGTGGGAAGAGAGGAATCAACAATTAAAAAAAGAATGATTAACAAATCCAGGAGAAAAGATTTGACTTCAGTAACAGGTCAAAAGGCACCCTAAAAGAATTAAACAACATGAGAAAGCGTTTTTCCCATTAAGATCAGTTACTATTTTAAAAATTAAAAGAAAAATACTGATGAGTTTGCAATGAATTTGGAATGTTGATATATTGTTTGTAATAGTAAATATTGGCACAAAACAGTTTGCCAATAAGTATTTGATGCCTTAAAAATATTCAAAAGCTAAAACAAAAATATCCATCTCTAAAAATGTTTACTTCCGCCCTCTAGTATAGCAAAACACACCAATAAAAATAAAATGAGAAAAAAAGCCTAATAAAAAATACACTAAATAAGAATAAATGTTTTAAAAAATCATGCAGGAACAATTAAAAATTCTATTTGTGAAATCATGTTAATCCAGGACTTATAAGCTTTTAAATTTTTTTATTTCCTTAATACAAAAGAGCAAATATAATGATTATAAATAATTTGTATAATATACTTTCAAATGCAAAAAATCAGGACACAAAATTTTATAAACAATGTGATTACAACTATACATAAAAAGTCCCTTTGCCTAAAATACATCTAAAGAATCTCAAGTCTTATTGTTTGGTAGTGAAATGAAAGGTAATTGCTCCCTCTGTTCACACTTTCGCCAGACAGAAGATCATCCTGCTTACTATCTGTATCTTCAGATGCTAAATTAGAAAAATGTCTGCGCCACTGTATTCATCTTTTTCTTCTTTTGACAAATATGGACTTCTTCCTATGATTACAAACCACGAGGTATCAAAGGAGCAGCAAAAGCATCTAAGATATATTCCATGCTCTCCAGAAGCTTATAAGAAATATAACAAGTGAACAGGATGGCAAAGCACAAAAATAAACTCATCACAGATTTAATAATTTGAATGCACAAGTGCGCAGTGGCAATACACAAGGGAAAGATCAAGTACATTTTGTGAGATGTGTCCCTGCCTTATCTATAGGTGATCTTAATGAATCACTTCTCCAATAATTCCACCTTCTCAGACAGAATCTGGACTCAAGGTAACAGGTAAATTTACTCAGACAAAAGAAAGTCAGTGAGAACTGCCTGCAAAGCTACACTCAGCCCTTCTCTAACCTACCTGTGGTTATCTATAATTTTATTTTTACATTATCTTTATAACCTTAAGAAACTCATCAATTCCTGATCGTATGTACTCTCTTGACTACAAATTCCACTCATTTAAAAAATTCACTCTACAATAACATTTACTGTGACAGGAAGCTCAAAAATTTTCAAAGCAATGTCTCTCTTTGACAGACAGTTTGATTCAAATGACACATTTATAAAATATCTCCCAGGTGTCAAGAACTGGATCAGATCCTTTTTTACACAAGATGAATAAGAAATGGCCCCTGTCCTCAAAGAGCTCTCGATGCAAACAGGAAAGCGTGGATGCATAAACTCCTGTCTACAGTCAGGAGCTCTGAGTGTTCTCCTGGCAGTTCTCCTACATCTCTGGGATATGCCCCAAGGAAAGAGCAAACACTTCTGCTTTGCAAATGAGCCTGGTGAAGAGCAGGTGGCATTAAAGTAGCATTAAAAAAGAAAAAAGAAAACAGAGCTGGACACCTTTAGGGTATCCCTCTTAAAGATTTGAAGATTTACAATATACTTTTTGATTTCAAAATCTGTGAAAGACTCAGTCCTTGAGTAAAGAACTCTGCTTACGTTCATTTAATCTTTGCTCCCTCTGTCCCCAACCACTCCCACAACCAAATTTAGAAGGAACTATTTTTTATGTTCCATCTGTTCACATCTCATGGAAAACCTACTGGGAAAAGTTGACCTAACCTGGCCACATCTGATGGTGATAAACTGAGACTTACAGACCTCAAACTCTCTCCAGCTACAGACCTCAAACTCACTCCAGCGGCTGTAACAGAAACAGGCTTGTGCCCTGGCCTGAGTCATTTCACTGCTAGTTCCACATCCTACTGATCACGTATTTTTGATTCTGATTGAAGAACTACATGACTTTAGCACAGATCAGGAATACACTGGCAACGTGTAGAACTGGCAAAAAATATGAAGGGGTAAAGTGAATATAAATCCACAACACAACATGAATTTGTAATTAAAAAGATTGCAGTCTCAATCTGGAGGAGAGAAAACTCAACCTAGTCACAATGAGAGGACTAGACTTGTTGCTCCCTCCAGAAGCCATGCTCTCTAAATACCTATCGGCTCAAGTGTCATGGACTATGACTTCACCTGGTTTGAGCCCTGTTTGATCATCCCCATGGAGAAGAGTAACAATAAAAAGTCAACAGAATCCTTTCCTTAAAACCACCTCTTTTCACAGTGAGTTCCTGAGGGAGCTTGTGTTCTCTATCCTGAAAATTTCATCAAAAGACCAGAAAGATTATCATCAACTGGGAAAGGTACGAGCACAATCCTGCCTAAAGGGAAGAGATGGACTTGCTAAAACTTCAAAGTCATTGCCAACTTTTCAGCAGAGACTGACCGTCCCATCTGTACCCACAGACTCTGCTTCTCACGCTGGTTCCTTGCCTCGCCTCTGATCATTTAGTTCGTTGGGATCTCAGTCTACCCCTATGGGGAGGCATGAAAACAAAGGAAGATGGGAATGAAATTATTATATTGAATTCCTTGCTGTAAAGATTTGCTTTTTTGAACATAAGATAACAACAGAAGGTAAAAATTATGGCTAAAATACAATTTGGATTGTATATTTTTGTATCCTACTTCTTGGTTACTAACCTGAATGTTGGGGTAATAATCACTGGCCGCACCACATTTGGGAGGAGTTTTAGTTAATGTTCCAAACTTGGACTTTTTTTTCAGAACCAATTTTCTTACTCCAAATCAGACTCCATGAAGCTTTGAACTGATTCCCTTTTTCCTATTTATCTTCACCTACGTCTCTTTTTATAATCTACAGTTAAAAGGAAAATAATTCTGAGAATACTTAGAGACCTTTTAACGTGTAACGAAATTGACCACCTTTTTGTCCCATTTAACTTCAAATTAAAACAATGTACAAGCAACCAGGACACTAAAATCTCTCTCACTTAAAATAAGAATATGTATGCTTTCGGCTTATCTGAATTAATTAGCACTGATGTTCTCAAGATTAATTTTGCTCACCATGAAACAAAAGGGTAGGCTGAGTTTAGCTCTTTACAACCTAAGGGTAATACCCAGGGCTTACAGATTTTAATGATTTTTTAAAAATCAATTTGTATTGATCAGGCTTAAATCCTTTTTGTAAGTACTACTCAAAACAAAAGCCTCTTAAATTAAGCACCATCAGAAAGAAGAAACTGCCAATTTCCTGAGCCCCAGGTGTGCATGAAACAGATAAAAACATTTCTGCAGTCTGTTACTTCCTTGAACTCCCCAAATCCTTTACCCTACATCACACATTGACCAGAGAGAAGTAAAGTCCCCCTGTGACCTCTTGGCGGTAATCATAGCCCATAACTAGGCAATTGACAGAGCCCCGGCTCAGTCTGTGTGATTCAAGTACAGGGGACTCCTTCAATCCCTGCACCAAATCTAGTCACTCAACATCTTCCACCTCCGTGTAAGAAAGAATAGGGAGAAATAACAAGCAAGCTGAAGTCTTTCTAATCTACCCTTACCATCCACAAAGCTTATCATCACCTGGATTCAGAAATAACACGGATTGAATTATGGCCATGAAATGTGCTACATTTCAAGTAACACAACTGTAGAAGAATTAGCCAACTACACCTGAGTTGTTCCCCTGCCCTTAAACACTGGGAAAAAGGCCAGACCTAATAACTAATTAACATTATTTTTTTTTTTTAAGTGAAGCTAAAAGGCTTTGGGCAAAAATAAAGCAAGAGTGGTTAAGAGCACAGACCTTTGGAGTCAGATAACCCAAGTTTAAAACCTGACTTTGACAGTCTCCGCACTTACGCTGGAGACCTTGAGCATGTCAGGACTGAGCCTCAGTTTTTTCCTGGAAAATAAGGATCACGATAGTTCCTTGCATGTAAGTGCTTAGTAATGGTAGCTATTGTCCTCATTATCTTCTTAACGGAAGAGTTCCGGGACCACATACAGCCCCTTGTACACCCAATATCCTGCAGCCAGAGGAGGGTTTCCTCATCCTGTGATTTGACCTCAAAACACAATTATTTAACAAAACCATGTGAGGAGAGAAGAACAGCTCCAGTTTTTAGCAGCATGGAATTAAAGTCACATGGAGAGCAGAAATCATCTTTTAAAATGCATTGACACTGTGCAGTAGGTGGCACCTATGGCTCATATACCAGAGGTGGTAGGTTCAAACCCCACCCTGGCCAAAAAAAAACTGCAAAAAAAAAAGACAACGTGCATTTATTCTCAACCTTACATCCTCGCTTTGTCCACCTTAGAGAGGGTCCCTCTCACAGGACAGGGTATCGTTTCCCACTCACTGGAGGAACAGGGGAAGGGCTGGAGAAAAGGGAAGGAGAGAAAAATGCATTTTGAATTGAAGTGAGATGTACCTTGACTTTCTAATTACCTGCACTCTGGGGAGGACCATTTATTTGTGCAAGAAGAAGAGGCAGACTGGACAGGAGTAGAAAAAGAATAGCAGAGGAGAAATCATCACAAATTATCAACAAAAACTCAGCCTTCACCGTTGGCAGCTTCTCTGGGGACTTCCCGGGGGAGCCAATTAGTGCTGGTTGCTGAGGTGGGTTTGGTCGTAGAAACCTCTGTGCTGACACCCACCTGTGATACACCTGCCTCCGATGGAGTGGCAAAGCCTCTGTTAATGAGCCTTAGGACCCATCATCCCACAGAGAGAGTCCCACTAAGGACTCCGAAGCAGCTGGAGTAACCTGCTGGAAAACTTCCTTCAATGCTATCACTTTATTAGACACTAAAACATGTTAAAAGAGTGGTTTATTCTTTGCGTACCTCTTTGTCTTTTCTCCCTATTGCCTGAAACAACAGTGACCACAGCAAATGCTAATCCATTACTCCTCCAGCTGCTGGGTGATGTCACAGGAACAGATCATAAATACAGGCAAAGACCAAGAGATAGAAAATAGTACAGGATTACTGCCTCCAGCAGCAGTGGGAGATACAGTTACCACCAGCAATTCCAAACAATTAAAGCAGAGTTCAGCAACATCTGGGAACTACCCAGCCAAATTGCTCTTGCAATAAAATTCTTCACAACGTCTACTGCTTCCATACGGTACACAGAGCTCAGGATGCCTTGGGAATCCATTCATGTAACCTCAGAGAAACTGACACCAGTTTTTTTATTTTGTCTCCTACAACAGCACTCATCCTTGGGGAGGCAGACCTGTTCCGTTCCTGCTACCCAACACCTGGAGGAAACATTCATGGAAACGTAGGAGGAGCAGAGCCCTGGAGAAGACACTTCGTAAAGGAACGAAAATCCCTCACTGTCCTTGGCTTTCAGAAGCAAAAGTGAATAAGATCAATACTGGGTGACACTACACGTGAAAAATAACACCCTAAAAATCATTAAGTATTTCTGAAAAGGAAAAAGAAGGTAAATGCAAAATCGTTTCCCCAGAGGAGATCAGATGTGAGTTTAATTGCTTAAAGGGTGAGACATAAATTGGAGAGTGAGACCCAAATTGGAGGAATGGGTAAATACAGGGAAGCAAAGTGTTAGAAGTGGGAATACACAAAATGTGGAGCCCTAAACTGTACAACCCAATAATCTGAAAGATACTCAGATTCTCAAGGTCAAATTGTCATGAAAATAATCAAAGGGAAATAAAAAGTGGTTTACTATTAACAAATTCGGGGCAGGCCCAATCCTTCCTTACACCATTCCATCTTCATGGCTAAGATGAATACCTGCTGATTAACTTGACTTCCGTACAAACAGAATAGGGTGGTACCCTGGCCCAGTGATAGCCAAAGCGATCATAAAATCACAGAACGAAGCCCTCTCCACTCCCCCACCCACCCACACACACCCATTCTCTCATAGTCCCAGGTACCAGTTTTTCTCCATGAACAAATTAAAATCAGAGAAGATAGCCTAGCCAAAACAAAAGAGAGAGGGGGAGAGACGCTAAATTCCTTTCAAGTTTAGTGGCCAAAATGGCCTGGGATATCTCAGAAGATATGAAGACTAGTTAGTTGCCAAATTCAGCAACATTGGGCAATGTTTACATCAACAAAAGGACATCAATCAGTCTGACAGTGAGCTGGTACTAAACGGGGGCTGTGGGTGTATCTGCAGGATCCGTTACTCCTGTTAGCTTGCCTGGGGTAGCGCTGAGGTTGGGAGAACTTGGACAGGGTAAAGGTAAGCAATGCATTCTGCTCACACACCTCATTCCATCCCAGCTTACGGAATCATCAAATTCTCCAGCTGAGAAGAGAGAACACTTAGTGGAATCCTTACTCAGAAAGGGCCCTAGGAATTCACTCATTCAACAGATATTTTATCAAGTACTGACTAAGTGTCAGGTATTGCTGTGCTAGACATCAAAGATATAGTGACGAAAATTACAGGCATGTTTCCTGCTCCGGGCAGTTTTCAAAAGAAAGGACAAGTACTTAAAAAGTGGAAATATAGTTAATACATGCTAAGATTATACGAAAGATGAATACAGGGTTTCTGATAACCTCCTCTGCACCCCAGTGGGGAGGGAGGGATTCCCACTCTAGGGACAGAAGGGCATTTGATCACGTGACACCAACCCAGACGGAGAGATTGGCAGCAGCTTACTACTTACATACACTCACAGCTCGGCACACCACACAGGCCGCATGGGTGGACTCAGCAAATGTGAACCCACAGGGGCTGCATGAGCCAGGGTTTGTACAAGCACCAGTAAGAGGGTGAGATAACCCTAACCCCCACTAGAGGATGTGAGTAGCATGTTTAAGTAATTCCACAGCATGTCTGGGAACTGAAGCCTTTACCTGGGGGTGAGCAGCCACTATTCCTGGTCCCCATGAGAACGAAGGCTATTTGGCTAGGGGATCTCATCCACAGGACCACGGTGGGGAGGGAACTTGTGGTTAAGCCTTACGAGACTCTTTTGGTTTTACTAGAAGTCACAGCAACACATAATATTGAAGCTTAATTTCAAGCCTTACCTCACACAGTGAAGTAGAATGATTCATAGGCCGGCTCAAGATCCACCCTGGGACAATCTGTGATTCAATCAGAGTGGCTTAGCTCTTGGGACCCTAGATCCACAAAAACTCCATTTTCTGTTCCACTCCTCTTACTTTTCACATGGCCGAATAGCTCAGGCACACAAAGAGGGCTAAGCGTCGTCCTCTGCTGGAGTCTCAGGTCCAACACCAACACCCTGATCCTCAAAAAGTGTTGCACTTGTTCTGAGATGCTGCACGTCCTCCCAGGCTCAGCGCTGGGCGGGGAACACAAGGCCAGGGACTTCTCTGACAATAGGAAGCTTAAAAAAACATAAGGCCCCATTCACATCCGTGAACACACACTCGCGGGAACAGAGAAGTTACAGATGTGTAGAGAGCACTGGTCCCTCCTGAGTCCCACCGCTGGTGTAGAGACCCTAAGCTTGGGAGGAAGCCCCAGTCAGAGGAAGGTGGTGCTTTGCCTCCAGGGCTCGCCTAGAAGCAGCAGAGGCAGGAAGTGGGAAACCAGATGCCGTGATAAGGAGGAGATGTTGATAAGGGTTGTCACTCAAAGGGGAGGCTAAATTCCCACCCTCAACACCATCTGATCATCAGTGGAGGGAGAAAGAAACCTAACAGAGAAATTCAGTCTCTGCAAGGAGCACAAACAGTTTGCTTCCCCACCGCAGGATATTGGAAAGCTTCAGGAAACAGGCTCTAGAGAAACACAGAAAGAGGGATGCGAGTACTTTTTATGGGATTATATAAATAAGGAAACCTTGAAGTTCAAAAGTCTGGCAATCCAACACTTTTGTGGAAGGAAAAGGTCAGCTTCCAAGTAGAAAATTGCTGGCTGGTTTCTTTTTAATTTGCTCACTTTTCTTTCTCGGTATCCAACCTCCTGGGCAGCTTCCTCACACTGGGGCTGCTTCTCCCTTGGGCAGCCTGTGTCTAGGAGGATGTCTGCAGATCACTGGGAAGGGGCAGGAGACCAGGCAACCTCCAAACTTCTGATCCCTGACCTCTGACAGCATCCACACAAGGTGTATATCCTGTGGTCATCACTTTGGCACCCTGGCCCCATTCTAGGTGGAAGTACAATCTAACTCAATCAACTTTAAGAGTTTACTTCTAGAAGGGCAGCCATCTGAGTCACATTCACCTTTCTGTCTTCTTAGGGCTCTAATTGAAGTGGAAATAGAAGGTCAGCCAGAAAATACAGGAGTACGTTCTCCTGTGCTACAGACCAACTGATCATGTCCCTACTACTTTCATTCAGGGCAGACCCACTGCTCAGGGACTGCCTTGCTCTTTCTGCTTCTCCTCCCATCAGGCTTCCCTTCTCAAGAGGGTAGCAGCAGAACCCTTAACTGTGTGACAGAATGAAGCACTATGCAAAAATTAATGACAAATAAATACGTAAAAAGGACTCAAAATTGCATATTTGTTTTGATTACAATTACATTAGAATTACACTTGTAGGGAAATGACTGGGAAAAAAATACAACAGCATATAGGCAAAGAGATAAAGAAGAAAGAGGAAATCATTACGGGGCCAGTCTTCATATGTGTACGCATAGCAGGCTGTACAAGTAGGAGTGTCTGGGATGGAACTGTTTTGAGTAAGCGCTGGGTATGTATGTGTATATCTACAGTTTCCTGTATGTTGTAATTTTATTAATGAGATTACAGTGTACAAATAAAAATGTTTAAAACACACATACACATAAAAGATAGAGCACTTCAAAACAATATGCTGGCACAGAACCTATTTGTTTAGAAATGAGAAAGAGCTTGTGCTGAGGACAGACATACCCAGCTTTGTCTCTTACTGTGTGTTCTTGAGCAAAATCCTCACCTTCTGGCTCCTGTTTTCCACATCTGTAAGAATAAGCTGGTCCACAGGGTTGGCCCAAGATTAAATGTAACCTCTGTGAAAGTATCTTGTCCACTACCAGGACTGAAGGCCTCAAAAATGTTTATTTCCTTACCTTTTACACAACTCGTCTGCGCAATGGAAGAATTTGATCCTCTGTTTTGATTTAGGGCTCTCTGCAGAGATGAGATTGTGGAGGGCTTAACACTTTGCAAAAAAAGTATCAGACAGCTGTTTCCAGATCTGTGTTTATTGCCCCAGAAAGAACACTCCTCCTTTATCTGTAAAATCTGCTGTCTGTGGCAAGCTTTCTCAGGGCCCTATGGGACCTTCTGATGAAGTAAGGGCACCTCTTATTCATTCCTCCTCAAATGCTGGATCTGGATGTGTGTGTCTGTGTGTGTGTGTGTGTGTGTGTGTGTACTGTTCTGGTTGGTAGTGCTTACTCCTTCCCTACTACCTAACTTAAGGGTCTGAGAGAAGCAAATTACCTAAAGCCAGAGAAAAGGAAGCTTTCTAAGCCCCTAATTTTGCAGTCTGTGCAGGCACCAGGCAGGGAATGAATTTCTACAGCACCCAGAGTAATGAATGATTCAAGAAAAGGTAGAAAGAGGCCTTGTTCCTGCTGTCATCATCACAGTCAAGGCCATATAAAGGAAACCACCAGATAAGAAGAAAACAAACATTCTCAAAGCAAAGCAACAGTTTTTATCATGCCTACACACAAAAATATCATCAAGTATAGGGGGAAATGCTTAAGATAGTAATAGATCTAAAATTCAATTCTTAGAGACATATATTATTTTTGCTTACTTCTAGGAGCCACCACTGACTTAGAGGCTATTTCTCTTGGTCTCTCCAAAAAAAGTTGATCACCACAGAAAAGAAGTGCTTTGAAGCCACTCCCAGGAATAAAGGTAGCCACCCAGAGTTGAGTTCCTCCATATAGATGAGGGGAGACTCTTCAGGTATGGGCTGGTGCTTCACAGGCTTAGCAACTTACAGAAGGTACCTTAGGACCACATGACTGAAGGTCATTGCAAAGTGATTCTAAGTCTTCTGGACAACCTAGCTGCAGGACAAAAGCTAGAAGTTGATAAGATCTAGTCCTGCTTCTGCTTCTAGCCTCCTATGAGAACCTAGGGTCCTCCACGGGCCCTCGATCATCTCCTAAGTGAGAGCATTGCACTGTTCAAAGTTATTTATCTGAGGCCTAAAGTCCTGCTGAAATTAAATACCAAAAGTCATGTCTATGGGCAGACAATCATCTTTCTGAGGAAAGTTCTGTGTCATTCAACAGACCCTCAAAAAGGCCTATCATCCAAAAATATGTTAAGAACTAAACTAAATAATCCATAAGTCCCCTTCCAGATCCCAGTTGCTACAGCAAGTTTTCTGATCATAAAAACAATATACACTCCATGCGGAAAACTCAAACAAAAAAAATGTAGCCAAAAAGGAAAATTTTCTGTGACTGGGCCAGCCAGAAAGAACACATACAGATACAGAAATATTGTTTGTATTTTGTATTTCCATGATGCAGTCAGTGTTATGCTCTACTACATTCTACGTTTTCACATGTTAAAAATGCTTCAACATCAGTGCCTTTAATGATCATATACTATCTCATCATACAATTTAATTAGATTTTATTTAACTGTTTTCCTATTCCTGGAGATACACGTTGATGTTAATGTTTTGTCATTATAAGACAACACTGCTGTGAACATTCTTGATCAAATTTTGGTTATTAGATTTTTCTGAGTACTAAAGCTACTAAATATTTGTAAGCAAGAAAATAGCAAAACCTCAAGAACTAGGATCTGTTGTATAGCATGATACTATAGTTCATTACAAGGTATTAAATACTAAAAATCACTAAAAGAGAGTAGACTCTAAGTGGTCTTACCACCAAAAAAAGTATGTAGGGTGGTGATTATATTCTTACTTGATTCAATTACTTTATGATGTATACATATATTAAAACATCACATTTGTACCATAACTGTATTCATTTATTTATCATTTAGACTTTAATAAAGATGGAAAGGGAAGAAAATAGCAAAATCAATATTTGTGATATGACAGTACAGGAGATGGACTGAAGTGGAGAGGATAAAGGCTTATTGATAAAGTAGAAGATTTTACCTGAGAACTTGAATGAAGAAAGAGACAGTGAGACTGGCCATGAAAGTTCAGCTACAGGACACATACTAAAGGGCAATTACCCTGAGTCAGTGGTTCAGACGGAGAGGAAAGTCAGAGTAGACAGTTTCCAGCCTTCATGACTGGAAGAGCGAATATGCCATTAACCAAGCCAGGGGAGTAAGGCAGAAAAGCCAATTTAGAGATAGGAAGAGGATACGAATATGAAGCCAGTAGAAGAACTAATTCATGCACACACAAAAGAAAAACTCAATTTAATTCAAGTTGGGAGGAGAGAGAAGGGGAAAGTGAATGGAGGGGAGGGGAGGTGAGGAGGGGAAGGGACTGGTGTGTCCCCACCTAATGGACACAATGGAAGGGTATATGGCTCACATATACAACAGGGACCTTAGCTAAGAAACACAAACCTTGTTGTACCCTCATACTAATTTGAAATTTAATAAAATAAAAATAGAGACAGAAAGATGAATGGTCATCCCCAGAAGATCACTACAAGAAAGATCACAAATACAATTTCTTAAAATTATAACAAAATACAGAAAAAGCAACTAATAATTTAGGACACTGATTTATAATAGTATGAACTAGAAAGTAGGAGCCCCAAGACCTCACTGGTACAGCATCTCTTAGCTGTTGAATGCTCAAATCCAAGTAATTAAGTATGAGTAATCGACAGCATTTAAAGCGTACATGCTGAGCAGTTTGCCTCATTCAGACCAGAATAATTCTTCAGAATCCTGACTATACAACCGGAATACCACACTTTAAAGATTATACCATATTTTTCAACTTTATCTGTATTGTTTTATTCTACTCTTTATTTCTACAGATTCTTTTAATTGTTTCTATTTCAGATAAATGTGGTAAGTTTTAGAGGAAAAAGAACAGTCCAGAAGTCAATGTCACTAACATATAAAATACCACCAGGAGAAAGCTCGGAGTCTAATTCAGTGAAGATATTTTGAGCTCTCCATGACATAGTAAAGCCAGTAGGAAGAAAAGTAGATATTTTCCATATTGGATATCTGCTTATATTCAGGTCCTTACATACAACTCTGAAACAGTAACTCTAGCCTTAAATGCAAAATGTCATCTTCTATTTAAATATTTACCATGTAAAAATTTCTACAGCATTCTTTATTATTGGAATATGTTCTTTCCAAAAGCTTTAGCTTGCCAAGCAAGGCTATAGATGGTCACTATTTTTGGTCACCGTTTTTACTGATTCCAAAATACTGAAGAGAATCAAAGATACAGATCGTGACCACATGGCAGAGGCCGTTGATGTTACCTCCATTTTAGTATGAGATCACTATTATTTTTGATAGATACTCTCCATGGTAGGATAAATCTATTTAATCAGTGTTTATGGAAAGCAGTTTTTATATGCCAGGCACTGGTGCTGGGTGCTGATGGTACAAACGAAGTTAATCTCATAGAAATGTAATTGATCCGGTTCTTTCCTAATAACCAGGAATTAAAGGAACAAAGAAGCTACCAGTTCCTTCTGTCCTCCAGTCCTACAATTCGACCTTCTAAGCCTTTCCTTCACAATCCCATATTGGGTAAGAGGAAAATTAACTGGTTATATGGAAAGTCAGAGAAAATACCAGGAGAATGTTCTAATGCCCACAATCCTTTCCTAAGCTAACCTGGTTTTTAGCTAAGACAGTGGAAAATGTGATAATAACAGCTTCGTAAGTAATTTCCAATGAAACACAGCATTTAAACCGCTTCAGTCTGAGCTATACACTGTACTGGGCCATACTTTCCACATAAAGTAAAAGGTTGACCTCCACTCTGAAGGAACATGAAATAATTTGAAAGAATCATACACAGTTTTAAAAAGTACCTTGGAGAACATGATCGATGCCCTAATTGTAGGACAAAATGAAACTTGACATGAACTCTGCAAAATAAGACTTAGAAAAGCAGGGGAGATGAGAACAAAGAAATGGATTCTAGGGCAATTCCTGGGTGCAAGTGCATAAAGAAAGGCCCAGCCTCAGGATTAAGTATATGTAGTTCCCGAGGTGAAAATTTAGCTCAGAGAGAGAAAGAGAGAGACCCCTGCTGGTGTCCCATGTGCCAGTCTCCCACTACAGGAGAAACAGTGATTTGCACTGGAATGTGGCCTACAAATAGAACATTAACCTTCCACATACAAGTCAGCCTCAAAATTGTACTCTGCAGCCAGACACAGTGGAGGCTCATGCCTGTAATCCCTGTGACAATGGAGGCTGAGGTGGGAGGATCACTTAAGCCCAGAAGTTCAAGGCTGCAGTGAGGTATGATGGCATCACTGTAATCTAGCCTGGGAGACACAATGAGATCGTCTCCATTACCAAAAAAAAATTGCTCTGCAGATTGCTAAAGGGGATGACCCAATGACTACATAAAACAGAAGTCAAGAAAACACGGTAAAACTCAGACAGCCTCAAGAGTGCAGAAACACTGGCAATGAAAGGACACGAAGTCTATGTTAACCAGTTGGATGAAAGTATCTCAAATTGTATACAGAAACAGCACACTGTACCCCATGATAGTATTAATGTGCACTGCTATGATTTAGTAAAAAAAAAAAGAAAGAAAGAAAAAGAAACACTGGCAATGGCCCTGGAGATGCTGAGCTGGAGTGTTTGTCACCAACCTATGCACTTTTTCATTCACTATTTACTAAACTTTGGTTTCTGTTACAAGATTTCCCTAGGCAAATATGCACGTAGGAAATGAACTGCAATCTTTTAAAACTGGCATTTCCTTCCACGTTTGTAATTACAGAAGAGGTGACACAGATCTGTAGATCTTTTAGAATGCGTGGTTCATAACTTACCAGAGAAGAGTGCCAGCTCCATCAGCAAAGACATTCCATTAATCTCTGAGCTCGTGCTGGTAAGATGGATGTTGGGCAATTTACCACAAACAACCCAGCAAAGAAAACAGAAAAAGGCAAGAACTCAGAAGATGAAATTGTGTCAGTTAAACCAGAATCCCCATCTGGTTCTGGAAGGAAATGAAACCTAGGGAAAAAAAAAAAAAAAAAAAAAAACTGCTGTGGGGATATAAAGAAATTAATGTTATCCAGGCCCTTTAAAAATTATATTGTAATGCCTCAGAAGAAGAAACTATGTCATTCAATCTAATTGGAATGCTTCCTCTCCATTTCTTTTAGGTATACTTTTTCTAGATACCTTGCTATAAGAAACGGAACTGGCCAGCTGCCATAGCTCAGACCTGCAATCCCACTCAGCACTTTAGGAATCTGAGCAGAAGGATTACTGAATGAAGACTATAATATAGACACTGGGCTTGATACTAAGGACCCAGGGAGCAAGATAATCCCTGCCCTGAAGGAGATATTGAGGAGTATAAACAAGTAAGGAAGGAATTGAATTTAGTGTGGTAGTTATTAACACTAAGGATAACAAGTGGAGGTACAACGGCCTTGAGAGAGACGGGATCAAGGAAGGCATCTGTTCAGAGGTAGCATCTTAGCGAAAAGAAGAGTAAGGATTAGGCATATCAGAAGGACACTCCAGGCACAGGGATCACTCTTCAAAGGCTTAAAACCTACAGAGAAAATGACGTAGATGGAAAAATGTATTCAGTTCAAGGTAGAGAGATCATGGCAAGCTCTAAACCATTAATGATTGTTAAGTAATGTTAAGGAGTTTTGACTTAATTCTGAAAGCAGTACAAAGTTATTGAAGAGTTTTAAAGATGACAAGCAGTAAGAATAAATAGTCCAAAGGTCATATAGGAAATGAAGATGGACAGCCAGACTAAAGGCAGAGAAATGAGCTAGGACACTGCAGCAGTGATTTAAGTAAGAGACGATGGAGACCTGCACCAGAGAAGTGGATTCGAGAGTGTAGAATACATGGACCTCACCAAGAAGGTCCATGCAGAGGGGAAAAAGAGGGAACTAAGTCAAAGATGACTCTCAAGTTACTGATCACTGAGAAAGAGAATGCAGAGAAGCAGACACGACAGGGAAGAGGAGTTCTAGTCTGGGAACACTGAATTTGAAGTGACTTGGAGAGATCTAAGGAAAGGTGTCCACTGAGGAACTGGCCAGAGAGTGGTCTGGCCCAGCCATGAAGTTATCACTCATGGATGTTTCTTGATAGCATTGGAATAGATAAGCAAGCCAAGTCAGAGTCTGTAAAACAAGAAGTGATGCACTAAAGACACTGGTCTCAGGGCGTCGTCTGCAGAAGTGGTGAAAAGATCCACATTGCCTTAAAAGGAAGGAGTCAAACCCTCTCTCAATATACTGGAACAATCCATTCATCCCACTGGCTAGATTTCAGTTGAGTATGAAGGGCAAAACCTTGAAAGATAGTAAATCAGGTAAATGTTGATGAGAAGAGTAGAAAAGACCAAGATGAAGAAAGAAATTAGGATGTTCAACATTGGTTTCACAGGTGGGTTTCTTGGGTGACCCAGGAGCAACGTAAATGCAGTAATCATTGCTTTAAAGAGAATAAGAAGCCTGTGCCCTTCAATGTCTCCTTGTGGAACAGAAATCCCAGGTACAGAAAACTGAGGAGAGACTATTCCTATTTCATGGACTATTGGCAGTCCCCATAGCCTAGGTATTCTCACTTTGGCTGTGTTACTGCTTGGAAAGATTTTAAAAATGCAAATGTCCAGATGTCCAGTAGATCCTTGTTATTCAAATTGTTGTTCACTACCAGCAGCATTAGCATCTGTGGGAGTTTGTTAGTAATCTCAGGCACCATACCAGACCACAGATCAAAATCAGCATGTTTGTTAAGATTCCCTAAGAGATTGACAAGCACATTAAAATTTGAGACCCACTGCCTCAGAATCACTTGAAGGATTTATTAAAACACAGATCACCAGGTCAAGGGTAGGACTTGTGAATTTGCATTTCTAACAAGTTTCCAAGTAATGCTCCTGCAGGTCTTAGACTGTATTTTGAAAATTTCTGTCATAGCTCAATTAAATCAGAATCTTGCGGGATAGGACTCTAATATCAGTATAATTTTTAGTATTAGGAATTTTTTTGCAAGTAACCTTGTTACTATTTCACTAGAAAAAATACATATCAGCATTTGAGCAAAGATCAGAATATAGCCCATATTACCTCTAGTATATCTAAGGTATTATTGTAGTTTAAATGTTCTTACAATTGTTTGTTTTAAAAGAATTTTTAAAATACACTGATGATCAAGCATCACTATATTTTAAAGTTGTCTAAGTAATTCCAATTTGCAGTCAAGGTTGAGAACCACTAGTGAAGACATTTTTCTGCTTCTCATTACATGGATAAGTAGATGAATATGAGAAACAATTTAGCCAGCCCTCTGAAAACCAGCTTAAACTTGTTTCTAAATTGTTCTTTAATATAAGATGAATTTTGATTAATCAAAAGAGAAAGAAGAAGGCTTCTTCATTTTCAGTAACTCATTTATAACCAACTCATGTTTGGTTATAGTTGGACAAAAAAGGCAGTCCAGGTAATCATTTCCTTAATCATTACTACAATCATCAAATTCCATTTTCTGATCATTTAACAGGGCACTAACATTTTGAAGGCCATACAATTTCTTTTCTTTTGTAATTTTTGGCCAGGACTGGGTCTCAAACTGCCACCTCTGGCATATGGGGCCACTACCCTACTCCTTTGAGCCACATGCACCGCCCACCATGAAATATTTTTTTTTAAATAATGCTTTTTAACAGAAGCAATGTTGTATACGTCATGATTCCTCTATCAGCCTGCAAAACAAATCTTATTCTTCCATCTGTTTACTTTGGGTTTCCTTTTACCTTCTTTTTCTAGGTTCTTAAGGTAAGAGTTGAGGTTACTGATTAAGTCTTTTCCTCTTTTTTTAATGTATGTATTTAGGGCTATTAGTTCACTTTTTCAGCATTGCTATATTTATGTCCTACAAATTTTATAGTGCATTATAGTGCATTTTTACCTTCCTTCAGCTTAATTTTTGTTTTTAATTTTCCTTGGGCTTTCCTGTTTAACTCATATTTTGTTTAGAGATTTACTATTTAGCATCTCAGTCAATGTTTTTTAGCCTTTTTTAAATCTCATGATAGACTTGAACCTATAGTTAAACTTCCACAACACACTTAAACTATGTTGCTCAAAAAAAAAAAAAAAAAAAAGAACATAACTTAACTATGCTTGGAACTTCTTTTGAAAGTAATTTAACTAAAGATCTTTAAAATATTTTTCACCATACACCTAAGATCCTCTTGGCACACCTGTTGAAAATCACTGGCTAAATGCTTGACCATTTTCCTGTTATCTTTCTTTTATTGATTTCTACTTTTATTCCATTGTGGTTAGAGAACAAATCCTCTGTGTGGTTTCAATTATTTCTAATTTGGTTGGGGTTCATTTTATGGCCTACAATAAGGTTTATATTGGTAGCAGTTCTGCAGGCGCTTAAAAAATAACAACGTGTATTTTGCTGTCTTTAAGTGTTGATTATTGGATCCTATTGTTGGATGATACTGTTGAGTTTTTCTGTATCCTCGATGACTTACAATCTAGCTGTTCTGACAATTGTTGGGGAAGAAGGGTTAAAATCGTCAACTGTAATTAGGGATTTGTCAATTGCCCTTTCCAGTTTCCTTAGTTCCCACTCACATATGTGCAGCCCTGCTCCTGACCACTTACACATTAAGATTGTGGCATTCTAGGTGGAGGGACTCTTTCATCACTGTCGTTCTCTGCCTCTTCTTCAAAAGGAAATTTCAGATGAACATTTCCCCAGTTAGCAAAGGTCACTTGTGAGCACGAGGATATATGGGAATCTCTTTGAGAATACACAGCTGTCATAGACCTGTTAATTGGAGAATGCAGAATCATGATATCACACTCATTGTCATTTCAGCTTCACCTCATTGATACCATCAGGGCACCTAATACAAACGGAATTGATTTTAGCTCTCAGGAGGTGGCACATTAAAGTCATTGATGCTAAGAAAGATCCTATTGAAATGTGGAAAAATGTAGAATAACCACATCTCTGGCAATATGCCTAAAAATGCTCTCTTGTTTTTTAGCCACTTACTGCTGCAAATCTACATTCTCCTCCATAACCCAAACAAGACACTGGAAGGTCACACGTGACTGATACCCATCTAGAGGATCACCTGAACTTGCCACCTCCGTGCTACAACCAAATATTCAAATGCTTTCTAACAAAAATCAGACACAAAAAAGTCACAAAAGTTTAGTTAATTTTAAAAGTAACAATTAGTTTTTATTTTTGAAATTCTTAAGGACATAGTAGTTATATTTTTTACACAATAATATACATATTTTAAGTACAGGTAATTGAAGTTTCTTAAATAAAGATTTAAGATTAGAGCTACATTAATGAGACCTTCTAAAAAGAAAAGATTCCCTCCCCTGTTCTAGATCCTACTGACCATGGTAGTTCTTTTTCTACTATTGGCATCTTCCCTAGGCTACAAGTTCCTCAGGGCAGGGTCATGAATTATTCATGTATATAGCATTAGAGATGTTGAAAAACGTAGACTGTGAACTGTAAGAGACTCCAATTCAAAGTTCTGCTCTGTCATTTCCCTGTTGTGTGACCTTGGCTAGCACTTTATAAGTTGTCAACCAATGTGACTGAGAATAGATTAGATTACAGTGTGCACAGACAGTGATTTTGTCAGCCCTCAGGATAGATGACTGGGACTTGGGGGTGAAAAAAATACCCTAAGCTAGTGGCATGTGATTAACATTAAGTGCCCTGCAAATGTCAATATAATTTCTGTGTGTTTTAAAAGGAGAAAAGTTGAAGCAGCACTAAATTATTTAATTGACTGTTGTGCCTATATAAAATATTGATGATAATGCCTAATTCAGAAAATTGTTAAAAGGATTTATGTGCATTAAAAGGCCAAACTAGCATGGTCTGGGACATAGTTGGCACTCGACAAATGATAGGTCTATTCTTCTTCCTTTTATTTCTTCTTTTTTTAAAGTCTTCCCTTCACCCCACTTTTCTATTTTCTTTATTCCTTTTATTTTTTCCAAGTATTACTCAATCATTTCTAAACTTCTAGTTCTTCTCTTCCCATTTCCTTTACTTTTCTTTGACGCAGCAATTTCTTCTCTTTTATCCTCTTTCTATCTTCATTCAGACTGAAAACACATGTTTCAAAAGATTTGGCTTTGCCCTACTTACTATGCGTGCACAGAAACACTCACCATCACCCCCAAAGACACTGACTATGAATACCAAGAAAGCACGCTCAGAATTATTTCAGATAATTCACAATTTCAGGTAAAGACATTTATGCGAGGAATAACGATTTATTTACAAAGAGAATATATCTTATTCAGACTAGTTTTGATATTAGCAACACAGAGAAAATATTAAGGAAAGGAATGAAAAAATAACAGAAAATAAAGAACAAGAGAATATGTTATAATACAAATAACATTGTTTTAAAATTTAAACAATGTTACTCAACTTATGAAACAAATCATCATCATTTCTGCAGTAAGGAATTTAAATTGATTGGAAAATCATGTGACAGGAGGGGGGGCAAGATGGCCAACAGGTACCAGCCTCAGACAGAAGCTCCCGTCCAGAAGAAAGGATAAAGTCCAGAAAACATCCAACAAAGTCAAAGACTGGGAGCCCAGCCAAGAGAAAAGAGTGATACCGGCAGGACACCTCTGCAGAGGCAAGCTGCAACTCCTAGAAGGCAATCTACAGGTACATAATACACTCCAAAGGAAAAGTGTTCATCCCCTCCCCCAAGAAAGTTGTGCTTTTCCTTTGTTTTCTCTTCAACTGCTCCTCTGAGTCTCCTACAGGCGATTGGTAAACTGAGGACCTATTATCTCACTCCACAAGTGAGAGCTACCCATAGAGGGGTCTACTCCCTGGAGGGACCCTGCTGAGATTCCGAACACCCTCTCCCAGGCAGAAAAGTGGAAATGGCATTCACACTGCCATTTTGAGTTTCCAGTCCACCCTCCCCCCACTTCCCAGCAGAGACAGTGAGAGGACACCCAAGAGCAGCGTAGCCCAAACCCTACAGGACCAACCCCCTGCCCTGGTCCTGCACCAGGAGAACTGCTTGAATCATGCTTGCTCTATGCAGACTGATCCCACCAGCCAGTGCATTCTGCGCAGCTGCCTCCCCAGCCACCATCCCTGCTTTCCCAGGGATCACTACCAACAAGTGCCCAGGACTAAATCCCACCAGCCGGCTGCTCGGTGGCCGCCAGCCCTGCTTCTCGGGGGCTTGGCAGTGAGCACCCAGGACTGAGCCACAGCTGCCGTCCCTGCATCTCAGGGGCCTGGCAGCGAGCACCTAGGACTGTGTTGCGCCCACCAGCTACACAAGCAGCCACAGTCCCGCTTCCCCAGGGCTTAGTGGGACACACCCAGGACTGAGCACCACCCATGGGCTGCTGACACTGCTACTATCCCTGCTTCCCTGGGGCTTGGCTACACGCACCCAGGAGACAATCAGGAGAAGCCACCGGCAGAACGGTTTTAGGGACAGCCTTGGAAAGGTGCAAATTCAGCATAGGGCAGAATCAGTGGAAAAACTCTGATAACCAGAACAACCAGAGTAGATCAACCCCCCAAGGAAGGATGGGGCAGATGCAATTGAAGATCCTTTCCATAAACAGATGTCTGAGATGTCAGAAATTGAGTTCAGAATCTGGATAGCGAATAAGACCAACAGAATGGAGGAAAGGAGGAAACTAGAATTTCAAATTATTCAAAAGCTGTCTCAAGAATTCAATGATTTCAAAGATAGAATGACCAAAGATTATGATACACTGAAGCAAGAGGTTTCAGCCCTCAAAGATCTGAAGGCTACGGTTGAATCCCTCAGCCAGAGAATGGAACAGGCAGAAGATATAATCTCTGACACTGAAGACAAAGATTTTGAACGCGCCCAAACATCCAAAGATCAGGACAAATGGAGAGCAAAAATGGATCACTCACTCAGAGAGCTCTGGGATAATTTGAGGAAAACTAGTATTTGCCTCATAGGAATCCCTGAAGGCGACGAAGTTGCCTCACAAAACACAAAGGCTCTTCTTCATGAAATTATGAAAGAGAACTTTCCAGACATGCCAAGAAATTCTGAAATTCGGATAGCAGACAGCTTCAGAACCCCAGTGTGACTCAACCAAAACAAGACAGCCTCCAGGCACATTGTAATCAACTTCACTAAAGTTAACATGAAAGAGAAAATTCTGAAAGCAGCTAGATACAAGAAAACCTTAACTTATAAGGGGAAGAATATTAGAATGACTGCAGATCTCTGCTGAAACCTTTCAGGCTAGAGAAGAAGAAGGTGGTCATCGACCTTCAATCTCCTCAAAAAAAAAAACAAAACAAAACAAAAAAAAACTTTCAACTCAGAATCCTGTATCCAGCTAAACTGAGTTTCATTCATGATGGAGAAATTAAATACTGTAATGACACTCACATGTTGAAGAAATTTGTCATAACTAAACCAGCCCTCTAGGACATTCTCAGACCTATTCTTCATAATGATCAGGACAATCCTCCACCACATAAATAAACCCATCCAGAAAATTTTGATCAAATTCCAATCTCCATAGTGACAAAAGGATTAAGGATGTCCACTGGACTTTAAAAAAAACTTGATACCCAAAATTATACCAGGCTTATCAATATTCTCAATCAATGTGAATGGTTTAAATTGCCCTCTAAGAGGCACAGGCTGACTGACTGGATACAAAAACTCAGGCCAGATATCTGTTGCATACATACATGAATATCACCTTACTTTGAAAGACAAGCATAGACTCAGGGTGAAGGGATGGTCATCTATATTCCAGGCTAATGGAAAGTAGAAAAAAGCAGGTGTTGCAATTTTATTCGCAGATACAATGGCTTTAAACCAACAAAAGTGAGCAAGGATAAGGATGGTTACTTTATATTTGTTAAGGGTAATACTCAATACGATGAGATTTTAATTATCAATATTTACGCACCCAACTAGAATATACCTCAATTTATAAGAGACACTCTAACAGACAGGAGCAAACTGATTACTCCCAGCTCTATCATAGTCAGAGATTTTAAGACTCCTTTGGAAGTGCTGGATAGATCCTCCAACAAGAAGCATAGCAAAGAAATTCTGCATCTAAACCTAACCATTCAGCATTTGGATTTAACGGACATCTATATAACATTTCACCCTAATAAAACTGAGTACACATGTTACTCATCAGTCCACAGAACATGCTCCAAAATAGATCACATTCTAGGTCACAAGTCTAACCTCAAGAAATTTAAAAGAATAGAAATTATCTCTTCCATCTTCTCAGACCACCATGGAATAAAAGTTGAACTCAGCAACAACAGAAATATGCAGACCCAAACAAAAATGTGGAAGCTAAATAACCTTATACTCAATGATAGTTGGGTCAGAGACAAGATCAAGAAGGAAATTACCAAATTCTTGGAACTAAACAACAATGAAGAGACGAGTTATCAGAACCCCGGGGCTACTGCAAAGGCACTCCTAAGAGGGAAATTTATCACACTGCAAGCCTTCCTCAAGAAAATGGAAAGAGAATAAGTTAACAACTTAATGGGACATCTCAAGCAACTTGAAAAAGAACACTCCAATCTGAAACCCAGCAGAAGAAAAGAAATAACCAAAATCAGAGCAAAATTAAGTGAAATTGAAAACAAAAGGATTATACAACAGATTAACAAATCAAAAAGTTGGTTTTTTGAAAAGGTCAACAGAATAGATAAGCCGTTGTCCAACTTAACCAAGAAAAAAAGAGTTACATCTCTAATTTCATCGATCAGAAATGGTAAAGACAAAATTACAACAGACCCCTCAGAAATTCAAGAAATCCTCCATGAATACTACAAGAAAATTATTTTCAGAAATATGAAAATCTGAAGAAAATCGACCAATACTTGGAAGCATGCCACCTTCCAAGACTTAATCAGAACCAAGTGGAAATGTTGAACAGGCC
>NW_003852400.1:37450968-37477062 GCF_000181295.1 Otolemur garnettii | reverse complement strand
CCAACAAGAAAAGAAAATTATAGACCAATATCTCTAATGAATATTGATGTGAAAATATTCAACAAGATCCTAACCAACAGAATCCAGCAACATATCAAACAAATTATACACCACGACCAAGTGGGTTTTATTCCAGGATCTCAAGGTTGGTTCAACATACGTAAACCTATAAACGTAATTCATCATATAAACAAATTAAAAAATAAAGACCATATAATTCTCTCAATTAATGCAGAAAAAGCTTTTGACAATATCCAGCATCCATTCATGATCAGAACACTTAAGAAAATTGGCATAGAAGAGACTTTTCTCATATTGATATAGGCCATCTACAGCAAACCCACAGCCAATATTGTATTGAATGGAATTAAATTGAAATCATTTCCACTCAGATCAGGAACCAGGCAAGGTGCCCATTGTCCCCATTACTCTTTAACATTGTAATGGAAGTTTTAGCCATTGCAATTACGGAAGAAAAGGCAATCAAGGGTATTCATATAGGATCAGAAGAGATCAAACTTTCACTTTTCGCAGATGATATGATTATATATCTGGAAAACACCAGGGATTCAGCTACAAAACTCCTAGAAGTGATCAAGGAATATAGCAGCATCTCAGGTTATAAAATCAACACCCATAAATCAGTAGCCTTTATATATACCCACAATAGTCAAGCTGAAAAAACAGTTAAGAACTCTATTCCATTCACAGTAGTACCAAAGAAGATGAAATATTTGGGAGTTTACCTAACAAAGGACGTGAAAGATCTCTATAAAGAGAATTATGAAACTCTAAGAAAAGAAATAACTGAAAATGCTAACAAATGGAAAAACATACCTTGCTCATGGCTGGGAAAAATTAACATTTTTGAAATGTCTATACTACCTAAAGCAATATATAATTTTAATGCAATCCCTATTAAAGTTCCATTGTCATACTTTAAAGATCTAGAAAAAATAATACTTCATTTTATATGGAATCAGATAAAACCTTGAATAGCTAAGACATTACCCAGAAACAAAAACAAAGCAGGAGGAATAACACTATCAGACATCAGACTATACTATAAATCCATACTGATCAAAACAGCATGGTATTAGAACAAAAACAGAGAGGTAGATGTATGGAACAGAATAGAGAACCAAGAGATGAACCCAGCTACTTGCCATTATTTGATCTTTGACAAGCCGATTAAAAACATTGAGTGGGGAAAAGATTCCCTATTTAACAAATGGTGTTGGACAAACTGGCTGGCGACCTGCCGAAGACTGAAACTGGACCCATACTTGTCACCACTAACTAAGATAGACTCTTGCTGGATTAAAGATTTAAATTTAAGACATGAAACTATAAAAACATTAGAAGAAAGTGTAGGGAAAACTCCTGAAGAAGTTGGCCTGGGCGAATATTTTATGAGGAGGACCACCCAGGCAATGGAAGCAACATCAAAAATATACTACTGGGACCTCCTCAAATTAAAAATCTTCTGCACAGCCAAGAACACAGTAAGAAAAGCAAGCAGACAGCCCTCAGAATGGGAAAAGATATTTGCTGGTTATGTTTCCGACAAAGGTTTAATAACCAGAGTCCACAGACAACTCAAACATATTAGCAAGAAGAGAATAAGTGATCCCATCTCAGGGTGGGCAAGAGACTTAAAGGAAGACAGATGCATGATTTACAGATATATGAAAAAATGCTCACCATCCTTAATCATCAGAGAAATGCAAATCAAAACTACTTTGAGATATCATCTAACACCAGTAAGATTAGCCCATATCACAAAATCCCAAAATCACAGATGCTGGCAGGGTTGTAGAGAAAAGGGAACACTTCTTACACTGCTGATGGGATTGCAAACTAATACATCCCTTTTGGAAAGTCATCTGGAGAACACTTAGAGAACTAAAAATTGATTTGCCATTTGATCCTATAATTCCTCTGCTAGGTATATGTCAAGAAGACCAAAGATCACACTACAATACAGATATTTGTACCAGAATGTTCATTGTCGCTCAATTCACAATTGCTAGGTCATGGAAAAAGCCCAAGTGCCCATTGACCCATGAATGGATCAATAAATTGTGGTATATGTACACCATGGAATACTATGCAGCCATAAAGAAAGATAGAGACTTTACCTCCTTCATGTTTACATGGGTGGAGCTAGAAAATATTCTTCTTAGCAAAATATCTCAAGAATGGAAGATAAAGTAGCCAATGTACTCAACCCTATTATGAAACTAATTGTTAGCTATCATAGGAAAGCTATAACCCAATTTTTGTCCAAGAATACAGGGAAAGGGAAGAGAAAGGGGAGGGGAGTGGGGAGGATCGGTGAAGGGAGGGGGATTGCAGGGATCATGCCTATGAGTTATCCTATAAGGGTACATGTGAATCTTTCTAAATGTTGATTATAAATGTCTTAACACAACAACTATGAGAATGACATGAAGTCTATGTTGGCCAACTGGATGAAAGTATTTCAAATTGTATATGGAAACAACACATTGTACTCCATGATAGTATTAATGTGCACAAACATGATTTTTGATAATAATTTTTAAAAAAAGAAAGTCATGTGACATAGAGATGAAACCCTTGAAAGAACAGGAGAGGAAACTTCCCCCCCTCAAAAAAAAATAAAAAATATTTCCCAAAATAAACCCTATTAATCAGGCAAAATAATTTGTGGGTGGGGGGACACATGAGGAACAACACCTGGGCTGTGCTGCATTCAAATAACAAGAAGTGCATTAGCAGATTACAAATTGGAAGTCCTGGGGTTAACTTGTTTAATTTGGTCTAATATGAATCTTTCAAGGTTTCAGTGGCAGTGAAAAATTATTTTTTTATACACAGCTCTTATCGAAATAATGAGAAGCTCTAGTTTAGGAACAACAAGGAGTCAATTGACATTAAAAATCTGTCCTCTTGATTAATTTATTGCTATGTATTCTGTGTCTTCCCCTCTTCTTTCTTCCATAAAGTCACTTTTCATTGCATTTAGGGCCCCGCTGGATAATCCAGGATTATTTCATCTCAAGATCCCCAACTTAATTACATCTGCAAAGATCCCGTTTCCCAAATAAGATCATATTCACAAGGTTCTAAGAGCTAGGACATGGGCACGGGCACATGTTTGGGGGGACAATAGTTCAACCTATTACATACGAGTCATTAGGACACATGCTACGCATGGCATTTAATGTCTTGATATTTGAATACTTGCCAGACATCTTTCAGTTACTGATTTATAATTTAATTGTATGGTGGTTCAAGAACATACTCTCCAATTCTTTTAAATGTATTGAAACTTATTTTATAGACCAAAATAAGCAATGGTATAAACTATGCCATAGAAAAGAGACTCTAATGGCATTTATCTTAGTAAATGTTTCACGCACATTTGAAAAGAATGCATATTGTGCTATTGGGTGGAGTGTTCCAAAATGTCAATGACGTTAATTATGCTTTTCGAGTTTTCTATATCTTTACTGATTTTCTGTCTACTTATTCTATCAATTACTGAGAGGGGTAGTGAAATTTCTGGCTGTAATTATGAGCATTAGTATACACTGCCATGTTTTCTAATGTTATCTCCATCTTATCCCCTCGGGATCACTGATATCTACACAGATGGATACTTCCTAATGCATCATTTCCCTCTGGTATTAGGAGACTTGCCCATTGTTTATTCCATTTTAGTCATAGATATTTTCCTATAAATTCTGGATGATACATAGGTTGGTTGACTGTGCAAAAATTTCAACTTCAGTTTTTACTCATACTTTGAAACTCAAAATGTACTTTTTTTCTTATAAATGTTGTAAATTGTGCTTATGTTCTTAGTTTTATAAGCTATCTGCTCTTGATCGTTTGATATAATTCTGCATATAATCAAAGCCATTTACAAAGTTTTGTGAGCGGTACTAAATGCTCTACTAAAACTTTTTGGTATTCAATATTTAAGTAGAAATGGGGAAACAGATGACATTTTTTTTCAAGTATCAGTTAGCAAATTCAAGAAGCAGATTATACTAATTACAATTACTGAGAAGTTCCACATCCTGAACTCAAATTTCTCTTTATGAGGTTTAATGCAGCTTATCACTTTACCTCACAGGAGTTACAATATGGAAAGAACACATAAAATGCTTGGGTTGATTGGTCTGTATCACCACAGGGCCTGTAAAATGTGCCAAGTCTCCCAAGGTGGCTGTACTATTTGATAAACTCACCTCTGGGCTGTTATATTTGAGGGAGGCAAATGACATCTGACAACCATCTGCAGAAAAGGAAAAGGCAGATGAGGGCTGCAGGAATTTTATATGCATAGAATCAAACGCACTACTGAAAAAAAAATCTGTCTCATATTCAGCCATTTCTGTCAAAACCCGTTGAATGAATACAAGGTGGTCACATCTCAAAATTGAAATACACACAATCTTCTATAATGGGGAGCACAGCGGGTGGGAAGATTAGACAAGATCCAACAAATTGACATGGTAAAACTGCAAGTTCGTCATAGGAGACAAATTTCTGTTACAATTGTCATGTAAAAGAACTGAATGCCCCACTTTGGGAACTTGATTGTTATTTCTACATCTATTCAGCACCTGCCCTGTTTCAAGTGCTATCTGGTGGTAGGGAACTATTAAACTTACTATTACCTAATCTCAAGGAAATGAAAAATTTGTTGCTGATAAAATGCATAACAACAAAAGACAAGGTAACATATATTTCTGCTATTATAAGGATCTTGCAATCATAGGGTTATCTTCTTGGTAAAAACTACACAAAACAATCCCCTATTTAAATAGGAAAATCCCAAGATGTGGCACTTTTTAGGGACTTTTTTTTTTTTTTTTTTGCCACTAGACCATTCCCAACAGTAATTGATGCCTGAAGGCTTTAACTGTAATGCTATAGTTTAAATTAAGATTCAAAAGTGAAATATGAGAAAGAAGTGTGTACTTGATTTGAGCTGACATTTCAGAATGACAGTGGTTGACTTTAGCAGAACTATGTCATAAAAAAGAAGACTCTACAGGCATTTCTCCAGGGCAACTTAAGGCAAGAGGACACCCTCCCCATCTGTACCATTGTTCTTATCCCCGCAGAGACCACGTGATGGAAAAACTGCTTCTTCTGGGCCCAGACCAAACAGATTTGCCTGAGGATTCTAGTTGTGAAAATCTATGTGATTTCGCTCACCTTTCATTCTCACTTATAAAAGAGGACGGCTAGTGGCTTGTGATGTATCCTATTAGAAGCCCTCTTATCTGACTATATAGAGGATAGATAGTTGGCCAGCTTATTAAAAAATACATTAAAGTCAAAAATCTTCAAAAAATAACACCTGAAGCACCCTGTATAAATATAAACATTTAAACGCATATAGTTGGCTACTCTTCGGATGCAGAGCCAAAGCCTTTGCTTTGTGTATCAATCCGCTAGTTAGATTTCTACAATCTAAGAATCGTTCACATTTTCCCCAGTCTTTTATGATTGGCACCCACCCACAACTAATTCAACAATAATTTTTCTTCATTAAATTTACTGGTATTCTATTTAGCTGTTATAGAAACCCCCCTCTTTACTTGTGTCTGTTACATTAGTTCACATAGTAATTAATTATATTACATAATAGAATAGCAACAGATTTGGAACACTTGGTAAACATACATCACCACCAGAGGGACCTGAAGTACACAGGTGTACTAAAGAGCAGCCTCGTAGAAGGTCATAGACATTCTTTTGTAGACTTCTTGGAGGAAGTAGTGTCTGCTAATACACGCAGCTAAATAAAGATGAGATAAGAAGAAATCTGCTATTACCTCTTGAGCTTGTTCACGTTTTATAAGTCCTGCTTACATAGAAAAGAAGCATAAAAAGAATCTTCCTAAAGCTCCCCATTACAACTAGGAAATGGCCTTACGCAAAATATACAGATACATGTAAACCATTACTGAGAAGGCAATAACAAATTCTGTTTGGGAGTTTGAGAATATTAAGTTTCAGAAAAATCAAGACAGCAAAATAGGGGTGAGCAGAGGAAGATTTCTACCCTACGCCTTTTCTTGCAGTCGAGCTATATGGGAATATAACACAACTAAAGCAAAAATAACTGCCTTGTCAGTTTCAGGTCACGGCCACACAAGTGCATGGAGTGACGTGGTGCCCACGACTTCCCAAATTCATCTAAAATGGGATGCAAAAACAAATGACCTTGACAATCCTCCCAGGTCTACTTGTACAAACCTTGACAAGCGAATGGCATTTTTAAAGAAAAGCCAGGAGACCACATGACTAGCTTTGCATATTTGTAAAACTGTTTCAAATGCAATCCCCAGATTCCAAGATTTAAAAAGCATTTTTAAATGTCTCCTACGGCTCTAGTAAAAGGGACAAAGTGATCTCAGTGTCTCTGACCAAATATAGAGCTTTAGAGAAACAGTGAGTGTAATGAAGACATTTTAACTGCACAAATGCAAGTAAACAGGACGCCCATTCAACACTACTTGCTTATACCCTTCCCCATGGGTGCCGGCATGACTACCTTCAATCTGTCACAACAGTCTGGAAAACATGAGGATTCTTAAAAGTGCCATAAAAAAACTATTTAAGAAACAGCGGAATTAGTTTCTTTAGTGACAGAGGAGCTACCCTGGAAAAAGCTGGAAAGTTATACAAGTCTCATGAAATATGACAACCAATTACAGATCTTTAATATTTTCTAAGGAAAGAACAACATTCTCAAAGACCGTTTACAACAACAGTGAAACCAAATCATAGCCCATTTTTCCTGACATTTGATCTTCATAGACATTTGTACTCCAAAGATAAACACACAGACAAAACTCATCATAAATTGCCAACTAAAGTAAGATGTGTGTCAGAGCAGCTGCAATTGTTACTTTTGCAGAAACCATAGAAAATATGATGTGGCCACTAAGAGATTAGTCACCAGTTATTTTTGAAACTGCAGCCCATTACGCTGACTCCTATTAACTACTCTTATAGCTATTTAACCATGAAATGTTTGCTCTCATTTTTATTCAAATGCTTCATGTACCATTTGTTGTCAGCTACAAAATCATTTAAAAGGTAATTGAGTTTACAGCTGAGGAAAATAAGAGGCCTCCTAAACAATCCCAGAATATTGATTTAGTGTCAGGGAGGTAGGGATGAACTTAAATTGAATGTGAAATTGGGGTCAAAGGTGACTTTTTAAGAAGTAACTCTTTTTAAAAATATATGAACAGAGTGGCTTGCTCATGTTTTTCTTTTTTCTCCTCCTTTAATAAGAAACATCTTAGCCAAAAGAGGAGCAAACTGCCTGCAAAGTCTCCATAGTTCAAAGCACACATTACCTACCATTGCCCTCAGCCACACAACTTTAAAAACTGAAACACAGGATTAGTGAAGAATAGGACACATGTGCCTCCTTTATTTTCCCACAAAAACAAAACTTAATTACAATCCAAAAGTCTTTCATGCCTACTCTGGGCAAGGCACTGTTCTAGACAGCACAGAGGTTTACAATGATGATAAAACCTGGCTTTGTGGTTTCATGAATTTAAGGCCTAGGGCAGTGTTTTTCAAATATTCCTTTTTATCTTATGGCACACTTGAACCTATAGTTAAACTTCTGAGGCTCACTTAAATTAATGTTGATCAAAAAGAAAAAGAGTTAAAAAAAGATATATACTTACTGTGCTTTGAACTTCTTTCAGAAATAATTTAATCAATGATTTGAAAATTTTTTCACGGCATACCTAAGATCCTCTCACAGCACAGCAGTGAGCCATGGTGCACCAGTTGAAAATCACTCTGGTCTAGGGGGACTATAAATGCATTCATATCTTTAGCACAGAGCAGAGTATAAAAGGGGCTAGAAACAAAATGCACCCTCTGCTGGAACATGCAGCTCATCTAGCTGTCAGTTGGGCAGCAATAGAAGAAATGCCAGCTGGGTGGTGCTGTGTAGGAGAGGCGCCTCCTTCAGGCCTTCGAGCGCCACTGCCTGCCTGGTCCACACATCTTACGCATCTGCTTTCCTCCATTTCAGGGAAGCTCTTGGAAGACAAGAACTAATGTTCTTGTTTATCTTGTGTTCCCAGTACTTAGTTTAGTGTCTAGTACGTAGGAAGCAATCAGTAAGTGTTGAATGAAAAATTAATAAATTATATTCCTTCAATCCCACATAGGCCATTATTTTTGCCCCATTTCCTTTTCACATACCTGTTCACATTTCTAAATACAGTAGAACCTCCATAGTTGACTACCTCCCTATATAGACCACCTCCTTAAGTTGACCCAATTTTCATAAACCAGGCATGTAGTACATGTACTCAATAGAAGACTGACCTCTATATATTGACCACCTCTTAAGTTGTATCTTAACCACTTGGACTGTGACACACAATATTCATTTATCTTCTATAACATGGCCAGTTGAGTCCACTCTACACCAAGAGGTAGAAAGTGTGGGCTTTGCCCCTTAGGGATATTATGTTTTCTTTACCATAAGTTCTATTTTCATGTTTTATTATTACCACATGTTGGATTAAGCCTAATGTCCTATTGTTTACCATGTGTTATGGGAGATATTTTCATAAAGGACTGGTCTGAACTGTAGATCTATCCTATAATTACTGAAAAATTCTGCAGCTAATCAAGATATGATGGACCAAAGGAAATAATTCAAATAACTGACAATGAAAGAAAAGCTTGACCTTCTACATTTTCTGGAAAGCAGTAATGAAAGAAAGATGGTAGAACATTTTGGTGTTAGCAAAGCCACATTTAGCAACATCCCAAAATATAAACATGAATATTTGCAGAGATATGGTAAGGAAGGCAGGGCTCTCCAGAGGAAAAGGAGGAAAACTTGCCTCAATGAAGTCAGTGAAGGCACGCTAAGCTGAATCAAATAGGGCAGTTAATGCCCGGATCTCTGGGCTCATGATACGAGAAGTTGCTAAAAAGAAATTCACCCTGGAATTCAGGGTGGCAAGTTTCTAAGTATCAAATAGTTGGCTTGAGAAACTTAAACCACAGCACAATATCTCCCAGAAAGTCTTGTGTGCTGAATTCCATGAAGTTGCAGAGAAGTGGTGGAAGAGTTCCTGGACTTCATCGAAGGCTTTAAAGATGATGACTTCTTTAATGCTGATGAGTACAGCACTGACTGATGGGAGCCTCACCAAGAATGGTGACAAATTAAGAGCAGAAAACTTTCCAAAGAGCATTTCTGCTTTGCACTAGCTCAACTGGAGAGAAACTAAAACATGAGCATTAAAGAACCTGAAGCCTAAAGACATCCCCCATCATTTGGAGATCAAACAAACACCTGTGGATGACTGGTGTCCTGTTTGAGAAGTGGGTGAGGAGTATGGACTGAGAAATAAAGAAGAAGAAATAGTCAATTCTACTGACAGTGGACAACTGTCCTGGCCACCTGCAAGTGAATCACCTCACAAACGTGACACTGAACTTTCTGCCTCCAAACATGACCTCAAAATTCCAACCTCTTGACCCAGTCATCATCAAAACAGTTGAAATGCACTACCAAGCCCAGCTTCTGCAGTGAGTCATTATTAAAACACTAACCTGTGGTCTACCTGTGGAAGCAACTTCATCTACTCTGCCAGTTAACACTCTGGATGCTGTCCTCTGGATCAGCTCTACCTGGAATAAAGTTCAGCCAGAAATGACATGGAAGTGTTTCAAGAAAGTTAGATTTGCCACAACACAAGAGCATGATGTTTTTGGCCCCATCAGATAGTCAGTCTCTCTTGGAAGAATTCAAAAGAGTAGATTTTTAAAGTTTTATTGCAATGGATAATGAGGTGGCAACCTGTAATAAACTTGACCCAAAAGCAATTTTCCAAGTGATGTTGATAAAGTACAAACCAGCATAAAAGTGCATAAATCAGCTGATAAAGTGGAAGAAGCAAGTGAGGATGACAAAGAAATTGCAGAGATTCCAAACAAAGAGGATGTCAGGCACCTCATGATGCAGCAAAAGTCATCTGCTGAGTACCTAGGTTTGCTGAGTGGTGGAGCCAGCATTAAGAGTGCTTTCTCCACTAAATAACACTAAGAAACAGACCAAGACTGACTCTTTTTTCAGAAAAAAAAATTATTAAAAACATTAGAAAACAGTAAATATATTGATTTTTGTGTGATACTGGCATGATTTGGGATTTTACTGTTTTTGACAACGTATGATTTTGTATGATATTTTCTAATAAAAGTTGGGCAAGAAAGTAATGTTCATGTGTGTATCAATACAGTAGCCCTAGTTCCCTTTGTTGATCCCCTCCATGGGTCAGTTTATTACAGTTCCTTAGATGGTCAGCTTACAGAGTTGCCATTACATAAAGTCCTGTCCAGTTCAAAATGCTACTTCTTCCTTATAGCAATAGCTAACCTTCCCTCATGTTCATACCCCAGGTGGAAATTTTGTATCCTTTCTCTGGATTTTTTCTATAATCATATCCCTCCAACTTCTAAAATTATTGAAATGGCTGAATTCCTTAATCGATTATTGTCTCTAGCCCACGTATGATACCAACCCCAAATAATTTTTTGATTATTGCTCTTTGCATACCTTTGCTTTTACACGTAAGCTCCAAGAGCAGCAGTTCTCAACCTGTGGGTCGCAACCCCTTTGTAACAGTGAAAGTACATCCTGCATATCAGATATTTACATTACGATTCATCACAGTAGCAAAATTACAGCTATGAAGTAGCAAGGAAAATAATTTTATGGTTGGGGGCCACCACAACCTGAGGAACTGTATCAAAGGGTCATGGCATTAGGAGGCATTAGGAAGGTTGAGAACCACTGTCCTAGAGAGAGGTTTTTACCATAATACAGCATTTATGATGCCTCATAAACATTGATGCTTGCACTGGCATGTGAGGATTTCAGATGACCACTTCACATTCACCAGTGTGCATCAAGCGTGTACCTTATATTTCTGAGAACACATTCCTCAGAATCATCTTATAGACCACTGACTTTAAAAATAAACAAAGCTGCTGATTTGCCTAAGAGAAAACATAAAGGGAACATGTGTAACCCTATTTAAATCAACAGCTGTTGTACCCACTAAAATCTCCCCCATCTCACAATGAAGACACCATCACTATGTTTTCGCAACTAAAAGAAGGTTGTTCTAAAGGCAGATAATGTAAGTATCTGTCATCTTACATTCATGTCTTTCCCCAGAGTGGTTTAAAGGAAAATGCTTCTAACATTTAAATTTGCTAGCAGCTGGAAACACTAACAAAGGCCAGTGTAGGCTGTTTCTAACACTCTTTGAAGACCCTCTCAAGAAAACAAACAAATAAACAAACAAAAAAACCCAGAACCAAAGTCCAGGATAACTGAATGAAATGTATCTATGGGAGCTCAAAAAACACCACATTTTGCCCTAACTGGTAAAAAAATTCTGGCATCAATTTCAGACAATTTGGGTGATCCTATAAATCATTATAATCTCTCACCATCTGTCTCTTCTAATTTCTCCATTCCAAACTTCTGTTCTGTTTTTCTCATCACAGCCCCAAAGTAAAGAGGCTGCTTTGAGGTTATCAGCTCTTTCCCTGCCCCTATAAAGCAGACTTCCCTACTGCTAAAATAGCAATAAAAAATAACTCTTGCCTACCAATTACTGAGATGGTTATAGAATCTCCTATTGGACCATCCTCTGGTTAAATGTTTAAAGCTCAATTAAAATGCAAATTAACAGTAGACAATGTAGCAATTATGGCAATAGGAGGATGAGAGGAAAAGTCGGTTTCATCCAAGAATGCAAATTTTTGGAACTGTAATTAAATGTGCAATTTTTCCATTTTATAGAATTTTTTATGGCCTGAAAATGAACCAGGAAACCCTCACTAAAATAGTGCCAGATTAGTGTTTTCAGTCTAGTCCAAAACAAAATGTTACTTTAGAGACATTACAATTTTGGTAGCACATCCTTTATCTCATGGCACTGAATGGATTTTTTTCTGAATTAAATTGAGTGGGTTAATGTAGCAAAATTCTCTGCATTCTTTTGAGAAATGAGATCACTTGGTAAAGTTTCAGTAATTTATTGATAAGGAAGAAAGATGTCGCTGGATGTGTTAAGAGATGATTGCTGAACCACATGGAGATCAGTATTTGCACATCTCATACATATAAGGAGTAGTGTCTACTAGTGGCTACAGGAAAATGTATGCATGTATGTCCAGAACATGGGCTTAGTCCATATGTACGGGGGCCTGTGATGGGGTGAGGTGGGAGAAAGTGAAATTAAAACAATACAAGATCAACAGTAATAAATCAGGTGGCCAAAGCACTGAAAAAGGAGCCAGATGAGAAGTAGAAGTTTACAAATCACAGCAGAACTGATTCACATTCTGAAGATCTCAGGGAAAGACAAAGTATGAGGAAGGAAAAAAAGAAATAAATGACTGACGAAAATTAAAAAATGACGCATCTAAGTAGAAATGACTGTGGAAGGGCAAAGAATTATTAATGGTTTGTTGATATGGAATAATCCATATTTGAAAAAGCTATATGGTCATATAAAATATAGATACGTGGAATAACTAATGGGAGGTGATATAGACACAGATAAAGCAATGGCATGGTGATTTTTAAAAACATTTCCCTCCAATGAATTAATTTATTCATTGTTACCAAAAACATAAAAGAAGGAAAGAGACCCAAATGTTTTTTAAAGAACAAAATGTTCTGCACTGTCTTGAAGAAATGTGAGACAGTATCAAAAATTGTTAGGATCCTTTTCGTAGGTCTCTCATTTGTCCAAAGAGCAACGTCTCTAATGAGTAATGACCTGGGCACTGAATCAACATCTTGACATGGCCACAAACCATCTTGACATTGCCAACCTCCATTAAAGACTTAGAATATTGGTTTCAGTCTTGGACATTTTCAAGAAAGTGGAAAACACCCAAACCACCTGTCTTCCTTTAGCTGTAGTTTTAAAGCAATGATATTCCAAAACTAAGAGCCAATTTAAATGCCAATGATTAAGTATCAAACTACTAACCATATCTACTACTCAGGTAATATAAGTGTTAGATCCCATTTTCCCATTAGAGTCCTTTATACAAAATAATCAAAGTATCAAAGGATATCAATTGGCTTCATTAAAAAAAGTTTACCTCTCTGGACTAAAAATGAAGTATTTTAAAAGTAAATAGCTAAATATAATCTGTTACAATATAATAGACAAGGGTTAAATCCTTAGATAAAAAAGAGCCAGGATGCTAATTATCAAGAAAATCCTAAAAACCCAATAAGACAAAGACCTTAAAAGACAGGTTCTTAAATTTCAAACTCACTAGTCATCATAGAGATCAGAACTAAAACAATGAGATTACATTCATAAATAACAAAAATTAAAATTGTAATATATAAATCTGGCCAGTGGGCAATGAGACAAGCATGCTTATAGGGATACAGTGGAACTTTATTTTTGGAAAACAATTTGGGAAAAGCCTTTGACCTGGCAGTTTCACAGCTGGGAATCTATTCTAAGTGAATAATCCAAAATGCATATAAAAATGCGCACAGATGTTCCCTCAATATTTATATGTAATGCAGGGACATGATCAACAATGAAAGAACAGTTAAGTAAAATTGTGATATGTTCATATTATAGAGACATACATAGTTTTTTAGTTATACAGGGAAACATTTAAAGTAAAATCCAAATAGAAAAGCAGGATTCAACATTTCAGATATGATTTCCAATGCTCTGTGTGTGTTCATGTTTATACCCATCTATACATATAGAAAACTACATTTTGAAATAACTATATCAATAAAGACATACGTTGTTTCTTCTTACTAGAAAAACATATTATTTAAAGAATAAAATTTTCACAATTCTCCAATAATGCTGTGCAGCCCAAACTAAATAGCAATTTGGACATAGTAAATTTGGTTTAATTATAACTGAGATTTATGAAAATCCACACAGGGTCTAGGCATAGCTAAGCAAATCCTATCTTCCTACATACACTATTCATTTAAATAAAGATGAAAGCCAAATATTTTCAAGACATCAAAGAACACTTATGTCTTAGATCCATTTGGTATGCTAAATACAAAACATTATTTTGTACTTCTCGATGCCAAGAATCTTTATTGATTAACTTGTAAACCTGAAGACAAAACAGTGTATACTCAAAACAACATAAAACACCCTTCTTGCCCAGAGATCCTACAGTTCTTCTAAATAAGTATAATTTTACTCAGTGTTTAATTAAATAATGACTACCAAACATCCTTAACCTTTTAACTGTCAGGAGGCGTAAAATTTATTTCTCCTAATTCTACAGCTTATAGATTTAATAACAAAAACTATAGGTAAAATATCTTCTTTCTGAATGTAGATGTGCTCCTAATTAGATTAGAACACAAATTAACAGGTCCTCTCTGCCTTCCCCAACAAAAGCTATGTCAAAGACTAGTATTGTCAATAACTTAATTGACAGTATTTATCAAAATCAATTTTTAAAAAGACTTAAATTACTCTCGATTCTAAGACTAGTTTCTGTAATCATATTGCCAATGGAACATAGGACTAATCAACTAATTCTGAAATGTCTCCTCCCTAGTGGTGCATGTTCTAAAAAGTATCCTTATATTATCATAGGTACTTGGTTGATTATGCATATTGAGGAATCATTAAAGAAAGTTTCCTTGTGATTTGGGGAAATTTCCCCCACTTATTGCATCTTTCTCTTTGGTTATGTTCATTTCCAAGAGTGCAACTTCCTTTTTTTTGCTTATCAGAAAAACTGATGAAGTATTTCCTAAGAGTGATTAGATATTTCTTATGGAATAGTAGACAGAAATAGAATACCTGTGCTTATTTTTACTGTAATTATATCACAATATGTCTATTTGGTGCATTATAAAAGGCAATAACAACCAAATCCAAATATAAGAAAACTTTGAAAATAAGGGAGAAAATTAATTGTTTCAATTTGGAAAAATTATTAACATGAAATAATGTGTCTTTAATTAAATGATATTTGATTCCAATCTCCTTTCTAAGGCAATTTACAAATGTAGAAATACAATTCTCAGTAGTAGCATTAAAATGACTCTAAAGACAAATGTTTTTAACCTATATAAATATTTTTAAATGTTCTTTAATTGTTTAGAAATATAGTAGTCTGCAGAAATTAATTTATCACTTTTACTAGTTGGTCTCATTCCTTGATGCTACCTGCATTTCTTCATTTTTATGTTAACACTGTACAACCTTTAAATTTGAAAGATAAACACAGTGCCAGGTGATTGTTTCCATATGATTAAGAAAAAAATAGTGATGCATAAAATAAACAATTGGCACATTAACAAATATACCCTAAATTGTCAAAAATATAATTTTTGTTTTTTACACAAATGATATATTTTAAATGTTGTCATAACATTTTCTTCATTATTTAAAGGTTAAGGTAAGTTCCTAAAATTTGTTCATGCATCAATTTTTTTTTGAAACAAAAAAGGAAACAAGAATATACTTTTGTAAAATGAAAACCATTTTTTTCTACCCCCTGTAACTATTGTCATTATTAACATTTTGAGATTTTTAGGTATATTTATAGGCAGAAAAAATGCACAAATCCTAACAGTACTTTTTTGAAAGATGAATATACCTATGTAATCCACATCCTTATGATGACATAGAATACTTCATTCTCCTAGAAAGGTTTCTCATGTCTCTTTTTAGTCAATCTTCCCCCTCAGATGCTTTCACATATTTTGTAATCTTACTTTAGCCCCATTCTAGAACTTCCTAGAAATGGAATCATACATGTGTATTCTTTTTTTGTCTTGGTTCTTTCACTCAGCATTATGTCTGTGGGAGTCACCCGTATTTTTGCATATATCAGCGGTTCATTTTTTATTACTGAGTAATACTAAATTGTACTCATATAACTATGCCAAATTTTGTTTATTGATTCTCCTGCTGATTTAATAAGTGGATTGTTTCCAGTTTGGGCTATTGTGAATAAAACTGCTATGAATATTTTAACAAATCTGTATATGTAATACAAATATTTACTTTTTCAGGGTGAATAATAGGAGTGTAACTGCTGGGTCAAAGGGTAGTTATATAAAAAATATTTTTTAGAACTGGAAAACCTTTTTCAAAAATAATTATAATGTTTACTATTCTTATCAATAATTTATAAGAGTTCAGTGGTTCCAGTTCCTCACTGGTATTTGGTGTTGTCAGTATTTTTTAATTTTGGCCACTCTAATAGGTGTATAGTAGTATGTCCTCATAGCTGTAAATACATTTACTTGAAGTGTAGAAGTATTCATTACTGTGTTCACTAGACATTTATATGTCTCCCTTTGTAAAGCGTGTGTTGAAATGCTTTGCCCATGTTTATTGCAGTTTGTCTTTTTCTTATTGAATGTAGATATTCTTTATATGACACTGACCTAAGTCTTTTGTCAAGACACTGACCTAAGTCTTTTGTCAAATATGTTTTACAAATACTTTGATCCTATTAGTGATTTGTTACTCATTTACCTGCCTCTTTTGGCAAGTGGTCTGATTCACCAATATTGATAGTTATTATTTTTCTGCAACTTATCAAATAAATTTTGACCTATCAGTACTTTGAAAAATATTATGTTTTCTACTATGTAAGAGTTTTAGCTTTTGCTTTCATATCTGATCCATCTTGAATTAATTTTTGTTTGAGGTGTGAAGTACAGGGTGGTGGTTCAATTTTTTGCGTATGGATATCAATTTACTTTAATTCCATTTGTTCACAAGTCTCTCCATGCCTCCATTTAATTGCTTTGTTGTCTTGAAAAACACCAAATATACTATAGATATGTATAAATGTGTGTCTATCCCTGGGCTCTGTCTTATTCCTTTCATTCATTTGTCTAACCTTCTGCCAAAATTTCACAATCGTGGTTACTATATTTTTATAGGAAGTCTAGAGTCAGGTAGAACTGGTCTTCTTTTCTATGATTATTCTGACTAGTCTAGATTCTTTGATCTTTCAAATAAATTTTAGAATAAGCTTGTCAAATTCTATAAAATAAAAGCCTGGTGGGATGTCAATTAAGATTAATTTGTATCTATAGATTAATTCAGGAAGAATTAACATCTAACAATTCTGAAGTTTTATGATAATGAGTATAACATATCTTTTAATTCATTTAGTTTCAACTTCTCTTGTAAATTATAGCTTTTAGCGCAGATTTTATGTACATATTTCATTAAATTAACTTTTAAGTATTTTATATCTTCTCATACTGTGAATAGAATTTTAAGATTTCATTTCCAGTTGTTCATGGCATTTATTAATATGATTGAATTTGTTTTGACTTGTATACTGAGATCTTGCTAAACTCACTCATTGGTGAGTTTTTTAAAAAAATTATTCCTTATGAGTATCTATGTACATGTTCCTATCATCCATAAATAAAAACTGCTTTAACAGAGAGTGACTAAATGGATTTAAAAAAAAAAAATAGACCTGCCATCCGATCCTACAATTCCTCTACTAGGTACATGTCCAGAAGACCAAAAATCACATTATAACAAAGATATTTGTACCAGAATGTTTATTACAGCCCAATTCATATTTGCTAAGTCATGGAAGAAGCCCAAATGGCCATCAACACACAAATGGATTAATAAATTGTGGTATATGTACACCATGGATGGAGACTACCTCTTTCATGTTTACATGGATGGAGCTGGAACATATTCTTCTTAGCAAAGTATCTCAAGAATGGAAGAAAAAGTATCCAATATACTCAGCCATGAAACTACCATGAAACCAATTTCATACTACCATGAAACCAATTTATAGCTTTCTTATGAAAGCTATAACTCAATTATAGCCCAAGAATATGGGGAAAGGGGAGGGGAAGAGGAAGGGAATGGGGAGGATGGGTAGAGGGAGGGTAATTGGTGGGACCACACCTATGGTGCATCTTACAAGGGTACACGTGAAATTTACTAAATGTAAACTATAAATGTCTTAGCACAATAACTAAGAAAATGCCATGAAGGCCATATTAACCAGTTTGATGAACATATTTCAAATTGTATATGAAACTAGTACATTGTACCCCATGATTGCATTAATGTACACAGCTATGATTTAATAAAAAAAAGAAAAGGCCAGGCACTGTGGCTCACACCTGTAATCCTAGTACTCTGGGAGGCCAAGGCAGGTGGATTACTTGAACTCAGGAGTTTGAGACAGCTGTTTTTTGTAGAACAAAATTGATGGAACTTTAGCCAGACTAAGAAAAAAAGATAGACTACCCAAATAAATAAAATCAGAGATGAAAAAGGAAACATTACAAATGGTACTGCATAAATCCAAAGAATCATTAGAGACTACATGAGCCATTATATGCCAGTAAATTGGAAAACCTAGAAGAAATACATTTCTAAAACCTATTGAAATTGAACCAAGGAGAAACCCCAAATCTAAATAAACTAACAGCAAGTAATGAGATAGAAGCAGTAAGAAAATGCCTCACAACAAAGAAAAGCCCAGATCAGAGACTATGTTGGACTAGAAGTAGCTCATGTATGCTGCTCTCAAGGAAAAGATTGCAAGTTGAAGACAGACACTTGCCTATTAAATTTTGGAGAACTGGCAGAGGACATTCAGAATGAAGAGAAGATGATAAGGTGATTCATTTGGCAATATTGAGGGGAGTTTTAGGGGTTCATCCACACATGGGAAGGGCCAGGGGAGAGTCTTGGGGTTCCACATTCACCCCATGGGCTCTGCAGTCTAAGCTGTGAGACATCCCCATTACTACCATAGACTTCTGGAATGATTGGGAAGCTGTTTGGTATCTGTGCAGAGACATTGCACCAAAAGCAAGCATAGCAGGATTTTGGTAGCCACTAATCCCAGGTTTCTGCAACTAATGACTGTCAGATACAGGACATGTATGTATAGGGCTTAGCTTTGTGATGGAAGGTTCTCTATAGCCACCACCAGGCCAAGAAGGGAGTGGGCAGAACAGACACTCCCCTGTGCCATGCACTGTGATTGGGTGCCAAGCACCTATACCCCTTAACCAAGGTCTGAGAAAAGAGGGCATCTCAGGCACCACAGACACCACTTGAGAAGACTTTCAGCTCAGCACCTGCAATCTCAACCCCACTGGATCATCCCCCTGCCCATCTGGCTGCACCACCATGGTCCCAGCACTACCAGAGCCACCCATTGCCTGCATGGCTCAAACTCTGTAGTTGTTATGTTGTGGTCTTACCCTACAGTCCTGCCCATGCCAGACTCACCCTGGTTCCAGCACTGCCCCTGGTACCACAGAACTGCCCTTAGGTCCAAGACTCTGCTAGGGACCCCCACCCTCAAGCTGATATTATACCCAGACATGATACAAACCTCCATGACCACTACCTACATAGCTCCACCCAGCTGTCACAATCACCTCTGAGGGGAGACCTCAGGCAGAGCAATGTCCCATAATAGCAGCCTCCACGGAAAATGTTTCACTCAGGCTCCAACTTGAGCTTCCAACAATGAGCTGGGGAACAACCCACTGTCCCACAAGAAGATCATCTAGCACCTGCTTGAACTATGACAATCACAGGAGAAAAGAACAAAACAAAATAGGTTCATTAAAGGCTGTCAGTGTGCCTGCTCTCTTCTTCTAGCTTAATTTTCCAGTCTATTACAAATCGAATGCACCATCTAGGGACCAGCAATACTTCTCACTAAGAAGGACATTTCCCAGCAATGAAGATCAGGTGCCTATAAATCTGTCAGTCTAGAGCTGAGGGAAGAGGATTCAGATGACAAGAAACCAGAAAAAGATCTCTGGCATCATGAAAAAACAAAATAGTTTGGCACCCCCAAGATATTACAATGGAGCTACACTAATAGACATCAAAAAAGGTAGGAAGGAAGGAGGGAGGGAGGGAAAGAGGGAGAGAAGGAAGGAAGGAAGGAAGGAAGGAAGGAAGGAAGGAAGGAAGGAAGGAAGGAGAAATGTTGAAATATCTGAATTGGAATCCAGAATCTGGTTGGCAAATGAGATGAATGGAATTATGGACTTAAGAGAGAGCTGAAATCTAACAAAAAGAAAGCCCCCCAAAAAAGTTTCAGGAAATAAATGAAAACAATGAAAAAGTCACTAAATAGGTAGACAACACAAGAAAGTATATAAAAGAATATAAAGAAATGAAAATCATTTAGGAAATTTAAAAATACAGCAGAAAACTTCAAGAATAGCCTAAAATAAGCAGAAGAAAGAATCTCAGAATTTGAAAAACAAAAAGTGTCTAATGCTAACTCAGTCATTCAAAAATACAGAAAAGGAAATAAAAAAGACTAAACAATCACTCAGAGAATTAAGGGACTATGTGAAACAAACTAACATATGAATTACAGGTACCATGAAGGAAAAGAATTCTGAAAGAGCAAAAAGCATGAAAAATCTATGCAAGAGAATTATTGAGAGAAAATTCCCTGGTATCTTCAGGAATTCAGACATCCAGACACAAGATGCTCATCAAACACCCAGAAAGATTCATAGCAAACAGATCTCCAAGACACATAATTATCAACCTGGCCAAATTCAAAATGAAAGAGAAATTCTATGAACCGCAAGATGATAGCAACAACTAACCTACAAAGGAAAACCTATTCAGACTAATACCAGACTTCTCAGGGGACATTTTACAATCCAGAGCATCTTCAGTCTTCTTAAACAGAACACCCACCAAGAATCTTTTATCCTACAAAACTAAGTTTTATAAACAATGAAACCAGCAAACACTGAGAAAATATGTCTTGACTAGACCTTCTCTAGAGGTAATAGAAAAGAATTATATATGGATCAGTACAATAGATACACACCAGTGTAAAATCACTCAACAGTTAAATTTCAGAGCTCATATAAAACAGTAGCATAAGAGAAAAAAACAAAGAAATAAGGTACTACCCAATATCCCACATGTCAATACTATTACTTAATGTAAACAGTCTGAATGCTCCATTAAAAGACATAAATTGGATAAATGGGTGAAAAAACACAAGTATCTCCTATTTCTGGGAAACATATCTAACCCACAGGGACTGGCACAGTCCTCAAAATGAAGGAGTGGCAAAAAATATTACATGCAAATGGAGACCAAAAGAGGACAGGTGTAACCATTCCCATATCAGATAAAATGGACTATAAGCCAATAAAGGTGAAGAAAGACAAAGATAGTCATTATATAATCGTAAAGGAAGAAATTCAACAAGAAGACACACACATGCATTCTCACAATTAAGTTCATGAATGTGCCACTGTGTGCTTTTATTGGCATCACTGTACAAACAACTCAATAAGATTCCATAATCTTGGTATGGAACCAAGTGTCTCACAGTTGAATTTGTCTCAATGTGTGGTGGTGTCCTGCTGAATGGGGTTCATTATTATTGTTATTTGTTTTTGTGTGCCATCACAAGAATGTCAGAGCTTGAAGTAGAGCAGCAAAAATTCATAAATTTCTTGTTAAACTTGGCAAGAGTGGAAGTGAAATCAGGGACATTAGTACAAGTCTGTGGGGATAAGGCCATGAAGAAAATGGCAGTGTACAAATGGATTAAGCATTTTTTCAGAAAAGAGAGAAAGTGTCACTGATGAAGAGAGGTCAGACTAGTCAGTAAGGAGCAGAACTGAAAAAAAAAAAAAATTGCAAAATTTCATCAAGTTGTATGTCAAAATTATTAGTTGACTGTGAAAAGCATAGCAGACCAAATAAGCATCATAGAGAAATAGGAAAATCTCAGCTGAAAATCTGGCACGAGAAAGAGGTACACAAAAATGGTTGCAAAGGAGCTCATCAATGAACAAAAATAAGGAGAGTCAAAGTTTGCCAACATCTTTTGGAGAGGCAAGACAATTATTTGGGCTGTGTTATTACTGGTGATGAAATGTGTGTACCAATATAACCCTGAAACAAAGTGTCAAAGTGCACAATGGAAGTCAGCCAATTCCGCATGACCAAAAATATTCTATCAGTGCAAATCAAGATTCAAAATGATGTTGCTAACCTTTTCTGATATGAGAGGGGTTGTTCATTACAAATTTGTACCAACTGGACAAACAGTTAACCAAGTTTACCATTTGGAAGTGCTGAAAAGGCTGCATGAAAAAGTTAGATGAAAACAACCTGAACTACTTAAACTCATCCCATCATGGAGGAGGAAATTCCCCCAAAATTATTCTATAAGGCCTGTATCAACTTAATACTAAAAACCCAACAAAAAAAGAAAACTATTATCCAATATCACTCATAAAGATAGATGCAAAACTCCCCAACAAAATATTAGCAAACCAAATTTAACAACATATTAAAAAGATTATCTATCATGGTGAAGTGGGATTCATAACGGATACAAGCAAGGATGATTTAACATACACAAATCAATCAATGTGATATATCATATCAATAGAACAAAGGACAAAAAAATATGATCATTCAATTGATGAAAAAGCATTCAATAAAATTCAACCTCCTTCATGCCAAATATTGTTGAAAAACTGGGTTTAGAAGGAATTTACCTCAACAGAATAAAAGACTCATCTGACAGACCTACAGCTAGTTTCATACTGAATGGGCAAAAACTGAAACCTTCCCTTTAAGATATGGAACAAGGGCTTGGCACCTGTGGCTCAAGCGGCTAAGGCGCCAGCCACATACACCTAAGGTGGCGGGTTCGAATCCCCAGCCCGGGCCTGCCAAACAACAATGACGGCTGCAACCAAAAAATGGCCGGGCGTTGTGGCGGGCGCCTGTAGTCCCAGCTACTTGGGAGGCTGAGGCAGGAGACTCGCTTGAGCCCAAGAGTTGGAGGTTGCTGTGAGCTGTGATGCCATGGTACTCTACCCAGGGGGATAGCTTGAGGCTCTGTCTAAAAAAAAAAAAAAAAAAAAAAAATGGAACAAGACATGAATACCCACTTTCACCACTGTTATTCAACATAGCACTGAAGTTCTAGGTAGAGCAGTCATACGTGAGAAAGAAATAAATGCCACCAAATTGGAAAGGAAGAAGTCAAATGATACCTGTTTGCACCTGAGATGGTCTTATATCTGGAAAAATATAAAGACTCCACCCAAAAAATTTTAAAAACTATTAAAACTGACAAATACAGTCAAGTTTCAGGATGCAAAATCAATATACAAAAATAAGTATCATTTCTATATGCCAAGAGTAAACAATCTAAAAAAGAAACTAAGAAAGTAATCCCATTTACAAAATCTGTAAATAAAATTAATTACCTGGGAATAAATTAACCAAAGAAGCAAAAGTTATCTACAACAAAAATTACAAAAATTGATGAAAGAGATGAGAAAGGACATACAAAAATGGAAAGATATTCTGTGCTCATGGATTGAAAGAATCATTATTGGTAAAATGTCCATACTACTCTACAGATTAAATATAATCTTCATCAAAATACCAATGACAGGCTTGGCACCTGTAGCTCAAGCTGCTGAAGCGCCAGCCACATACACCAGAGCTGCCGGTTCAAATCCAGCCTGGGCCTGCCAAACAACAATGACAACTACAACCAAAAAATAGCTGGACGTTGTGACGGGCACCTGTAGTCCCAGTTACTTGGGAGTCTGAAGCAAGAGAATCGCTTAAGCCCAAGAGTTTGAGATTGCTATGAGCTGCGATGCCACAGCACTCTACCCAGAGTGACAGCTTAAGGCTCTGTCTCAAAAAAACAAAAACAAAATACCAATGACATTCTCCACAGAAAAAGAAAAAATAATCCTAAGATTTATATGGAAGACTTTTAATGATTTTTCTTACATTATTACACTAGTTAGAACCTTCAATACTACATTGAATAGCGGTATGAAAACAGACACTATCCCCTTGTTCCCAATCTTAGGGGTAAATCAGTCTTTCACTTTTAAATACAATGCTGTTGGCTAGGCACAGTGGCTCCTATCTGTAATCCTTGCACTCTGGGAGGCCAATGCAGGTGGATTGCTTCATCTCAGGAGTTCAAGACTGAGCAAGGACAAACCCCATCTCTACTAAAAATAGAAAAAACTAGCATGGCATTGTGTCAAGTGCCTGTAGTCCCAGCTACTCAGGAGGCTGAGGGAAGAGGATCACTTGAGCCCAAGAGTTGAGGTTGCTGTGAGCTATGATGCCATGACACTCCGCTCAGGGCATGAAGTAAGACTGTCTCAAAGATAGATAGATAGATAGATAGACAGACAGACAGATAGATAGATAAGATGTTAGTAATAGCTGTTGGGGCATTTTTATTTTGTTTTGTTTTCATAGATGGCTTTTATCAAATGTTCCTACAGTTAAAGCTTTGCTGGGATGGGAGTAGGTACTGACCTGTACACTGAAGTATGCTTAGCAACAATCCTAGCTTCTACTAACTAGATGGCACTAGCCCCCTTTCCTAGTTGTGACAATCCAAAGACATTGCCTGATGTCGCCGTAGTCACAACTGTCCCCATTTGAGAGCTGTGGAGCTAGACTGAGGCAGTGGATCAGATACAGACAAGGGATTCTAGCAGCTGCCTTAAGTGGGGACTTGTTTTCTCAGCTTCATCCTGACTTGCTTGGTCCATCTATTTATTTAACCCCCCTTTTCCCATTATAAGAATGAATCCAGCTGGGCTGTTATAACAAAATTCTATAAACTAGGTAGCACGTAAACAACAGAAATGTATTTCTTACAGTTCTGGAGGCTGAGAGGCCCCAAACCAAGGAGCTGGCATACTGGGTGTCTGCTGAGGGCCCCCTTCCTCATAGGTGGCACCTTCCCACGGTCGCTTCACATGATGGGAGGGACACTGAGCTCCAAGGATATTAATCCTATTCAGGAGGGCGCCACCCTCAGGACTGAATCATCTCCCAAGGTACCAACTCTTAAGGCCATCACCTTGGGGTGAGGATTTCCACATACGAACTTTGGGGGGACATAAACATTCATCATCACAGATGCTCTAACCCATTCTTCTAGGTACAGTGTTTATACGGAACATTCAGCCTCACGAGCCCCAAGATATTGCAGTATCATCGTATCGTCGTGGGGAGGAAATAGTCTCAGACCTCTGGCCTTTCATGTCCCTCAGTATGGGGCAAAATGACAACAGCTTCATCCTCTTTATGTGTTTTTCCTGTAAGATTAGAGCCAAAGCCTTGAAGTATTTTCTTACCTCCAATGAAGGCTATTATTTAAAAAAAAGAAAGAAAGAAAGAAAAGAAAAGAAGTCTCAGTAAACTTGCTTTTAAAAAGAGTCATATTTTTATAGATACACATACACTCTAATAAGTATATTAAGTACCTTTCAGATGTAACAAACTTGGATAAACTCAGCATATTCTAAAAGACCCAACTCTTCTATATGAGCTACACAATGAATCGAGGCTTCCCAATCTCTTGGCCATGGGCTACTGCAGGAGATTTAAGTATATACTGAGTAAACTTTGTATATTGAAGAAATATACATGTTTCTGTTTTTCAAATATTTTTGGTATTAATAAAATACAAAATAACTTAAAAGTGACTTTTTTATCAAATAGTTTCACAATTCTTAGCTACAACGGTATCTATATAAGATCTGCAAAAGTTTATGACATTGGAAGAGGTTGGGAACAAGGAACCTAGGGAAAAACAGAAATATAAAGTAATAAAAATTATAAGTATGGAGAAATATTAATCACTGGAGGTGTTGCTAAGATCCACTATGAATAGAACTGGCTGACATAGATGTGGGGAAAGTTCTGTGAAATGTAAAAGGTTATGAGAGAAAAGTCAGCAGTTATATGGAAATTAATATGCCTAGAAACGTATTATAGTGTCCAAATATTCTATGTAAATCTGAACATCATCTTCCCTTTACCATTAAAACATTTTTAACTCAATCTCCTGGGAAAACTATTTTCCATGAGACTGTAGCTCCAATTGTATAATAAAAACAGAGTTCCATTTACTGACATGTACTTTATAATTAAATCACTGATATTATTCTTTTTTTTTTTT
>NW_003852400.1:37387923-37450801 GCF_000181295.1 Otolemur garnettii | reverse complement strand
GTTGTTTGATGGGTCCAGGCTGGGGATTTGAACCCACCACCTTAGGTGTACGTGGCTGGCGCCTTAGCCGGTTGAGCTATAGGCACCGAGCCACTGATATTATTCTATAACTGAAGATTAGTAGGTTCACCTTCATACAAGAAGCCAAAGCATTTTTATTCAAACAGAGAACTCCTATTCCAAGTCACTTGTACAGAAATGTCAATAAGATTTTATTGTGGAAATTTTAACTCAATATAACTTCAATGCGTGCTTAACCTTGCACAGCCAAAGAAGAAACATCTTCAAGATGCTCCAAGTGCCAGGCCCATTCCGGTTGCCAATGACTCATGTTTATGGATGTGATTAACAAACTGCCAGTGCATCCAGCTGTAGTAGGTTTTTTCAGCTAGTTTCAATGTACATTCAAAATAATGCACTCCCAGATTATCACCTTTTTTTTTTTTTGGAGACACAGTTTCAAGCTGTTGCTCTGGGTAAAGTGGCATGGCATCATCACAGCAACCTCCAACTCTTGGACTCAAGCAACCTTCTTGCCTCAGTTTTTTTATTTTTGGTAGAGACGGGAGTCTCACTCTTGCTCAGGCTGGCCTTGAACCCCTGAGCTCAAGCAATCCACCCTCCTTGACCTCCCAGAGTGCCAGCATTTACAGGCATGATCCACGGCGCCTGGCCCTATTGCATTCTTTTTGTTCCCGCTTTCTAGATGATCCCTCTATTTGAGTAAAACCTATGAAATTTTAAGTTGGTCACAGTTTATATATAGTTTGGCAACTCTTTTTTATCTTACTTCAAATCAACATGCATCTACCAGTAAAATAAAAATAGATTATAGGCAAAATCTCAATTAACTAATCAGGTACAGAAAATTCATTTGCAATCAATGCGTTATTTTCCCTTAATCTCTCTTGTTTAGCACTAACTTCCTACCATTCGACTAACATGAATGTGTTTACCTAAAAGATCAGAGAAACGATTCACCCTCACAGACATTTAGAAGAGGAAAAACTCTACTTATTCCAAAATGAGTCTTAAATACATCCTTAGAGCAATTTCAAACCAACATATTCTACAATTTGATTTAAAAACACACACACACGAGACTGAAAATTACACACAGAGAATACTTAAAATAAATCATAACTATGAAACAACGATTACTATATTTGGATACACAATTAGGTGACTAATTATTTCAAAACTGCAATTGTATACCCAAATAGATACTCACTAATTTCCCTCCCACACCAATCCCTGAACTTCCTCCTGTGCTTTTCACATTAATTTTAGCTCTCATTGTTATTTTTCTCATATTGGGAACAATTTGTTAAGTAGTTTAATCACTTGCATTAACATGCACAATTTAATTGTTTTCCTGTCAATAGACCTGACAGTGAGAATGATTTGCACCCATTATGCGATCATTTTCTACTGACTTCTTGTCCTTTGGTTGTATCAGCTATAACAATAAGAAAAACATACCAAACAGAAGACATTAGGAACACATTACAATGGATTTGAACACAATGCAATTCTATTACATTTTAACCTGTGACTATGGAACTTTTAAGATTCTAGTTTGCTTACTCTTTTGAGATACTTTAACTTCAAAAAAAAAAAAGAAAAGAAAGGAAGAAGACAATTTTAAGTTCATATTTTAATACTAATGACAGGAAGGAAGAAGGTAATTTTAAATTCATATTTTGATATTAATCACAGGATTGTGTCTTAATTCCAAGCAGAGCCAGAGATTTAAAAATTAAATGATAAGCACACAAGCTGTAACTAAAAGTACAATTGCATTTTTCATAACCTCCTGATAGGTTCAGGTTCAAAACGGCATCTACCAATTTATCCACTAAAACCATGGAAGATAACCTTTAAAATCAAAACTAACAGACAACCAATTTCATAAATATGTAAGGAACAGACAGAGTCTAACTTTGCAACCCTAAAAGGAATTCCATTCTTCTGTGGCACACTCAACTTTCACTTCCAGTTGCTGGGCTCACAGAGGACGGAAGCTAAGAACACGTCCTCCTTCCCTTTATCAGGAAAGAGGCACCTAAAGTTCTTGGCTTTAAGAATTGTGCTCTTCACTCCATTTGACCTTCTGCCACCATTTTACCTTCTCTAGGAAAAAACGGGCAGAAAGTTGGGAGAGAGGCCTGCAGTGGCACATGTTCTAAGAGGCTTTGGTGATGGGTGCAGGAGGGGAACCGCGTGCAGAGGAATAGCCCTAGCAGAGAGACAGTTACAGATGGCATGCAGAATTTCTCCTTTCAGCATCAGAGAATCAGGCTGTGGGAGCTGAAAGGTGGAAAAGCCATGGAGGAGAGGTATCTTAAATAAACACTTCCCCAAAAAATGGTAATTGAAATGGAAACTAAACCCACTAATATCCATTAAACTATAACCTGGTCATTGTTGTTCTCAGCCCCATTACAGCGAAAAAAGACCTAGGACGAGGAAGACCCACCCAAGCTGAGTATCCTGGTGATAATTTCACTTAAAATATCATAGAAAAAAATTATAAAGCAGAGAACCAGGGAGAGAGAACCCTGTTCCAAAAATTCAGAACAACCTCTGAGAAAATTTTTACTGCAGAATCCAAGAGAAAAATTCAAAAAATCATTTGGTTTTCAATAAAGAATAAAGATGTTTGGCTTCTATGAAGAGGAAACAGGAGACAAGGAAGAGGATTCATTCCTGGCAGGTTACACAAGACAAGGGACAAGGGGTGAAATGAAAGGAGAGAAGAATATTTTTTTAAAAGAAAAAATGACCAAAAAACTAGAAGTAGAAAACTCAATTCATACTGAAGGCAGTAGACGTATTATTCAACTGTTGTATAAGACTTCATTAGGAGAAAGAAAAATGAAAGCACAATAGAGAAGAAGAAGAAGAAGAAAGTGAAATAGAGCGGAGAGAGCTAATGCAGCGAGTGAGGGCTCCCAGCGGGGAGCCCAGAGAAATACAATAGAAACCAAAACCAAATGCAAATTTTAAGGAAACTTTTCTAAGGTCAGTAAGAGAGGTGACACAGAAAAAAAGACGTTAAATATCTAAACCTTAACATACCAAGCAGCGTTTAAACTCCTGCAAGATTTTAGGCAGGAATAAAAATCCTTACTTTTAAAAACATTGAAAATATGCTTGCTGCAAATAAGCTGTAGCTACAAAGGAAATGGTATATCCCAGATGACATCATATATTCCAATTTTTTTATAAACACATATACATGTGTGTGCATATATACCCATATGTAGTTATACCTGATACTGATAACATGGTATAACTACAGTACTAATGCCGCACTTAAATAAAACTCTCTTAAAGAGAAAAAATGGTTGAAAATTAGAAAGGACCATGAAGAATAAGATTGATATCACAATTAATGAAGTTGGCTTAACAGTTACATTTAAAAGTTTAGCATCTTCAAAGAAAATAGTTTTCGTACAAATTGACCAGAAATTGATCAGAGAATGGGATTAGCACCCATGTAAGGACTGTAGGAAATACAGATTTGTTGTTTTAAAAAAATTAATCAGAGGTTTGAGGCAGAAAAATATATTGGCAAGTTATAAAGCAGAGAAATTATTTAGACCCTTTACCGCAGACTGTCCTCAACATAAATGCAGTAGTATGTGAAATACATATAAACAAGCATAATGGAAATTAATATCAGAAGATAATCTTTAAAAGTAAAAACAACAAGGCAAATTTTAAAATACAACATTCTTAGCACAGAGTAAAGAATTAATCAAACTTGCCATTACAAACTATTTTGAAATTAAGAACAATTAGAAAATCTGCAGAAAAGCTGATGGTGCATAATAAAAAATAGACCCAAAGGGAAAAAAATTATGGCATTCAGGGTCCTCATTATTTTAAAAAATGAATAAAATAAAGGAACAAAACATTCAGCTTGATAAGCTAGAAAAGTCCAATAAAGGTTAGCAGAATGAAGAAAAGCCACAGTAATGAATCAATAAAAACAAAAACAGAACTACATATTCATTGAGTAACCTAGAAAAAGATCAATAAAATAACCTTCGGGAAAACAGAGAAAATGAAATAATAAAAATAAAAGCAGAGGGGGGGAAAGGGCCATGAAGCAGAAGGGCAAGACTAACTGAGAAAGGAAATTTAAACTTCATTAAAAATGGCAGAGCAGGGCAGCGCCTGTGGCTCAAAGGAGCAGGGCGCCAGCTCCATATGCTGGAGGTGGTGGGTTCAAACCCAGCCCTGGCCAACAAAACTGAAAAAAAAAAAAAAAAAAAAAAAATGACAGAATAGACATGACCAAATAGAGAAACAAAATTAAAAATATAAAACAGCCTATGAAACCCTATTCTGATGTGATAAACCAGTGGCAATAATGCAAGAAGACATCAAGTAAAAAAAAAAGATCCAGAGAGAAATTGTAACCAGAATATAGTAGAATAAATACATAGCAGTAAGAAAAGAAAAAAGCTTTTAGAAAATCCATCTAAACAAAAGCGACATGGACCGAATGGCTTAAGAGTAAATTATTTCAAAATTATACTATATTCTACAATGTAGATTAATAATAGAAGGTGACTGGAATGATTTTACATATACTTTATAAACCTGATCCCAGACCTACCAATGATTATTTTTTAAAACATACACTTATCTCACTTTTATTAAAATGCAAACATAACTAAATAAGATATTTAAGCAAAACCCAAGCGTATATTAAAAGAAAAAAATATGTCGCAACCAAATAACAGCTTCAAGTACTTGAAAGCCTGAGACAGACCCAGGAGTGTTATTTTCCATAGTAATCCTTTTTCTTGAGAGAGCGAAGAATAAAAGACATAATGGGAGTGATGCCGTCCATGGTAATAAAGTGTATTAGAAACCTACCATAATGAAAACACCCTGACGGTCGCTCTAGACAAGGAAGGCAAATAATTAAAAGAGATTCGCTGCCAACAAGACCTAAATATGTCTAGGGTAAAACTGTTGTATTAGTAAATGCAACATTTCCAATCCCTGGAGGAAGTATGGATTAATCAGGAAGAGTTATTAAGAAAATTAACTTAAGTATGCCAGCAAAGACTCCAGTCATAAGGAGCAAGGCAAAATTCCAGAGGTTGGCCTCCAAATTCAGCCAGACAAACCATTTGAAAATGAAATAGCTCCTGGGGTGTGCCAGTAGCATTCTGAGTGTGCTCTGTCTGCATTCGCTCCTCAGCCTTTCTCTTCTCTCCTCCTCCTTCATTCCACTGACCCTGCATCAGAGTAGATCAGTAAAATGTCTCCACAAATTATGCCTCCCCAGTTTAACCAAAATACTAAAGCCAGGAGGGCAGAAACCTATGAAAATTCGTGTTCACAGGCCATTATTTACTTCCATGACATTCTTAAAATAGAGATGTTTCTATTCTATGTATGTAGATGAGCCAGAGTGTGTAGTCTTACAAAAGGCCGTCGAGAAACAGAATACGAATTCTGCCTCGACATATGAGAAATACTTTCATATTTCAAAGCCTAGTAATTTCCGAATTCTATCACGTTTGACTTTTCAGCTAACCTTCTCTTTTTCAATATGTTCTATAATATAACATTTTGTGAAACTGAATTTAAATTAATATTATGAAAATTTTCCATAGCCAGAACTGGAGGTTTCTAGACTAGTCTAACCTGCTCTCTTCTGCTCTGTTTTTAACATGGTTATAGACATTTAAGGATTGCCCAATTTAAGAAAAACTATGAATAATAAATCTGGTAATTGAGGCCCAAGCTAATGTCATTGTGAGATTAGCAGCCTACCAGATAAAAAGAAAAGCCAGAACCCCCAGAAAGGTCTGTGTTTTCCAAATGATGCCCCATAGGCCAAAACTTGCTCTCAGTGCAATTTGGGATGTTCTCCAATGAATGTTACACCCCAACTCAGCGTGTTTCATAATTATAGTATTATGGGAAAAGCCAAAGAAGAAAATTACATCTGCAGTTTTCACATTTTCCCCCCTGGTGCCAAGATAATTCAGACAGCAAAAACAAATGCCCTGAGACCAAGCCCAGGGTTTCATTTTTGAAGATCTCCTTGGCTCCTTGGCTCCCAGTCTTTTTTCTGGATGACAAATCTGCCTTCCCACCACCAACACCACCTCGCCTCTGTCCCTCAGTGTCCTATCATCCTTCTTGGTGAAGTAGTTATAAACTATTTTCTGAAAAAATATCTGTCAGATTACAACAAAGAATAGGTATTTATGTTGTCTCGGTTTTGTCTTCCTATATATTCTAAGCATATTGAGCTCTAAAAGTACAGAGCTTTCTGCCTAAACACTCACTGTTTTATCTATACTAAAGTGCACAGTGACAATCTGTTAATATCACTAAGATGTTGTTATGGGAGAATCTGTCAAAAATGTCAGTAATACGCGAATTAATAAACGATGTTTTTGCCCTCAGCATCTCCCTCCAAGAGACAGCCTGGGGACAAGAAGAAACATGAAGGGGGAGGCGGGAGAAGGGAACTACAACAGGAAGCTCAGTTAGAATTGTGATTCCAGTGAATTCTGTTCCCTACAACTTCAACATCCAAGCATAGTCACATTTATAGAAAAGGGGAAGTGTGTTAGTCACTGTTCTCGAGGAGCCTAACCATAAACAATTAGACAAATCCCAGCTATGGAAACCAGCAGACCCTGAAACCTTGACATTAAAAATTCAATTTAGGAAAAAATATGTGAAATAATTAGGCAAGTGCATCGGTATATTAGATAGAGAGATAGACCTTTGGGCTTTTTCTCTTCTAGGAATTTAGAAACTAGTTTTCAATCTATCCTCTTTGACAAGAGTGTCCATTTGTTGAAAAGGAAAAGAAAAAAAATTCATTTCTTTTCTCCCTTCACAGGGTTTCTAGATGAAAACTCTGAGAACTCAGAGGGACAGGGATGTGTGGAATTGGCATAACAGCAGCACCACGTCGCGTGCAGGTCAAAGTATAAGATGACAAATTTTAGTTTCTCATAGCAGTGTTCACTTGCATTTGTATCATGTGATTGCTTGAACTACTGGCTAGATTATTGGTTATAACAGACACTACGTAAAACATGTAGACTAGTTAACGTCACAATGAAAAGATTTGGTGGCTTTTCATTTATAGCCATTATCAAATATATAAGTAACATGGTTTGAGTACACTTGTTCTCCTTCACTTCACTAAGAAGAGTTGATGGAAATGAATTGGATGATTTATGAGCATATGAGCCTTTTCTTCCCTCTTTGAGAAGTAGGTGAGAACAGCTCCAAACCACAGGTGCTTCCCACAGCTGAAATGGCATCACGGAGCCCCTTTTCCTTCTTCAAATTCTCTTCTCATGGGCTTCTCTTATGTCCCTTTAAGTTAAGGTGACCAGATTTTAACATTGGTAAAGCAGGACACCATTGACCGGGGTGGGGGGGTGTTTCTTAATTAAAAATTGGATCTATATGGAGCAACAAAAATTTTCATAGAACACAAAAATAGTATTGTGATATATATTTTTTAATTTCAACACAAGTACAATTTACAAATATAATACATTTAAAACATTATGTATAGTATTATTTTATTCTTTGGCATATTTCTCATTTGAGTGAATATTTTTAAGTAGATTGCTGTCGTTGTTTAAAAGGTCATGAAATTTTTCACAAAAATTTGTTAAATTATATTTCACACATAAAATGGCTTTCAAAGTCTCAACACTAAATTGTGATTTTTCTGATGTCCACACTTTATTTACCGTAGAAAAATGCGTTCAGTCACAGCATTAGTTCCTGGTAAGGACAGTGCGTATCCCACAATTTTTAGTACATTATTATATGGAACATGGTTTGTTTCAAAATGATGAAATATTTCTAACCATTTGTTCTCTATTGTGATTTTTGATGATGCCCAAGATTTAACCTTTTCCTCATCAATATATTTTTTTATAATGATACCTTGTAAGTCATAAGTGTCACTTTCAAGGCTGGCGCTAGACTATTTGCCACCACTATAAAATATAAATAATATAAGTACTGTCTGCTAAATTCATGAAAGAAATAAATAAATTACTTACCTAAATTATCTGAATAGCTGCTTTGTTGACATCACTTATTTAACTAGCACTAGCACACAGTAAAATGTGTATTGTCTGAGAGACAGTTACAAAACGTTTTCATGGTTGCCAATGCCAAAAAATGCCATACAATGGTGGTCGAATTCTAAAAACTGATCAACAATGCAAACTTTGATAAACAGTTCTCGATAATCAGTTCTCAACAATTATTTCTTACTATTCAAGGTTAACATTATAAAATTAAAAAAATAAAATAAAACTCATATCCTGGCGAAATAGCCACATGGCAGCCAAAAACTGTCTATTTCCTTCCCTTTCTCCCGCCGTTCCCTAGATTGTCATGCATTCTTTTCAAAAACTGGGACGTTTTTAAAATGTTGTGGGACACGGGACAAATTGTTAAAATCAAGACTGTCCCACCAAAAGCGGGACGTCTGGTCACCTTACTTTAAGTGCAAAGTCTTCCCCATGTGGGGCCTCTCTTTGACCTCACAATTAGAAAATCAAAGAAAACAATAACCCCACTTTACTAGCATTTTTTAAATCACACGTAGGCTATTATGTTCTTCTGTAAGAGTCTCATTTTGAGGAGAAGGATAAAAAACAAGGATGCTTGCTTATGATGGTCAGATGGTAGAGTGGCAGGAAAGATACACAAATATAGCTGGAGGAACTGAACATCTCTCACCTCAGGGAGGGAGGGCTTCAAAAATAAGGGAGGGGGACAGGAATTGAAATTTCTTCTGCAAAGCCCCAGTAGGCATGCAGCATAGAGTGGCTAAATGCTTGATAAATCTACCTTCTACATCTTAGGCACACCGCTAAACTATTTCCCAGCCACCTTTTAGTTAGGTGGGGTATGTGATTGACTTCTGGACAGTAGAATAAGCCACCTCCAGGTCCAGCCCTACTAACCTCCCACGTGATTTTCCCCAACCTCCTGACAGATACATTGGTAGCTCTTAATAGAGCTGAGCCTTGTACTTGCTCTACCTGGGACTCTCTTCATATTCCTGAATCTTCCTTTATGGAATCTTTCTACAGCCTCTTCTTTCTCTCACTCTCTGAGCCTTTGCTCACCTCTCGAAACATCTGCATTTGTGGGGCTACTTAGAGCCCTTTTTTAATGTCACTGTATGTATGCTCCTTCTCCAGCCACCTAAGAAATTCTGGGGACAATCCTTCTGTGTGCTCTCCTGTGCTACCACCAGCACACCAGGCAAGTGCCCCACACGTAGGAAAGAGGGTTTTCACACTTAGGAAATACCTCTCAGTCAAGCTGAGGCCAACTCATTAAAATAAACATTTCTAGTAATTAGTCACACATTTCTAATCTCCAGGTGTCTGTCTCTTCTTTTCCTCAGCCAAAAAAAAAAAAAACAATTTAGAAAGTCAGGCTCCATTTGCTGAGTTTGAGATACAGAAACATCTGCTCATCTTCTGGAATGGATAGGAACATCACAGAAACCTAACACCAGCGTCCCAAGGGCACAAATAAAAGTCCCACAACCTCAATATACCATGCTACACAAATGCTGATACCCTTCTTTAAAATAACCTTGAATATCTAACTCACCCCAACCTTCATGTCTAAACCTCATACACTGGTCAGTTTTCCTTGAGTGAAAAGGAACTTTTTCCCCCTCAGCCAGTTCACTTGACAAACACATGAACACTCAGAGATTCTTAAAATTTCACATATTTTCAAATGAATACCCTTTCTCCCCGTCTCCCCAAACATCTTGAAAAAAAAACCACCATATTTTAAAATCTTTACCACCTCTTTCAAATACTTTTATTTATAGAGCTGTCATTAACCCAAACTAATGGGCAGTATAAGCTTATTGAGCAGTATAAGCAAATACATGTGACCAAGCTTCTGGGGTAATACATGTTACCTCAGCCTTCATCTGGAATTCCACAGCTCTTCTCAAGCCAACTCACTCCCCAGCAATCATAATAACTGCCACGTTCAACCTTCCTCAACTCTCCTCACACCTGCATCTCTCCCACCTGGGCCTTCACTCTCAGCCAAGGATACCATCTCCCGCTGCTCCCCAAGGAAACAGAATCCTTCATCTTCCTCAGACCAAGCATGCAAACACGTGGATCTTTGCAAATCTTGCCCTCCATGTTCCCCCCTCATGAGCCAACATGGCCTGTTACCTTTCTTTTCTCTAGTTAGCTGACAGCTCTTGTCAAAGAAGTCTTTAGAGTGACATTTAAACTTATCATGTCTCTCCCATCTTCTACAGAAACCTCCCCGACACGCTACAAGTCCTGTTGGCAATTCTTATCTCTTAAGACGTGTCTCACGTCTATTCTCACACTATCCAATTGCTTCCCCTTCACTCACTCTTTGCTCTGCTCTATCTTTTCCTCATAAAAAAAATAGCTCTTGCTAAAGTCGCCGATGACTTCCACGTCCGTACTCCAAAGGACTTCCCCTTGACATTGCCAGCCATCCCACCCTCATCAAACGTACCTTCTCCTCACTGTCGTGACTCTAAGGCTTTTCCTCCTGTCCTTCCTGATGTGCTTCCGTCTCCTCCGGAGGTGACTCTGGGTCCACACTGCCATGAGATGCAACTCCTCCAGGCTCCGTTCCAGGCATTCTTTTCTTATCACTCCTCACTCTCTCTCTAGGCAATGGCACTCATCCCATGGTCCTGACGCACCCATGCACAGAGGTGTATCTCCAGCCCAGACCTCCATGCTAGGCTACAGATGCACAGATCTAAATGTCTACTTGATGTTCCTCTTGTCTCTTTCAAAGTCACCCAAGCCACAATGACCAAAATTGAATTCGACATCCACCTTCCAAATCTGATCTGCTTCCAGTGTCCCATTACGATGAAGAGTCCCACCACGTATCCTGTCATGGAAACTCAGGGACACTCTCATGCTTTTCTTCTCCTAAGCCCATATTCAGTCTAACACTAATTTCTGCCTATTTTACCCCTGACTACTTCTGAGACCCTTTTACCTCTAACTTCACACTATAGCTCTAGGCCCAGTGCTATCATTTCAGGCCCTGCAGTCTCTACAGTTCTCTACTGGAATTCCCCAGGTACACCTTGGCTTCCCACCAATCTTGGCTAAATCACAAATATGACTTTATCGCTCAAATATTTTCAGTGATGTTCCTTAGTTCCCAAGATCAGATATCCTCACCGTGACCCACAGGCCTTGCATGGTCTGACTGTCCCTGTCTCTGGGACTTCAGCCAGCGCCATAGTCTCCAGCCTCTCTCTCCTGAGGCCATTCTGGAATTTCTTTGGTCTCCTGACCTGACACAGGTGTTTTACCTCCTCTGGCCCCTGCTCCTGTCCTTTACCTAGTTGATGCCTGTTTACTCTTTTTTTGTTTGTTCTTCCCAGAATATTATGAGGGTACATACATTTTGGTCACATACTTTGCCCCTGTATATTTTAAGTTAATGTTATACATGTGCCCTCACCCAGAATGTGTGCAAGGCACCCATGCAATGTACCTGCTGGGTGGGAATCTCCTGCCTCCGCCCACTTGAATTTTGAGCTTTGCTTCCCTCTGAGCACAGAGATGTTGGTCAGCTAGTCCCTTAGCTATGGCCCCCTGAGGAAAGATGTCCCTGACAAGATCAGACTCTCCGATTACTCCCTCTGGGAGTATCAGATACATTTCTTTAATAGTGTTTGTTAATTCTGTGTTCATTACACAGAAATAAATAGAAAATTTATTATATTTTAATTAAGTATAAGCCCTATTAAGAAGTAAGAAAGCAGACCAGGAGCAGTGACTCCTAGAATCTGGCATATTGCAAACACTCAACATAATATTTGTTGAATAAATGTACAAATTAATAAATTGACTGCTTACTATTTTGTTCTCAGGGATATGCTATAGTTAAAGTAGCTTAAATGTTTTCAAGACCATAACAGGTTATGAGTCTAACATTTCATTTTTCACAATGTACTAACATTTGTCCCTGTTATAAACTACAGGACTCATGTTCATTAGGTTTTATATCCATAGGATCTGGCACAGGGCCTAAAAGATGTCAAGTATTTTTTAAAAAGTCTGTTGAAAGAATGAAAAAATTATCAACCCAAAGATGCTGCCAAGAGAGGCAAGTGTGTTGTGAAATTAACTCAAATTCTAGTTGTGTCACTTACTAATTATGTGACCATAGACAAATGACTTAGTTTCTCTAAGCTTCTATAAAAGGATGGTGATGGTTACCGTGAAAATTAAGTGTGATAATCCCTACAACACAAAAGGAAACAAAGTACATTCAACTATAGCTCTCAGGAAAAAAAAATGACTCTGAAAGAGACCTTGCTTAGACTAGAAAACTCACAGAGAGGGTAACCTATCAGGCTAGAAGACCCCACACAAAAAGACATAAAAGCACACACACCAAAAAAAAAATCCCTGAGGGAATGTGGTGAGTTTCCCCAGGATGTAAATATCATATTAGGAGAGCCATAGAACTAGGGGATGAATATTTTATTTTATTTTTTTTTTTTTTGAGACAGAGCCTCAAGCTGTCCCCCTGGGTAGAGTGCCGTGGCATTACAGCTCACAGCAACCTCCAACTCCTGGGCTCCAGCGAGTCTCCTGCCTCCGCCTCCCAAGTAGTTGGGACCACAGGCGCCCACCACAACACCCGGCTATTTTTTGGTTGCAGCCGTCATTGTTGTTTGGCAGGTCCGGGCTGGGGATTCGAACCTGCCACCTTAGGTGTACGTGGCTGGCGCCTTAGCCGGTTGAGCTATAGGCACCGAGCCATGGGATGAATATTTTATTCTAAGCCTTAAAAACAACGGAAAAGTCCCAATAGGTTTATTCACACTAAGATTCATTATTCCGCTTCTACTATTCCCTAAGCTGATCCCTGAACTATCTATGTCAAATGTAAACTTCTTAGATCTTAAGACTGGTCAGAAATGTTCTTTGAGGCCAGAAGAAATGTAATTATAGGGGGAAAGTAACGTCAGCCATCCTCCCACTTATTTAGCATCAGTTCAGATACATTGCTGCTAAAGATCTAAGATTCCTACCTTAGGAATCTCTACTGTCAAAGACTATGAACTAATGGTCCCCTGAGTGTCTGCATAAAGAATGCCAGAACCTTTGACAGATGACTTTTAATGATTAATACTATCTTTAGTGGAAGTCAGGGGTTTTCCTGGCTTTCCTTTGATAAAAATTTGTAAGATTTAAGACATGAATGGATAATTATGAAAAGGAGAATTGACCTAAGCAAAGCTATATAGAACTTCTCTTGGCTCTCTTTTACTTTGTTTTAATTTTGAGATAATTATAGACTATTATACAGTTATAAGAAATAATATAGATTCACTGTATCATCTACCAAGTTTTCACCAAGAGCAACAATATTACAACCAGGATATTGACACTGATACAGTCAAGATACAACACAGCTCCATTTCACAGGGCTCTCCTATGTTCCCCTTCCAATAGCCACACTCAGTTCCCTTCTGTTCTTCCACCTTCTTTATCCCTGGCACATACTAGATCTGAACTAATCTATTTTCCCTTTCCTAACTTTGTCATTTCAATAATGTATCAATTGAAGCTTATAGTATTTAATCTGTTGGAATTGGCTTTTTCCATTCAACATGACTCTCTGAAGATTCATCCACACTGTTGTGTATTCCAGCAGTCTGTTCCTTTTCATTGCTGGGTAATATTCCATAATCTGGATATACCACAGTGTGTTTAGCCATTCACCCACTGAAAGAGGACATTTGTGTTGTTTCCTATTTTAGGCTATTACCAATAAGGCTTCCATAAATACATTTGTATAGGTTTTTGGATGAACATAGAAATCTTCATTTCCCTGGGATAAATTCCAAGGAATATGCACATATTTTCTGGGTAATATAGTAGCTATATCTTTATACTTTTTAAACAACTGCCAAACTTTTTTCCATTGTGGCTGTACCATTGTACATTCCCACCATCCATGTATCCAGTTTCTCTACATCCTTGCCAGCATTTGGCATTATTGCTATTTTTTTATTTAACCATTCTAATAGTTATTTTGGTTATCCTTTAAAGGTAAATATGAAGATAAGAATAAAGCCTTTTCTAAAATCAGGGATGACACTAGGAACATTAGTTTGGCAACTTACATTTTGCCATAATTTTTCCCTAAACTCTGATCAGCTAAATTTTGAAAACGGTACTCCTCAGCCATCAGAAAATTTAAAGAATTAAATGAGTATAAACAGCCAATCATGTGATGCCATTTAACCTAAACATTCCATCATATATACAATGTTTCTTATAACTTGTTATCCCATTTAGTACCACTATTTGTTACTGTGATTCTCTTAAGCAAGAAGTGTTACCCATGCAAAGCTATTTGCTCACTGACACAGACTGAACCGATTAAATTACTCTCAGGTTATTTCTTACCCATTAAAGGCTATTAAGCCATTTTAACATCAGTTACATGGCACTTGTGCTTCAATCTTTATAACTACAGGCTTAGGTCACTTTTAAAGTTGTTCAGGCTTGCATTGACAATAAAAAAAGATTATATGGGGGTAGCGCTTATGGCTCAAAGGGGCAGGGTGCTGGCCCTATATGCCAGAGTGGTCGGTTCAAACCCAGCCCTGGCCAAAAACTGCAAAAAAAAAAAAAAAAAAGACAGAAAGAAAGAAAGATTATATGGGCTAAATAACTGTATGTTTTCATGGAGGATGAACATAGGAAAAAACTTCCCAGGCTTTCTCTCTTACTTTTAGATTGGTCTTTTCCAAAAGCTTCCTGTATCCCTAAGAAGTCTGAAATTATGACTTTGTTATCTCCTGCTTAAAAATTCCACTCTGTAGAAAGCTTTTTAATAGAATCTACTGTAGGAAGGCAAAATTTTGCCCTTTCTTCTTAGAGTACTGGCTGGGCCGAGGAATTAAATGGACATATGATAGATTAACATGAGAAAAGCATATAAGTTTTATATGACAGGAAGCCCTCAGAGCCCATGTAAAGAAATGAAGACCCAAAGAAGTGGCAAAGCCTAAAATCTTTTCTATTAAGTTGAACAAAGACAGGCAATTGTGGGAAAGTAAATTACGTGGAAAGACAAAAGGAAGATAAGAATTGTTGTAACAAAATCGGGTTTTACAGAATTCTCTCGCCAATGACTTCCTATAAAAGAATGCTTCCCTTCTCCTGGTGAGGGACGGCATCTTTCAATGTGAGTTTTTATCTCTTGTTTTCTGGGAGAAAGGAGATTACAATGCCCTTTAATTGTCTGCTGTTATTCATGTGCTTTTAGGTCAAAAAAAAAAAAAACATTATACCATAGTGGTATATTTGGGGATGTATATTCTGCCATCTTTCACTGTTAAAGCTGAACATACATGCACACTGAAGTATTAGCTATTTTCCTCCTGGCATATGCAAACAAAAATGTATGCATGTGAGCCAAAAAAAAAAAAAAAATCTACAAAAATCTTTATAGCAGCAAGACACCATCACACATCAACATGAACACAGCTGTGAGACACTGATATACCAAGGTTATGAACCCTCCCAAGTTATTTGTACAGTCCTGTCAACATAAGTACACGTGGCAAGTTTGTGAACTTAATTGTCAGAACTTATATGGTATTTACTAATATTTTATTCAAATAAAATTTCTTTTCTGGAACATTTGTGCTCCTGATAGCCAGAAAATTTGCAGCAATGTACTGGGCTGACTCGGGGAGGGAGGTGAGCCCAGGAAGCTCCATAGCCATAATGAGATCAATGCTGGGATCCAAAGTGAAATGTCTCCTTTGGCATCCTTGACGTGGAATTCCTCACCTATACCACAGTTATACGGCATATCCCATCATTGTAAAAATGGTTCACAAATATTTATTGCATGTGAGTATGTGCCAAGCTCCAGGTTATGTTCTGAGGAGAACTGGGAAGATGTAAAAACAAAGTTGCTGGTAATAGGCAACATGATAAGGCAGAAAAAATGTATGCACATTTAGAGACTAATCACCTGGGAGTTAGGTCTCAGCTCACCTTCTTACTAAGTCTGTGGCCTGGGGTTGGTTACCTAACTCCCCTGAGCCTCATTTTCCTTCCCTCTACGGTGAAGATAAAACAGCATCCCTGAAGTGTTCTGCAGGATTAAATGAAATAATGTATGCAAAGCACCTAGAAAAGGTTCTGCACCTGAACTGACTGGTTCAGAAGGCGCTGGCCTCCAGGCTCTAACCCACCCTCCTTCTCTTTTTGCCAACTTACTCCCTCACTGGGATTTGCAAGCTCATGTACAGATACCACGGTTTGGCAGCCATCCACATTCCCATCCCCTGGGCCACCCTTTGTATAGAGTGCTGCAAATTATCCTCTGAAGGAGAGACCCACATCTTAACTTAGGACCACTTGGGCAGGAAATTACAGGGTCCAGATACCTTGACAGTGGCCTAGACAGGGGAAATGAGGTATTTGATTCCTTGAACTCAGAGAATCCTTATCCTGTAGTGAAGGGTGAGAACAGAGGAGGGCAAAATTGGAGTCCTCTAAAATGCTGGGCTCGGCAGGGGATGTACTTGTTCAGGTCTACAGGTATATGGTTTGGAAGCAAATGCTACAGGAGTATAAGAATTTTAAGAAACAATCTTGCTAATAGACTATTTCACTTGCTGTGTTTCTACCACAATCTCCTTTCCCAAGTTACTATAGCTTGGTGCTCCTATAACTGTTTTATGGGAATGCTACTTATGTTGTTGCCTTTTCTAGCTTTGAAATAAACTCTCAATCTCTAATAGGCCTAAGGTTTTGAAGTGCTTGCTCATTGTCTGTGTATCTCACCCCAGCTGTTGGATAAATAAAATCTTACCTGAACTGCATTTGCTATGGTTGCCATTAGTGTATATTCAAATAAATATTTCAGCTACTGCTAAGCATACTTTTTTGCATAGTGGCAATTTTAGATGTGGGAAAAGTTCTAGACATCTAAGTCTAAGAAACGGAACTCATTGGCCGGGTGTGATACCTCACGCCTATAATCCCAGCACTCTGGAGACCAAGGTGGTAGATCCCTTAAGCTTGGGAGTTGGAGACCAGCCTAAGCAAGAGGGAGACCCCATCTCTAACAATGACCAGGGCTATAGTGAGCACCTCTGGTCCCAGCACATGGGAGGCTGAGGCAAGAGGATCACTTGAGCCTAAGAGTTTGAGGTTGCTGTGAGATATGATGACACAGCACTCTACCGAGGACAACAAAGTAAGACTGTCTCAAATTTAAAAAAAAAGAGAGAGAGATGGAATTCATAAAGTTACAAGAAAAAAATTGACATTATCCAATACTAATAAAGATTAATGCTGATCTTTATGATTATTTATAGCCATAGCCACATAATTCTCCAAAATATAATCATTCAAATGAACAACAAAATTATTAAGTAGTCAGTTTGGTACCCATATATAGAAATGACTCTGAGTCATTTAAAGAAAAGAACCCTCACTCTGTCAGGAAAGCATATGATTCATTAACAAGCCAGAAGAAGAGTGAAAATCCCTAGCTCAAAAGTCAAGGAGTAGAAAACACTGGGCTCAGAAATTATAACCCCCATGCTCTGTGTCAGGGTGATCCAGGTGCCAGGTCCTGACATTCTAGGGGAATGTTCAAGGTTTGATGCAAACTGCCCATTCCAAGGTTGGCTCTGAGACCAGGGCAGGAAGGTCAATGGGCTGGGTGGCTGAAAGGAAAGGATGACCTTTCATGACACTGATCTCTCAACAAAGCTCTGCTCATCTCTTCTGCCAGTTGGGGTATGACTCACTCCCCTCACTGATTCACTCCAGGGCTTATCTTTAAATTATAGAGGCTAACTTGCTGAAATATCCCCAAGGCTAAAAGCTGAAAATATATGAAAGATGAATAAGTGCACCTGGGGCCCCAAGGACCCATGCCATAAAACTGTCATCATTTCCCTCCAAACGTTCTTTCACCCACTCATTTGATGTACATCTGGGGTCTGTTCACACTGCATATGGCTGTGGACAGAAAACGCCTCAGTTCAAAACCGACACAGTGGGTCTGGAAGAGGCTTCTGCTGCAATGTTTCCTCTTTGGTTTTAGCTGTGAACCCTGTCACCCTAACATAAGGATGCTGAACAAGCCTACATAGAGGCTCAGGAAGTTCCAAATATGAGCTCCAGCTCTGCGGCTGACTTACTGATGTGCAGCCTGAGCTAAGTATCATTTAAAAATCTACAATGCCAAGAGCATCTACTCTACCTCTAGTACCTTTAGCAATAGCAATCTTGCCTCAAACATCTGCCTCAATTTACCATGTGTTATACGTAAGCTGTAACATTCACACCTGTTGTTACAACTCTCCACCTAATTGCAAATAACCCTATTTCATCATAACTCACCAATCTCACCCATTTTCACAAGCTTCAGGTCTTTTTCAATGTGAGGGTGAAAGAGAAGATGGAAGGAGAGGAGGGCAAGGGAAGAAGAAGGAAGAGAGACCATGTGGAAATACACAATGGGTCAATCCCAAGTCCAGATGAGATTTCCTTCTGACTTGTACGTGTAAGAGCATTATGCCTCTGTACAAGCCATGGTGCCCAATCACTGACTCGCATTTACGTCACCCACCAACACGCAGCCTCTGCTGTCATAACCAGCTGTAGTCATTCCTTTCCCATATGAGTTTGCACACGTGCTTCTTCTTTCCCAAGTTTAATATGACAGCAAGATCATTCTGTTGCCTCAAAGTCTTCCTAATTTTATCTTCTTAAAGACTTGGTTATGTATCCATCACAAAAGGACAAATTCTGGTAGTTTGCTCAACTGATTAGTAATGCTCTATTGATAACTCCTTCTGATCTGATAATAACTCATCCCAGCCTGACCATTATCCCACCTAATCATTATCATCTTCCAGTTTCAGAAGCTAATAACATTAACTTGCTTATCTTCTCAGGTTGGGAGGAGGATAGAAAAATAATTGTAAATCACATTACAGATCTCAGGCAAAGTTCATCACAGTGATTCCAGCAGCCACAGGGTAACAATTTTAAGCATCAGGATTTCTGAGTCATCCACTCCTCTGACTCTATGCCTAGGCTTTCCACGGGGATTACCCAATGCATCCTCTAATCCTCTATTTGTAGAGTCCTCTGTCTTCATCCACTGTGGCTACCATTTCCTATTTAGGAGACACATCTGGCATACCCTAGCCACTGCCCATGAGTCAACTGAGCTGGTGAGGGAGAAAGAATGAAGGGATCAAGTATGTGACCCTCCCTGCCTCTGTTCCAAATGATTCTGCCTTCCAAATAAGCATAAAGAAAAAGGGGTAATTAATGAGATTCTGGATTTCCTACTACTGTTTCCTTAAAAGCAGTTTTGTTTTTATCTACTTTATATTTGTGCATTCTGCATAACTTAAAAAATGGATTCTATTTATAACTAAATAAAAGTTTGAAAATAGCAGAGCAGGATGGCCTTCTGGTCCCAGCCTCCTCTAGCAAGACACACCAAAGACCTGTTCTAAGAGTGTGAACAGAGCAGGCAGCCACCTCTGTGCAAAATGCATCTTTTAAGAAATGCCTACCCCAAATCATCTCCTTTCCATGCTCCTTGCAATTTCCATCTTCTTTACCCTGTCCAAGATAAACAAAACTGGTATCTACGAGTTAAAACAGTAAGGACAGATTTTGACCTATGATGTACTAGTATAATAGAGAAGAAGGTCCAGTGATCCAAACCCAGTTTTGATTCATATGGAGGTACCTGGGTGTTGTAAAGGAAAAACAAGAGAGTAGGAAGGGGGATCAGAGAGGGCTCAATAGAATTAGAGAAGTCAAAGTTATAAAACGTTGGTCCATGTTAATGTTGGTTAGGGCAGCCGTGTTTGTTAGCTAGAAGTTATGGAAGTTAGGATTCTATCCTCACACAGAGATAATAACCTTTCAAAAGAATGGCTCTCAAGTCCTGAGAAAGACACTCCCAAGTTGCAGGAGATACATCCACATTCAAAGATAACAGAGGAAGGATTCATAATTATAATCCCTTTTTAGTAAATGCTATAAGGAAGGGTAATCACAGGCCTATCTTCTGGTGTTGGCTGGAATAGCCTGGAGTTTTCTCAAGACACCTTAAGGGGAGCTAAGGTCATCCTAGCACACAGGCATGAACTGAGTAGATTAATTTATGCTGAGAATCTACAGTTTGTAGAAGCCAAGTCAAGGGTTGGGCAAGAAGAGGACTTAAAGGGCCTACAGTTTGGTCGGTTAGAGAATCTCTGTCAAAATCTAGAAACCAAAGATGCTATGTACGAATTATTAACATGTGAAATCATTTTTTTTGGTTTGTTTGTTGTTTCGTTTTGCTGTTATTTTCTTCAGCATCAATAAGGTTAACAGGGCTCTGGGTCTGGAGATGGCCACAAGGGCAGGTTAGCTTTGGAGAGCAAGGAAAAGAATGAAGAATTACAGATCACTCCAACCAGACCCTGACAACTTGTTTCCAAGTAACTGCCCTGCCAAGCCTGCTTTGAAACAGAAAGGTAAGACTCATCTATAGTATAACCATAGACTTAACAAAAGTCTTGTCAAATAGTTTATTCTTTTCTACATGGACTAAGAAGCACCTACTTGAAACCTTTTTTCTTTGGCTTTGCTTAGCAAGCCTCTCTGTTTCCACAATGCACAGATGAACCAGACCACAGTTATTTTAGTTATTACCAACTTGAATTTTACTTTAACCATATTTTTGTAGCATGGTCATCCTGAGAAACAGCAAGCACTTGCTTTGATAACTCTAGAAAGTTCATTTTCTTTTTTAAGGGTGGAACTCCAGCTTTCCCGTTTCCATAGAATGCATCGCGCCCACTCTGGCACGCTGAACGGCTTCCTGAGTTTCCCTCCTCCACAACGCAGCACGGCGGTGGGCTGCCTTGATAGAATTCTGGTCTTCGCGCAGCTCTGCACATATCATTCACATACAAGTAAGTGACTATTTTTGTTTCATACAAAACCTCATCCTCCCTCCCCTTATAAGTTGTTGCAAAGTGTCTTGATGGTTGGGTGATGCTGCTGATGACCCGTGACCTCTTCCTTCACTTTCCTTCAGTTCCTTTCTCTGTGTGCCAATTTCACATGTAACCCCAACTTTGACAGTTTTCATGCAGTGCCCATCCAGGGTAGGGTTGCCAGATACAATATAGGATTCCCAGTTACAGTCAATTCCACATAAGTAACAAATAATTTTTAGTATGTGTTATTCTAATGTGCTCATTTCACTGACTATTCTTAGACAAAACATCTACGGTCCTATTTTTGTCTCTTTCCAGGTGATTAAAACATTGTCGTAGGCAGTTGTGGAACTATGCTAACTGCTTAAAATACGGATTCATAGATGAGTGGTTTCCAGGAGCTGAAGGTGTGGGAAGAGATTCGCTGTGGGTGAGGGGGCATAAGGTGCTGGCAAGGGGGACAAACTGTTCTATATCTTGATCCTGGTGGTCATTTATCAAAACTTACAGAACTCAAGGAATGAATTCTACTCTAAGTAAAAAACACCTAAATAAACCAGACTTTTAAAAGTGGAATAAATGCGTACTACTCAATATTAGATGGCCCTAACACATTTCAGATATCTTATTCCCCCTCCTTGGTTTCAGCAGAGTAAATATCTCACAACAACTGTTCATTTTTTTTTCATTCTCCTAAGCCCGCAATTCTAACACCATATCCCTCTCTGCAAATAGTTTTGTTCATTCATGCAACAAGCATGTAATATTAACTGATCTGAAAATACAGACATGAAAATACAGTCCTGAAAGGATATTTGCATATTTTGAATCAAACAATAATAACTAGGATCTATAGAGAATTTAAATTAATCTACATGAAAAAAGCCAACAATCCCATACCTCAATGGGGAAGAGAGATGAACAGAACCTTCTCTAAAGAAGACAGACGAATGGCTAGCAAACATATGAGAATATGCTCATCATCCCTAATTATTAGAGACATGCAAATTCAAACCACCCTAAAGTATCACCTAACCCCAGAGAGAGTGGCTCATATCACAAAACTGCAGATGCTGGCACAGATGTGGAGGAAAAGGAACATTTGTACACTGCTGGTGGGACTGAAAACTAACACAACCTTTTTGGAAGGAGATATGGAGAAACCTTAAAGAACTCAACCTAGACCTCCCATTTGATCCTGCGATCCCATTACTGGACATCTATCTAGAAGGAAAAAAAAACTTTTATTATAATGACACTTGTACTAGACTGTTTATCGCAGCTCAGTTTACAATTGCTAAAATGTGGAAACAGCCTAAATGCCCCTCAACCCAGGAATGGATTGGCAAGCTGTGGTATATGTATACCATGGAATACTATTCAGCCATTAAGAAAATGGAGATTTTGCAGCATTTGTATTAACCTGGATGGAGGTGGAACACATTATCCTTAGTGAAGCATCACAGGAATGGAGAAGCATGAATCCTATGTATTCAAATTTGATATGAGGACAATTAATGACAATTAATGACACAGTGGTGTTTGGGGGCTGGGAGAAGGGGAGAACAGACAGAGAGAGAAGGAGGAAGGGGTGATGGAAAGGAAAAAAAAAAAAAAGAAAATAGTGACTAATTCTCACATAAATTGGATTTAATTTTGACCAAAGTACATTATTTGAACAATAATTTTTAATTCAATTTGTTAATATGTTGTTTAGGATATTACATCCTCATTTATAAGTGAAATATGTTTGTAATTTCCCTTTATAATAATATACTTTTTCCATATATATATATACCAATTTTAATATCAGGTATATCCAGATGAAGTAGAATGATTTTGAAGTATTTCTTCTTTTTCTATTGTCTATAAGATTTGGCATGATCTGTTTTTTAAAATTATCTTCTATTTTTATTTATAAAAATAAATATTCTCTATTTTTTGAGTCTTTGGGGGAAAAAAAGGAAGTTAATTGATGACTCCATACTGAACTTCAGAGTCAAAGCATTCTATGATAGACATACTTTTATCTGACAATATGAATGTTGCTTTTTTGGCATTATTATTATTACTCAATATTTCATTGCAACAATCATCTGATTTCTTTTCCAATTGTATTTATCTTTGTTCATTCTTTAGGAGGTTTTTGTTTCTAGTCCTTATCTTAAACATTGTTATTGTTATTAAATTTTAAGCCTCTTTTAATTTTGTGAAGGCAAAGAGTGGAAACCAAATAAACACATGTACATGTATAGAGAAAATAAAATAAAAAGATACAGTCCCTACCCCCCAAAAGTGGTTTACTGGCTAGTGGGCAAAGAGACAAGTATTTTAAAACAAACAAAAAAAGACATACAATGTGGAAAAAAAGGGTAACAGGTAATTACAAGAAGCAGTAAACGATGGAAAAGCTGGCCCTAAACTCTCTCAGATAACTCAGGAAAAATTCAAAATGCTTGAAGTCAGCCTTCCAAGTAGGGAGTTACAGAAGTAAATGCGCAAGGAAAAATGTCCAGAGAAAAGAAGATCAGGTGAAAACAGGTGGGGCAGTACAAACAATGAAAGCCCTTGTCACTTAATTGCCAGTCAGGATTCTTACCTATGGACACAGAAATTGACGATGGCTAGCTGGCGCAGAAAAAACAGACTCCATTGGAAGGAGATGCTGGTTCACAGACTCACTGGGAGGCTACAAAGCCAAGCACAGAAAATGGGCAAAATCCCAGGGCACTCCGGATCCTGAAGAGCTGGAATCCCAACCATTATCCTAGAGCAGGAATTACAAGGAGGACGCTGCTCTGCTGCCACAGACACCAAGGCAAACAATCTAACAGCCTCTTGACCTTTAACCCACTTGCTCCAGATTCAGAGTCCTAGCCTGAGTCAGTGACGGTGTACAGGCAGAGCCATGGGCTGCCAGTTCCCAGGGAGGTAGGGACAGCCTCCCTCCAAGTTCCACACATACCACAGGGGGCTGCCCCCAATACGAGAGGGGGTTGGATGCCAGGCAGTCAAAACATGACAGCTGCCAAACTATACCTCATCTCTCCAGCACAGTTAGAACTCCGGCCTCTACACGGTAGTGCCCCTGATCTGTGGGGTAATCTCCCGAGACCCCCAGTGGATGCCTGTGACCATGGACAGTACAAACCTAATCACTGTCCCTTGGAATATGTCTCCATCTGTGTCTTCCATCCACAACTCTAATGCCTTTTCCATCTTAACTAAGCACCCTGATCACGTACCATGGTCATAATTTTTGAAGTTTGAGGTGCGACAGCAAAACTAGCACCAATTTATTTCTTCGTCACCACAATTTCACAGATAGAAGATTGATTCTTTCCATAGATCTTAGTGACCTCGGCATATGATTTTTTGTTCTTTCCTTATTAAGAGAACTTTCACCTTTTCATTTAAAGGAAGCACTTTATTAGCTGCTCTTTGGCAGGTACAAATTTCGAGCGTCTGTATTTGTGTGCTTTACCTCATTAGTAAGTAAACGAAGGGTTCCTCAACACAAGCACTGCAATTCCTCAATGGCCAATCGGCCGCTGGATGAAGCCCCAGGCAGGACCGTGTGAGATTTCAGCATGCTACTCAATAATGGTGAGCTATCGAAAACTTACTAAATTATGTATTTCTGTAATTTTCCATTACATATTTTTGGACAGCAGTTGACTGCAGGTACCTGAAACTGAGAAAAGGGAAACTTGAGATAAAAGAGGACTACCCCAATTTGATACAGCTGATCTTTCTAACCCTGACACTGCTGCTGGAAAGAAAATCTCGTCGTCTCCATCTCTGTTGGCGTCATATCACCACGTTTAGGGGACATCCCATTTTAGACTGAGCGATCTTTGCGTGTCTCTGGACTGTCCTTCTGACTCCACGTGTGCTTTTTGAAGGCAGGTATTTCTGGGTCGCCACGTGTCTTTCTGTTCCACCTTGTGCCCAGCACAGGGCCTCACCACATTTTCTGCGCTCTGCACACATGTGTTCTGAAGCAACTCAGTACGTGCTGCTGGAAACCTGCCACTTTCATTTGGCAGGATCAAATCTCCTCCAAATCAGACCTTTTTATTTGAGCTCACAGAAGATCCCTGCCCTGACAGCCTCTGCTTTAAACCAAATCTCAATAAGACGGATTATAAACCAGCCAAAACCACCCAAGATTCTATCAACATGCCTGTGGCTTTGGAGCTGCCTAAGAACTGGCACAAAGCACCTTTGAGGCTTCCAGTGAGCACTCTGAGGAAAGCAAAACAGCACAGTGTTTGGGGGATCCCCGCTTGCTGCGCCATCTCAGACATCGCATAAGCACACTGAATTATCAGTCCTTTGACAAGCTAAATAAAAGAATCTATAGAGCATCCTATTACTTGCCTTTCTAATCAAAGGAGAAGAAACAATGTATTTCACTTGGCTGAAGAAAAAGAGGGGTTCTATTTGTGGAATGGATACTCTCTCCATCCCATTTAAACACAGAAACATTTAAAGAGGTTGTAATGGGAATTTTATCTCAGGCCTCAGATGTTAGCCTGGCATAATGGTTTCTCCTTTCAGCCATGACTGGCACACGATGACTCTTCAATCCTCCCACCTCTCCAGAAAATCATAACAACCCCATTTCCTGACAAAGTTATCTAAGAAGGATAGAACAGAACATGGACTCATTATGTCCCTTCACTAAACAGTCACGTCATCCTTAAAAAAAAATAAGTACGGCGGAATTCAGGTTTTCACCAAATAAAATTTGCAGATTAAAGTGGCAATGTATTTGAAGTTTTATGAATACTCTGGGAAAGAGATAGCATGAAAGGCTACAAAGTTGAGATAAGCGTTTGAACAATCCAACTACATATAAAGACAATAATAATGTGGACTTCCAACTCTGCATTATCTGATACAAATATCAGCCTTTATTCTTCTATGTGTTATATAATAGAAATAAGAAAGAATATTTTCCCAGTCTTCCATTTCTGTGAGTTTTTATGCTGAGCTCCTGTTACCACCCAGTTAGTAGGTAAACGCAGGAGTGTTCTCTAGAGGATGGTTTTATTTTCACAGATACACCATGAAGAACCATGGGGAGGTCTAAGAGGGGAGTCTAATTGATGGGAACTCAGACCCGCCTCTCATTGTAATTGATCAGTGAGTCAGAGCAACATTTTGAAACTGTTCTGAACAGAAAACGTCTATTTGGGTTTCTTTTCTGTTGCACCCATGTTCATTCTTCAAAGAACACTGAAAACCATAAAATCTGAAGTCGTAAAGGTCGTTGAACCCTCTTACATCACACTGGGTTTAAAGTGATCAGGTGCCCTGCCCGTAGGCACGGTACAGAGCCCGGACAGGCACTCAGGCCTCCTGTCCTAGCCCTGTGCTCCTCCTGCTTCTTCCTGTTTTCCATCCATACCATGGTGACCATAATAATTGTGCCTTTTCCCAGAAGTGCCCGACCACAGAGGAGTTTGGAAGGAGGCTTTCTGCAGAGCCTGAGTGCAGGGTTACCATGGTCTGCTCTTACTAACCCCCGAGGTGGAGCAGGAAGAGGTGGGAAGAGCTATGGTCACCACCCCCCAGGTATCCACTGATAGCCACCACTCCCCTGATATCCACTCAAATTTCTGAAAGATCCTTAGAAAAAAAAGAAGCTCAGACTATTTAAAGACTCAAAAACACATCACATTCATCCTCACCGCCTTGTTAAAACCAAGAGAAGAATCTCTTGCACAGAGCATTTGCTAAGCAAAAACAACGTGTTTCCATCACCCTGCCTTTAGTAGAGCACCATCCCGGGATCATTCAAGAAAGCCAACGCCAAAATTAACCTAGAAGAGTGTAGAACCAGATAAAGATGTACAAAACTCAGAATTAGGAACCAGCTTGAAAATGTAGTCATTATAGTATGCTAGAGTTAGATCACCAACCAAACACAGACCTGTCAGCATTTACCCTACCATGTCTGATGAACTTAGGGGCAGAGAAGAGCAACAAGCAGCCCACTTGTGGATTCCAAGGGTCTTAACTTCAGTCTTCCTGACCGCAGCACACAAAGCACAGGCAAGAGATACACTTCCAAACCAAAAAACATTTACTTACTTGGAATAAGTACTGGACCAAAGTCATTTTCAATATCTGTTGGTGAATGACATGGGATGTGGTCATAACTCTGTGTTCATGAAGGGCAGGAGAGAATAAGTGAGTCCGGTACTTGGAGGGCCGTCCCTTCATCAACAAAAGGCTCATTTCTTTTCCTGTAGATTAGTTTCCTCAGTTGAACGAGATGCTCTTTAAAATCATTTCCTGTGGGCTTGGCACCTGTAGCACAGTGGTTATGGTGCCAGTCACATACACCGAAGGTGGTGGGTTCAAACTCTGCCCAGGCCAGCTAAATAACTGCAACAAAAAAATAGCCTGGCCTTGTGGTGGGCACCTGTAGTCCCAGTTACTTGAGAGGCTGAGGCAAGAAAATCGCTTAAGCCCAAGCGTTGGAGATTACTGTGAGCTGTGACGCCATGACACCTACTGAGAGTGACATAGTGAGACTATCTCAAAAATAAAAATCATTTCCTGCTTTGACATGTTAGCAATCTTCCATTCACACACTCCTCTGCACTACTTCTTTCCTTCTTTATTTATGCTTTTATTATTTAACATTCAGCAAAAAATGTTAACATTACCATATAGTGGTTATGAGTGTGAACTCTGAGTCCAGCAGCATGGAGATGTAATGTTGGGAAAGATTTATAACCTCTAAACCTCAGTTTCTTAATCTTCAAAATGGAGCACCTGTCACATAGGGTTCTTCTATGTCCCGACATCACATCAAATGAGAGAATGAACTCAAAAGTGCTAGAAGCAATAGCGGACATGGAAAAAGCACTCAACCACTCTTCCCCATTATTACCTTTTATTATTACTTACTTGATACCTGGTCTCAAACATGAATAATACTGGAGAAAACCAGAAACCCTGAAATCTTGGAGATCAGTCAATGTTCTTTCTGAGGATAGTGTAATTAGAAAGCCAATGTAAAAAAGACTAAGAGTGCTTTAAAACCTAAGAAAGCTGCTATTTTTCATGCTGATAAAAATATCTTAGGAGAGAAATTCCCAAGACTTAGCAAAATATTACAATAATGTTTTCTCAAAAGGTGAGCAATTTAAGAAGGCACTTTGGCAAAGCCTTGTAACTCATCTGGATGGGATTTTTTTTTATTTTAGGTTTATGCTTCAAAGATGGCAGTTATGTTATTATTTCTGGTGTGCCTGTTAAGGCACCTTGTCAAGCCTCTGAGTCTCTTAAATTCACTACTTTTAATGTCACTCTGTGGCAAACACTTCCCCCAAATTAAATATAAATATTCTTTCAGCTTTGCAAGACACAATAGAAAGGGACAACAGTATTTGCAGAAACCATTAATAATTTTAATGTTAACTTCCAAGGGTCTTTACCCACAAGTCTGTGAATTTTCACCATGCTTTTAACGCTGCCTGGGTTCTTCGAAAATTTTCATGGCACTTTTCTGATCATCTATGAATGAGGTCTGATCTAATTCATAGATAAACTACATCTGTCACAAATTACCTGCTACTTCTATTTGCATAGAGGTGATAGCCAACTCATTTGTATTATTTACGTAGTATTTCTGTGACCATGTTTTTGCAAAGATAACTGAATTTCAGATTTTCCCCTAGGCTCGATTCCTGAGATAGGATAAATTTCTAAAAGGGCAATTATAGCCCAAGGGGGATATATATGTTCAAGTGCTTAGAACATATTGCCAAACTGTTTTCATGAATAGCCCATGTAAATGCTAAAATCACTGAAGCACTTTTGAAATACATGTATATTCATAACCTCTTAATAAACCTGTTTTCTTAACAGAAAAAAAAATTCAAGAGTTGATATTTTTACAAAGCTCCTTGTTCAAGTAAGAACTTTGGGGAGAACACCTGAGATGGCAGACTAGAAGCAGCCTGCAAATGCCAGGGCCATGAAGGGGACTGAAATAGCAAGCAGACATTCCCCTCTGCATCAGTTGTCTGGGAAAGAGTACTAGGAATCAATAGAGAAAAGCCAGGATGCCCCCAAAATGAAGGAGAGGGAAGTATATGACCCACTCAGCAGGACCAAAGATACACAGAGAAGGCATACGTGTAGGGAAGGGGCAGAGGACGGAAGCCCAGGGCTCCATACTTCTCCCAAAGACACTGCAATCACAGCAGTAAGAGGGCCTCTCCACCACAGCAGCATGCTGGACCAAGAACAGGGGGGTAACTGGAAATAGTGCAGCAGCGGCGTTCCAGATAGACAACACAACAGGGTCTTGCTGGCTTACTAACTTACTAATGGCTGGTGCCATTTTGAGGGTCCAGCTCCAGGACGCTGTGTCACAATTTAGACATGTTGACAAAAAAGGTCATCTAACACCTGGAAGACTCACAGCAAACAGGACATCACCGAGGGACACAGGCATCAGACTGGCCAAAGTCACAGTGAAGGAGAAAATCCTACAAGCTGCACAATGAAAGCATCAAGTAAGTGACAAAGTAAAACCTATCAGAATGATGGCAGAAATGGTACAATCCCAGAGGCATTAGGGTCCCAGTTTTAATCTTCATAGAGACCATAACTGCCAGCCAAGAATTTTGTATTCTATAAAACTAAGTTTCATAAATGAAGGAGAAATAAAGTTATTCCCAGTCAAGCATACACTAAGAGAATTTGTCACCACTAGATCTACCCTACAGGAAATGCTTCAAGGTGCTCTATACACTGAAAAGAACAATGGACGCCAACCAAGTAGCCCTTAAAAAACAGTAACACAAAGGAGAAAACAAAGCAAGTAGGTAACAATCAACGTGATGAATAGAACAGCATCTCATATAATACTAACATTGAATGCAAAAAGTCTTAATGCCCCAGTTAAAAGACATAGGTTAGCATAATGGATAAAAACACAATTCAAATATGTGAGGTTTCCAAGAAACCCACTGAAGTCACAAAGATTCTCATATACCAAGGTAAAGGGATGGAAAAATATATTGCATGCAAATGAAAACCAAAAGTGAGAAAGAGTAGCTATTCTCATATCAGATAAAATGGACTTAAATCAACAATGTAATGATAAAGAGATAAATTCAACAAAAAGACATAAGAACTTTAGGAGTGTAAATAAATACACACACACACCTAATATAGGGGTTCCAAGACCCACAAAACAAATTCTACTAGATCTAAGGAAGGAAATAAATAGCAACATCAGAATAGCCAGAGATGTTAACACATTACTGAAAGAACTAGGCAGATAATCAAGGCAGAAAAATCAAAAAAGAAATCCTGTACTTAAACAGGACTCTAGAAAAAATGGATTTAACAGACATTTGCAGAACATTTTACCCCCCAAACTGCAAAATACACATTCTTCTTATCAAAACATGATGACATTATCCAAGACAGATTATATGTTAGGCCATCAAGTTTCAGCAAATTTAAAAAAAAATAAAATCATAACCATGTATCTTCTCAGACCACAGTGGAATAAAACTAGAAATCAATTCTAAGAGGAACTCTCTAATATACATAAATATATGAAACTTAAACAATCTCTTGCTGAAAAATCCTTTGGTCAATGATAAAATCAAGATGATAATTTTTAAAATTTTGAATTGAATTACAAAGATGACAAAAGTTTCCAAACTTTCTAGGATATGGAAAAACCAATGCTATAAGTTCATAGCAGTAAATGCCTCCATCATAAAGACACAAAGATCATGAATTAACAATGTAATGTCATATCTCAAGGAACTAGAAAAGGAAGAACAAACAAAACCCAAAGCTAGCAGGAAAAAAAGAAATAACAAAAATCAGAGTGAAACTAAAAATAATGAAACCAAACAACTAAAATAAAACAAAGGTTCAATGATTCAAAAATTGATTTTTTGAAAAGATAAACAAATTCTAGATGACTAGCTAGACTAACCAGCAATAGAAGAGAAAGGACTCAAATTAGCTCAATTACAAATGAAAAAAGAGACATAATAACTGATGCCACAGAAATACAAAGCATCATCTGTGAATACTATGAAAATTTCTATGCACACGAACAAGAAAACCTTGAAGAATGGAAAAATTTTTGGAAAAATGCAACTTCCCAAACTTGAATCAGGAAGAAAAAGAAATCCCAAACATACCAGCAATGAGTAGAAAGATTGAAACAGTAAGAAAAAATCTCCCAACAGAAAATAAATTCCAGGATCAGATTCATAACCAAGCTCTACCAGACCTACAAAGCAGCACTGGTATGTATCCTACAGAAACTATTCCTCAACATTTAGAAGGAGGTACTCTTCTACAAAACCAGGTTCACTCTACCAAAGACAAGAAAGGACACACAACAAAAGAAAACTCCAGACCACTATCACTTGTGAACAGAGATATGAAAATTCTCAACAAAATGCTAACAAACTGAATCCAACAGCACATAAAAAGTTAATTCATCATGATCAATTGGGTTTCATCCCTGGGGTGTAAGGATGATTTATATGCAAATCAAGCACAATTTACAATCACCAAGATGTGGGATCAACCCCAGGGCCCATCAACCTCTGAATGGGTGAATAACCTGTGATATATATAGCATGGAATACTATTCAGCCATAAAAAAGATAGACACTTTACATCTTTTGTATTAACCTGGATAGAGTTAGAGAACATTCTCTTTCATAAAGTATCACAAGAATGGAAAAGCAAGTATCCAATAGCAAGTATTCAATACTAATATCAAGGCAGTAGATTGACTAATATAGGCCCACACATGAGAAAAACTCAATTTAGTTCAAGTTGGAAGGAGAGAAAAAAAGGAAAAAGGAGAGGGACTGGTATGCTCCCATCTAATGGGCACAATGTAAGGGTATATGGCACACCTCTTGGGTAAGGGACACAACTACAACAGGGACCTTACCTAACAAATGTAAACATTGTAACCTAATCATCTGTATCCTTATAATAATCTGAAATTAACAAAAAAAGAAAGAAATTAAAAGAAATTTTAAAAATATATGCAAATCAATAAATGTGATTCACCACATAAAGAAAATTAAAAAAAAAACCATTTGATCATCTCAATAGATTCAGGAAAAGCACTTGATAAAATCCAATACCCTTTCACAAAGAAAACTCTAGACAAACTAGGACATACCTCAAAATAATAAAATTCATGTATAAGGTCTGACAATTAAGTTCATGAAGTGATCCCAAAAAAACTGTACATACCTCCCTGCTAAAAATCACAATGGTCACCTTCTAAGTGCTCCCCTTGGCAGCCATCTAATGGCCATAGTGACACTTGGCAATGGGGTACATAGCACTTTTTCTAGGAGGAGTTCATGAACTTCATTTTTGGACCTTGCATATCAACAGCCCTGATGACCATTCCAGGAAAAGAGCTCCAAAATTTCTTTGAAGGGTGAATCAAGTGCTGGCTTTGGTGCATAGCGTACCTTGAAGATGACCATAGTGATATTTAACAATGAGGTCTGTAGCATTTTTTCAAGCATGAGCTTACAATCTTAATTGTCCAACCTCATATGACAAACCCACAGCCAAGATCATTCTGAATGAGGAAAAGTTAAAAACATTCCCCCCTGGGCACTGGAGAAAGATAAAAATGCCCACTGTGACCACATCTATTCAATAAAGTACTGGTAGTCCTAACCAGAGCAATCAGAAAAGAGAAACAAATAAAGGGCATCCAAATCAGGAAAGAGAAAGTCAAACCAGCCCCATTTTTCAACAATATTATACCTAGAAATTCTAAAGACTACACCAAAAGACTCCCAGAGTTGATAAATTCAGTAAACTCACAGATTACAAAGTTAATGTACACAAATCAGAAGCATTGCTATATAATAAAAGTCAAGCTGAGTCAATCAATAATTCAAGACCACTTACAATACCTGAAAAGACAATACTAGGAATACACTTAACCAAGGGAGGTGAAAGACCCACACCCAGAGAACCATGAAACACTGATGAACGAAACAAATGATGACACAAACAAATTGAAAAACACTCCATGTTCAAGAATCCAAAGAATCAACACAGTTCAAATTCCAAGGTGATTTACATGTTCAATGTAATACCCATTAAAATGTCAACATCATTTATCACAGATCTAGAGAAAATAATCCTAAACTGTTCCTAATTCTAATCTCTGTGTGTGTGTGTGTGTATGGAACCACAAAAGAGGCCACATAGCCAAAGAGCAAATCTAGAGGCATCATAGTATCTTACTGTGTATATCAAGTATCTTACAAATTTTGAATTATTCTAGAAGGATATAGTAAGCTAAACAGCATGGTAGTGGTATATAAGTAAACACATAGATCATTAAAATACAGTACAGAAGCCAGAAAGAAAAACATATACCTACAACCAACAGATTTCAACAAAACAGACAAAAACATAGACTGGGGAAAGGTGCTAGCAAAACAGGATAGCCTTATGCAGAAGAGTGAAACTGGGTCCCCTCAGGTACCATGCATACTACTCTGGTGACAGGCACACTAAAATTCCTGACTTCAGCATTATACAATGCATCCATGTAACAAAAAACACTTGCACCCCCTAACCATTTTAAAATTTTTTTAAACTTTTAGTTTATGACTATTGTTTTCTGCCACTTCTTATTTTCTTCCAATTTGCAAAATCTTATAAGGACAAAAAAACATTAGAATATATATGCAACATGCATGAGTTGTAATAGTTTGTAGATTTGTCAAGATGAATTGTCCCATTCCCATAAATATCAAGGTAATGATGAATAATTTTTTTTCATTTGTCTTATTCTTACTGACCTTTTTAAGGGAAATTCAACTAGAATGTCCTTCTGGGTGCTGAGTGACTCTGACAGCACAGAGCATGTGAGAAGATGTGGGTCCTACTCCTGACATTCTAACACAAGCTGAAAAAAGTAATCTGTTGACATTCAAAAAGCAATAGGCAGAAAGGAAAGCTACAATTTCCTTTCTATATTCATCTGCTAGAATTTTAGAAAAAGTATTCCTATGCTGTTCTCTAATACCTCAAATTACCATTATTTACTGCCTCTTATAAAAATGACAAGAAAATTTGTTCAATCCATTTCCCATGGCTTTGCAAAGTTTACAGTAAATTGCCACTCTAATATTCATGGCTGTGCCCAATCCACTGGGCAGTGACCATGACTCATGGGGAGATATTAGCAACACTCACCAGGCAGGACTCAGGATGTGTATCTCACCTGGCCTCAACTTGGTCACTAATTGTGAGGTCTGAGCCACTCCCAGCATCTCTGTGTCTCAGCTTTTACCTCTGTAAAACAGAATCTGAACTAAGGAGACAAACACTCCTATGCTCCCATATTTCATTAATTTCAGCCTTTAATAAAGCATTGCTTTTTTCATGCTGATTAAGTACTCTCCCCACTCTTCTCTATACCAGTTTCCCTCACCAATACAATGTCAAGAATGATATTCTGCCAAGTGTGGGAAGGTCATAATACAGACTGATTATTTAAATCATTCATTTGCTCCTCAAGCATGCATTCCTTGCCGCTGTTCTGAGTACTGGGTTTGAAGCGATGAAGTAGAGATAAGAGGTCCCTCCTCCCATACAGTTTATATTCTGAATTGTAAACAAGTGGACAAGTAGACAAAGACAATGATTTTAGTCAGAAAACGAAACAGGGTTGTCAGATGCAGTGATTAGCAAAGCTTGCTGCTTGCAGGAGGGTGGTCAGGGAAGGTCTTTCGGACGGGGACGTGTGAGCTGTGAAGATTGACACACCAAAGCCAGCATGTCCAGAGCATCCAGCAGAGAAAACATCAGGTGCAAAAGGCCCCAAGCAGAAATGAGCTTGGTTAGTTTAAGGAAGAGAGGAAAGCGGGAGTGGGTGGAAATTAATGAGCCAGGGAGAGAGTGGTTAAGAGAGATCAGTCGTCTGCCAGATCACGCAGACCTTGATAGGAAATGATAAGGAGTTTGCTTTTAATCTAAGAGCAATAAAAAGCCACAGAAGGGTGCAAGCAGAGATTGATTTGAATTATAACTTAAAAGATCACTCTGGCTGATCTGCAGAGAACGGATTGCATATTTTATTCCCAGCAGTACTAGAGAGGACTCCTGTTCTCTCATGAAGTACTGGAAATACTTGTTCGGGTGAAAAACAACAAAAAGTGCTGCATAAAATATTTTAAGACATTTAAATGCAGATGTGATTAAGAATGAAAGGGAAATGCTCAGACACCCCAATCAATGAGAAAACACAAATCTAGAGAGCTAAGTGCACTGTTAAAATCACCAGCTAGCCTGGTGGCTTGGCCCACCTCTAACAACCTAAAACACAGACTTGCTGTGGAAGAACCAATGACATAGGGTTTAGAGTAGAATTTACCTGTTTGGCTCTACAAACCCAAGAGATGTGAAATCTGCAAAGTACCCTCTTCCTTCCCCTTCTCCTCACCTCCCTAAAGTCTAGAGAGGTGACCCTCAAACGTCAGAAACATGAAAACTACTTTTTAACATTAAAAGTTCATAATTTCCCTTCACATATATACACACACACACCCCACATACAGATGCACACACATATGTGAGAGATTGTACCATTTGCTCATTTAACTCACTACTACCATTTAAGGAACTCAAGAACTGGCAGGCAAATGAATTAATTCTGTCCACACTGAGAAGGTCAGCTACCACGCTGGGGAAAATGGAACAGAGGAAAGAAGAAACGTAAGCTAGCAAGGTGAAATATCACAGAATTCAGGATTACTCAAGACCTCCAGTGGATTATTATCTGGACCTAGTATGCCCTCTTCAGTTGCCTTCCCTTGTTTTTGGAGTAATCACAATCAACCCACCTTTCAAATTCACTCAAACAATTGCCCACCTACTATGCGGTGCTATATGCCCACACAGCCTGAAAGTACAGAGTAAACATTCAAGTGTCTATTGATTTGACTTGTTTTAATAAAACCTCAGAAGTCTTGGTAGCATCCTTTGACCATCAGGACCAACAGGAAAAACACAGGGGTAAGGCAAGCTTGTACAATGTGTCTCCCTTTTGGCCAGCCAATCATTTCTCACCAAACGAGAACCTGGAAAGAAAACTCTGCAATGCCTGCACGGTGGCTCATGCCTGTAATCCCAGCTCTGCGGGAGGCTGAGGAGGGAGAACTGCTTGAGCTCAGGAGTTTAAGACTTGCCTGAGCTAGAGTGAGACCCTGACTCCTAAAAAAATGAAGAAACCTAGCTGGGCGCCGCAGCGGGTGCCTGTAATCCCAGCAGTTTCCGGAGGCTGAGGCAGTGGGATGCTCACAGCCTAAGTCTGAGGTTGCAGTGAGCTATGACACCACTGCACTCTCCTCAGGGCATAGGGTAGGACTCTGTCTCAACAACAACCAAAACAAAAAAAGTAAAGAAATAAAAACTCTGCAATGATTTTTATGATTCCTTCTTCCTTTTCCACTTTTTTCTCCTCCCAACTTCTCATGTGATGCAAACTCAGGAAAAAAAAAAAAAGAAAAAGAGGTAGATATCAGGAAATGTGGATATGCTCCCTACAAAGTAATACCAAATAAAAACTATTCCCTGGACCAAGAAATCTACCTCTGAGAATTCAAAATTTCTTTTAAAATCTTAAATACAAAAATGGTCCACACATAAGTATTCTATAGGGCATTAATTAGTAGAAAAAAGTTTTAAAACAGCTAACTATGTGACATTCACTGATGGGATAGTCACATAGAGAGATAAAAATCCCTATGAAATAACGTTAACTTCAATTTCTCCACTTTTTCTTGAAGACAGAGTCTTACTCTATCACCCTGGGGAGAGTGCCATGGTGTTATCAAAGCTCACAGCAACCTTAAACTCTTGGGCTCAAACAATCCTCTTCTTGCCTCAGCCTCCCAAGTAGCTGGGACTACAGGTGCCCATCTGGCTAGTTTTTCTATCTTTAGTACAGAGAGTTTCAATCTTGCTCAGGCTGGCCTGGAACTCCTGCCTGAGTTCCACCTGCTTGGCCTCCCAGAGTGCTAGGATTACAGGCATAACCCACCATGCCTGGCCTTAATCCAACTTCTCAAAATTCAACTTCCAGTGAGATTCCTTCATAGAACTCTAGGGTATTTGTTCAATTTTTATCAGTTTGTCTCTATATTAAAAAAAATTGTTTAAGAAATTTATATTATCTTTACATAGTATAATAGAATGCACACTTGAAAGACAAAAAAATATATAAATAGAAAATGAAGATCTTAACTTCATTTTCCTAATGTTAGATAAGAAATGGAAAGAAATCTCTTAAACAAAAGTTTTCGGCAAACAGAATGTAATTCCATTTTGCTACGAATCAAATTGGAGAACACTAAAAAGAAGAATGTTAATACTTTTAATGTGACTACGAATGATGGTAATCACCATACAAATATAAAATGATATCTTCAAGGAACTGCTTTCCCATGTAAATTAAAACTTAATACTATAAAGTAAATTTGGAATCAATTAGGTAAGCTAAAGTACAGAGGAGAGTGTAGCACAACAGGAGAAAGTTGAATTCTCAGGGTATAGCAATGATGAATACCAGCAAAAAGCAAACTGCTATTTTTCTTACACATAGATTATAGTTTATGCACTGGCCCACCAATTGAATGCGTCAAATTTCATGTATTAAAAAATTTTATCTTAAACTGAGGAAATTACCATAAGAATATTTTTACAGCAATTAAATACACAGAAGAAAAGTAAAAACTCAAAGAACTGAAATAAAACTGATGGACAAGCATGTCACTATCAATAATTAACATGGTGAGGGTTTTCCTCTTACAATGAATAAAATCAGATCTGACAGTTATAGACCTCCAAGGAGTATCAACTGTACAGGTTTCTTAAGGTAGTGAATAGTTTTTATTTTCTTTTTCTTCTGTTTGCACCATTCATCAGTAGGGCAGACTTAAAGATCAGAATCATGCCGCTATCCACTAGTGACACCTGAATGGCAGAACTAAGAGATTTCATTTCCAAGCCAAAGTCCATGGATAAAAGGCCCAGTCCAATGCTTACTTGGGCTAGGAGAAGGTAAAAAGCTTCTTATCTGAAATTTATAAGTAATCCCAAAAGAAAAGGTTCCAATGATGAAAATGATGTTTCCTCAAATCACTCTGGCGCTATAGCTGATATCTTTTTATACATAGGAGTCCTAAAACTTTTATCTTTTATACATTAAAATTAAAGTGAATTTTTAAAGGTAGCAAAAATCTGCATGCACACCTAGATCAGTATGTGTGTCAAGAGAAGAGTGCAGTTTAGGAAACAACTGTGTATCTTTAAAAAATAAAAAAATGCAATGCCCACTTTATGAATTCAGATAACAATGTCAATGAACAGATTGCCAACCAGTTGGAATATAGACCCAGCCTGTGAACCACTCACAGAAGCCTCCTAAGTAGGTTATAGAGTCATTCCTGGAGATTGTAGGGAAGGGTTTCAAACAGCACCATCTGTTAGAACCACCACCCTGAAAATATTACCCTAGCCAATTATCACTTCAAAACACTACGGGAGTTCACTCCACCTGTGTTGGAACAACTTGGCCAAAATCCTCAGTTAATCCTGGCTCTAGCTTTGTAAACCATGGCTTCATTTTGAGCCTACCAGTTGGAGTCTTGAGAAACCAGCTATGCGTAGGTGCAGTTATATTCGCACAGACGATTCCTGGCAGCCTCAGGCTGGACAAGCCTTCAAGATTTGTCAGGGTATCTCTTTGTTAGGGCCCCAGCTTTAACCTCTAAGCCCTCTCACCTCTCCAAGCTAGGAGTCCTTCACCTTTGCCACCCACTCGAACAGCAGATGAGATAGGCCCACAGCCTCCTGTGCACTGGTTAACTCCTGAGCCACCCGTAGCAAGGAGGGCAGCATAGATGCCCACAGATGCCCCTAGACTATGTAAAATGAGCAAAAAATAGGCCAAACATGAGAAATCAGAAGTGTATGAATGGGTAGGAGACAGCAAATGGAGACCCCAACTAAGGATGACAGCCACTGTTCAGTTCCAGGAGGTCATCAAAAAGCCTGAAGGCAGAAGAGGTGTGACCAAGTGACCGCATCACTCACGTACATATGAAATACACTGATTTTGAGATGTTGGCACAATTTTTCTCTTAAACTGTGCCAAACAAAACATCTTAATTTAGCCTTTTGTGATAGCCCTATGGACTTTATCCAGGTATCAATGGACCTAAAAATGCCCCGGCTCTGTCCTCAAAAAGATTTCCACTATGTTTCCTCTTCTCAGAACCTTTCAGAAGCTTCAGCTGGTCTAGGCATTTGTCTGCTGGCTCAGGCAAGGTTCGCAGGCTGTGTGTGCGCCAGTGAAATCCAGCTTACACCTGCTATTGTTTCAATTGATTAAACACTGCAACACAAAATAAAAGAGTCTCAGGTGCTGGTGCCAGTTTCATGCAGCTAAATGTGTGCTCAGCCATTTTTGGCAACATCCTCTGGAAACCATTCCAACCTTCCTGGATCACCCATAAATAAATGTAAAATCTGCATTGTAGTGCTGGAAAGGGGAGCTGCTACACAGACCCAGAGACCACAGCCAGCAACAGCATATCTCTAATCCCTGTATGTCTCTGCCTTTATGGCAGAGATCATGAGTTACCTACTGAATATTCACTCTCTCTTCTCTTCTTTAGGAGAATTCCAATTTTTAGTTAGGTATATTGCTGCTTGGCAAAACAGTCTAACTTCCCAGCCTCCCTTGCAGCTAAGTGAGTCCATGTGCTAAGTGAGTCATCTCATTCTGGCCAATGAGGTGCAAGAGGAAGTACACATTATGTGGACCTATGAAGAAGGAAAGTCCTTCGGCCCTTTCTCCTGGCTGGAAAGCAGAGGTGCTATCCAGCAGCTACCTTGGATCATGAGTTTACCTTGAGAATGGAAGCCTCATGCTTGGAAAATTGATAACAGAACTAAAAGGAAATTGGGTCTATAATGACCTTGCAGAATTGCCATGCCAGCCCCATATTGCTGACTTCCAGACTTATATGAATGTGTTAGATTAGGCCTTTGTTTATTTAAGGCACTATTTGGAAAGGAATTCATATTATTCATAGCTGAGTAAAATTTTAAAACAGTATAGTCTCTCATATTGCCTGGGCCATCTTTCCTCCACCTAATCCTTTTGTCCCTTTTAAACTCCTACTGTGAACTAAATTCTCGTATAGGCATGAAATCTTTCTGTCATTCTTCTACCTTAATCAACATTTGCCATTTTCCTTGATGATACAAATTTGCTCCCAAGGCAGGGTAGCAAGCTCTGTCTTTGCCTGTCTGTTCAGCTTAGCAGGGCTCACAGTTACTGGATAGACTACATTTCTCTCTTCTCTCTGGACACTAACTGGAGTGTGCAGTCCCTCAAGTATAAAAATGATGCTCCTGACCCATTATCACTAAAGACTTTTGAAAAAGCATTTTTTGTCACCTTTCTACCACCCTCTGTCTGTTCAAAGGCAAGCAGTATGACTTGGCAGAGAGAGACTGAAGGCTGAGGCCACAAAAAAAGAAATGGCTCACCTGGTGATAGGACCCACTGTGTTGGCCTCTAATTAGCCCTGTGCCTTAAGCCACAGAAATAAGCAGCCTCTAGAATATTGGTATTTTCGATCTCTTGTTTGAATGACAGGACCCTGAAGGCAAAACATTTCCTGTAGAGCTTCTTCATTTCTGCCTGCCCTTACTTTTATAGCTCACACAACTCAATTTTGTTGGGCTTCAAAGTACAGTTCAAGGGATATTTTATAAGTAAAGTTATGGGCTTGGGGATATTACCAGTATAACTCATTGATTAATGGTAATCAATGCATAAAAATTTTGCAATGGGTTTGAAAAAGACCCAGTTATAAATATAATATCTGTGGTTAATTTTGGTAGTACTCCACAACTTTTCATGAGATAATTTAAAGTTCCATGACTTGACACTGAAACATTTTGAAGGAAATACATGGATATTGCTTGTGGTTTCATTAAAGAAAATAGAATCTACTCTAGCTATTGTAAGAAGAAAAACATTTTGTACAGACAATTAAATGGCTTAAAGAATTATTGAGAAGGGCTGAAGAAATACATCCAAGTTGAGCCTTCACAGATAGCTCCCAAACCACACCACAGAACTGGGCCTTTTCTGCAATTGGGAAGTGCCTGCCATCTTGGGTGCTGCCAGTTCCATAATCATAGCTCCAACAAGGAAGGCAACTGGATTATGTGACAACTATGATCCAACCCAGCCTGGAAGCTACTGACCCAGCTGCTACTGCTACCAATTCCCAGAGCATAGGTGCCTGCTATATTCTTCATCAGGATAATGAATACTCAACACCCTGCTTCTTCTTAACACCCATGCAGCTAGTGCCTGGGCCCAGGACTTGTGCAAGCACTGAGAGCAAAGCAACAAAACATCTGCATGGCCATGCATGGCAGATGAAGCAGCACAAGTTAGTCTCTGCTTCACTTGCACCTGCTAAATCTCATAAATCCATGCATCTAGATTATGCCAACTAAGGGTTGCTTCACAGACTAGGACCTTAATATTAATAGCATTCACTATCTTATCTCTGGGGAAACATAAGACATATATTTCCAGCTTTTACAGGACCAAAGGGAACACTAATAGGAAATCGAAATGGTTACTGGGAGACAATCCAGGACACACATCACAAAATAGTCTAATTTTAACATATCAGATTACTAAGTATATGTCAAGTACTTGGTATGCACACAACACCAGGAAGCCAATATCATTTGCTAAGAAATTCATTGGCCAGAGTGTTTAATTTTCATATCTTAGAGTACATAGTATCTAAACCATTAGACTTTTTATACCACCATTCACTGGACCATGTATAAAAAATAAATGTGAATGCTTACTAATGAGTATGATGACTAAAGTAACTACTCTGGAAAACTCTATAAAAAGGTATATATTCCCAATAATCTTAATAACTACTAAGAGAATATAGTACAAATATGAATATCTATGAACCAAGTGACAGACCTTGAACTTAGTTATAATTACTTTTAAGGTAAAAAGAAAATGGAGAAAAGTAGGTATAATTGAATCATCACCTCCATTTGATTATTTAATAAACACCATTTAAGTAACACTGACCATTTTTAGTACAAAATAGAAAATACAGAAATAGTACGAAGTGAACAAAAGTTCATACAGGGATCAAAACATAGAACAGAAAACATCAAGGCACACTATCAAATACAGTGAACTGGTTTTTAGACCAATGCTGAGAAGTATTACACTGAGTGAAGTTTTGCCTCAGAGAGACCCCATACTTGGCTAATAAAGATTGGCCCAAAGTGGCCACTATACATAGTGAGCTGTACCCTATCAAGCTTGATGTGTCAACACATTGTAACCTAACCTAAGAGTATACCCTTGTAACCAAGGACTAAGGCTCAGCCAATCATAGCAGCTGAACCCTCAGCCAATCCCAGGCTGAAAGCTGGCAAATTATACCCAAATGCAGCAAATGTTAAACTACACCCATTATGTCATTTCCTGTTTTCTGGTTATAGGTGTTACCCACTAATTACTCACTACATTGGAGGGTGGGGAATTCTGAACCATCCTTGGTCTGGAATGCAACTCAGTAGTAGAATCTTTTTCTTAAATAAACTTCATAATACATTTAACTAGTCTCAAGTTCTTTTTTTCTTTTTTCCTACCTAATGACATTGAAAAGAATAGTCCAGGAAAAAAAAAAAAAAAAGAATAGTCCAGGACATTTATGTCATTCTGTTGAACACAGAAATGAATATGCTTGATAGGAAATCACCGGGGAAAATAAGAGGTTGCCCACTAATGAGGCTCCCCATTTACAGAATCCACTCTTCTACATAAACACTTTTGCACTAAGTCATGCCAAGAGGGCCACACCAGTGGTAAAGGCTGTAAACTATGATTACTATTCCCACAGAAAACTCTTATGAATATAGATGAGAATAATGGAAATGGCATGTGACAGAGCAGAAATAACTAATAAGTTTCCCAGGTGCCATGTTTTGTTATTGTTTATATTTGTTTTTATTTTTATCAACTGAAACATACAAGATTAAGGCACTGAAATGCCACCATTGCACCTTGAAAATACTATAAAAAGTAAAAATAAGCTCTAAGTATAACAGAAGACCAAACCCAAGTAAGGCAACTGTGGGCCGCCCTGAACCTTGTAAATGTATCTTGTTACACATGACACTAGTGCTCTAGTATTCATGGCCAGATCTTTACATGGCTGGCAGGGATATCTGGCTGCACGGCTGGACTACACAGATGATGATAATCTGCAGAGTCTCCTGGCAGGGGCCTTGTGCACCTAGATGTCAAAGTGCTAGTACCTTGACTCCTTGGAATTCAGGTTGACTCCAGGGTTTCCTGAACCATTCCAGGCATAATTATCTCAGACCATGAAACTCACTTTTAATCTATTACTGTTGACTCTTGAACAAGGTAAGGGTTAGGGGTGCTGACCCCCATGCAGTCAAAGCCAAGTATAAATTTTGACTCCCCTAAAACTTAACTACTAACAACACCCTACTATTGACTGGAAACATTAACAATAACATACACGATTAACACATCTTTTGTATAATGTGACAGAATACTTATAATTCTATATTCTTACAAAAAAGCAAGGTAGAAAAAAGAAATGTTAAGAAACCAAATTGAAGAGAAAATATATTTACTATTCATTAAGTGGAAGTAAAGTGAGTCATCATAAAGATCTTCACCTTTGTCATCTTCCCGCTGAGTAGGCTGAGGAAGAAGAGGAAGGATTTGTCTCACTGTCTCAGGAGTGACCAAGGCAGAAGAAATTCCACATGTGAATGGACGCAGACAGTTCACAATTGTGCTATAGAGTCAAGTATACCTCCCTTGCAGTTCTGCATTTAACCCTACCTCCAGTTTAGTTCCCAATTAGAGGAATTTGAAAATAAAGTCTGTCTCATATGTATTAAAAGAGGCCTCAGAGGCCTCCCTCAGGGGAGAAAGTGCAGGGGGCCCATAATTAACAGCCCAGGAGCCCTAGAGCCCCAAGTCACTCTCATGGATCTAGAGTTGCCCTTTTATCAATCCCCAGGATCTGAAGTGTTACATTCCCATTCATATTTTTTAATATTAACAGTGTTCTCACTAACAAGACAGAGTAATTACTATGTTCTCTCTGGCTTTGCTTATTGAACAGGACTAATAATGACCCTGAACATTTTGCTATCAAGATGAAAATGTAACATTTTACCTAACCAAGATTATCAATACTTTACTTCAGATGCCATTTTTCTTACTCTGCATGTATTTATACGGATTGCCTTGGGCTGCCAGTCTTATTTTTATATACTTTATCAAGTTTGAGAAATCCACATAGTGATATTACTATCTTCATGTTCATGTCTGGATTATAACTTTTATGAATATGGTATTTTTTCCTCTGGCTATCCCAATATCTACTTATGATTAAAAGTCATTCCAGCTGAAGCCATTTGATATGGTTTCTATCTTCTTCTAACTTCTATCATTCTTTTGAAAAATGTACTACTTTTTTCTTTTCCTCACTGTCAAAAATCATTTGTTTCATCATTTACTGTTGGAAAAAAATAGTCCTGAATAGATGAGTGAATAATGATGAGTGAAAAAACATTGTTGATCTTGATCCCACACACTAAACTGGTTTGATTTAGAATTAACCAGACTTGTTTGATTAAAGAGTGAGCATCACCAGGGACCCGTGGCTTGGAAGGACAAGAGGTGAAGAAATTGGCACATTAATGTGTAACATCTGGCCATGCTGGCAGTGCCCCTGTAAGGTTTATTATACTGCTTTTCATCTGGCAGGTAGCTATGGACCCAGACACTCATGTCCATCAACATAGCAACTAGCCCTAGTGTCATAAATTCACTGGTGATGATTTTATAGGTTAGGAAAAAAATAAGCTTGATATAGAAAAAAATACAGCAACTAGAGACAGAGGTAGACGAAAGAAATGGGTAGAAAGAGATCCCAGTAGAAAGTGTATAGGGAGGGCAAAGATAGGGTACCAGAAGACGGATGTGTTGGGAGGCGCTTGTGGCTCAAAGGAGTAATATGCCAGAAGTGGCGGGTTCAAACCCAGCCCCGGAACCCAGCTCAAAAAAAAAAAAAAAAAAAAGACGACGACGACAACGGATGTGTTGCAGCAATATAAAAAAAGAAAAGGGAATAATTGAATCCAAGGCAGGGAAGCTGTCCCACAAGTTAGATGAAACCCCAAGAATCGAACTTTCTCATGCTCCTGCCACACAGAATCACAATTAATATCCATAAGTACTTCTCACATCTCTGCTACTAAATAATTTTGTGAACTTCATTATATTTATGAGTACAGAATCAAGCTGTGCAGTGAATTCATTTTTAAACTGGCTTACTTTACTGTCTTCGTAAAAATATTTCACTATTGCTGTTTTAACATCTGCTATGAATAATCCATGCCATGCCTTCCTTCCGTATCTGTTAATCTGTATATTCAACTTTCTATTGGCTACAGTTTCAACTCATTAAAAAATTATCTCAATCTGGGAGTAAAGCCTGATTCTTATTTTTTATACCAGACCGATTACATTTCAAAGAGCAAAATTCAATGTGCCTTTCTACTTAGAATTTTTACTGTTTTGACTACTATTACCTCTCAGTAGAGTTGAGAACAAAAACATTTTGGAAAAACTCAAGCCCTGGAAATTGAAAGCTTTGTGTTATATGATTCACTTCCTATGTGAGGTAGGAGTCGTAGCATATTTAGAAATATTTTCTTCATCTGCCTGTTTATAACACTAATAGTGATGGTAACAATAGAAGTAATAATAACAGTATGTTTTTCTTAGACAAGTGTTCCTGAAATATCCTAAACTTAGGGGCCAATCATATACATTTCACATATCCACGTAGCATCCATGTGCAGTCTTCCTGACCCTACCATGGTTCATAAAAGCAGTATGCTAAGCAATAAGTATGTATTATCTCATTTAATCTTGACAACAATTCTATAAGAATTGTTACCCTCTCCATTTTAGAGATTGATCTAAAATGTGAGGCCCCGGGGCACCATGGGTTTTGTAGTTGCCAGGCAAGTAAGTGGAAGAGCAGGGATCTGAACGCAGGCCGTCTGACAACACAGCCTACACGTCTGCCCACTCTGTGGAGCTCGTGTCTGCTTCCCAGGGACTGGGATGGCCAGGAACAGGAGAGTTCCAGTGTGGTAAGGGGAGATGGATTCCACACAGAGGGAGAAGTTCCCACACCTCTCCTTCCTAGGGGACAAGAGAGGGATGAGCAAAACATGAATTCCGCCTGGCTTTTCTTCATCCTTTTGCCTATTACTTCTCTAGCAGCCTTTTTGATCATCATATTTGGTTTTGGCTTCTCTTAGCCAACACCAGTAGCTGGCAGTGCATTGATAACTGATCTTGTTTTGGCTGACTGTACCAGACACATTATGGTCTGTTACGGTGAGCCAAAAAAAATATTAGTCTGATAAGAGTGTTCCTTACGTGGTACTGCACACTGCTGATGGCACAGTGTACTCCCAAGGCACTCTACAGGATGGCCATCCATCTTCCCCAGTCCACGTCACCATGGTGACAGAGACCTGCCAGGCCTGGGTTCTCCAGACTTGCCACATAATTTACCCAAGCAAAATGCCAAAGCCCCTCGGCAGCAAAATGTATGAGTTAATTTCAATTATTACTTAATAAGGTTTCATTAATTATAAGTTTTGAGCTATTATAAGAACAATCTGAATTTAAATGAACAATAAACAAATGAAGTCAAATCATTAGCAAACAAGGTCTGCGCGACAGTAGTAAATGTGATGATCTTAAGGTTATCTTTTCACTGTAGAAGAACAAACAGGTTTTTATTCTCTTCCAATTGGGAATCTAGTTCTGTTTTTATTCATTTATTTATTTATTTAATTGATGAAAACACATCGATTGGGCAAGTATTATGTGAGGATTGCAAGAGTGAAGATAGAACCTCTGTCTTCAGGTGGCTTCCCCTCTAAGTGTTGAAATAAAAGCATTTGTTGTTCCATCAGGGATGATTGAATTACAAAGAATATTCATGGAAAAACATTGTTCCAGACTCAGATTTCAGCAGATACAGCCAAAAGAATACTCATAAAAACAAAGCACCTTGAGAACCAAAGGAGTTTCAAAGATGGGCCTTATAGGCTCGGTGCCTGGGGCTCAAGCAGCTAAGGCGCCAGCCACATACGCCTGAGCTGGTGGGTTCAAATCCAGCCCAGGCCTGCAAAACAACAATGATGGCTGCAACCAAAAAGCGCCTATAGTCCCAGCTACTTGGGAGGTGAAGGCAGGAGAATCGCTTGAGCCCAGGAGTTGGAGGTTGCTGTGAGCTGTGATGACACAGCACTCTACCTAGGGCAACAGCTTGAGGCTGTGTCAAAAAAAAAAAAAAGGATAGGTCTTATAAAGAAGTGGTAGCTGATTTTCTTCTATGAATATTTGAATAAAACAAATAAATAGTAGAACTTCCTATTTATATTCCATTTTTATGAAAAGGTCACAGAGAGAAAAGTTGCTTGTTTCACAAAGACTTCTTAAAACATTAGCTCAACACCTTTTCACAAGAACAATCGTTTAAAAATAAACAAGTAAATGAAAAGAAAAGAAAAATAACAATCCTTTTATAGTAAAACACATCAAATAAAGTGTCTTCTGGCCTTTAGATAAAGTCAGTTTCTATTTCCCGAAGCTGTTCTTCTGCTTATTATCTATGCACTAATATTACAGAATCATCTGGTAATGGGCATCTTATCTACCGGTGCTGTTTCTTGCCTGTCTATCTCACACACACACAAACATACACACAAACTCCTCCTCCCATGTTTCTAGCCATGTATTTTCTTATCTAACACGACCTGCCCCTTCCTCATGTTCACCCTGTCACACTATCACATGTACCTTTCGTTAATTTCAAGACAGCTGGTGAATAAGATGTTCCTATGGGGCAAAAGTAGATGTGATTTGTTGCTAGGGGACAGGTTGTCCTCTATCAGTAGTTTCTGTCTGTGACCTCAGACAGAGGTGAGAATAGAATTAAAAGAAGCAGGTGGGATTTCTCACTTGAAAATCAAGCAAAGCAGACTGGTCTTTGTGAAGCCAGGCACCAAAACCAGCAGCACGTTCCTTTCTATCTCAGACAAAGCTGAAAAGCATCAACCAGAAGTTCCAAGATCTTTACAGAAGGGAACCTCATCCAGTTAGTCTTCTTGCGGCAGCATTAATCTGAGAAAACCACAAAGAGTGCATTTTCACACACTGCTGAAATGCAGCTGTGTGTGAAATACACAAGTAACCCACAATCCTCATTCAGAACATCTGCCTTGTAACACAGCAGCGTCACAAAACAAACTTACTGCCTTCAGATCTGCTATTTATTAAGGAGAAAACTAATAGGGCCGAATGTAGTGACCCACCCAAATAGAACTGTCCAGCCCAGGAAAGAACATCCCACCCAGGAAGAAATGAATGCACCAATCCACACCCACCAACAACTCTTAGATTCCCACCCACTTTAACCCATGTGCTGACTTCTTTTTTGAACTCAGCCCATTCACACCTGAGTGAATAAAGGCCACGTTGCCCACACAGAACCTGGACTCCACTTCCTTTCTTTCTTATCTTGAAATAATCTCTCATTTTCAGTCCTTAACCTCCCCAAAACATGGAAATTGTGGTCAACAGAAAGGAATCCCTGTGATTAGAAAAGGACAGAGCTAAGGGACCAACTTCAATAACAAAGGGACCAGAAAGTAGAACATGGGCATTAAGGTTTTATCCCCAAATAAGTACCTCCATCCATATCTACCCATAGCTACCGCTCTATATACCTGTGTCTGCCTTAGTGATTTCATAGGGACAGTGCTGAGTCATCAGGTCTTCTCCCAGAAGCTATTGCATGCAGGGTACCATCTGTGCTCTTGTCATTGTCAAGACTAAACCTTGTTTAAGTGTTCCACCCCAGGGATCTTTGGTTAAGAGAATGAGTAACAGCTAAGCTTCAAGAGACAGTGTCGACTCCATCACCAGTCATCAAGTGAACACCGAATTATTGGTCCAATAAAAATTATTTTAGCAATTGAACGATGAAGTCCTGGTCAACTTCATTATCATTATCACTACAACGTCATTATCAACATCACTACTGATAGTGCTAGGCACTTCAGAAACACAATCTTAAATGCTCACTAATACCCTACGACAGGTGTCCTCAAACTATGGCCTGTAGGCCACATGTGGCCCTCCGAGGACATTTATCCAGCCCGCGGGGTGTTTTTGCTGCTGCTGCCTGTCCTGCTTAGCAGCCCACTCATCCTGGGGCCCGCAGTCTGGCCCTCCAATGGTCTGAGGGACAGTGAACTGGCCCCCTGTTTAAAAAGTTTGAGGACCCCTGCTAGTGGGCAAGCCTCAATAACAGCCTTCTCTGAATGCACCCAAATGTATCTATTCCAGGGATTAGCTAAGTGAGTGATGACTTAACAACCATTCAGCAAACCCATGCAGCAAATGTTGGTGAATTTCAAGAGCTGATTCCTTGATTAGTAAGTCAATAATCAGTTACAAAACATGTCTGAGTATACACATTAATCACTGGCATAAAATATGTTAAAAAATAATGATTCAGTGAATCAATGGTAATTGTGCATGAGGAAAATAAGACATTTCATGATAACCAGTTTATCCTCTCTTATAAATCAATCCATCTGTGCCAAAAAGCAAGCAGGCAAATACCAAGCAAATGTCTTTAGTTTGCTCACACCTGCACTTCCTACTGGTGGTTGGGTGGGTGAGGCCAAGCCACTGAGTTGTGTTCTATGGGTTTTGAGTGACATTTCATGTGCCATTTCTATACAAGCTCATTTAATTAACCATTTAGAGTGAGACCCTTTAAGGTACCCATTCTCTTCAAGCATGGTAATTGACAACATTCAGGATGGTAGTTGCTCCATCTGCCTATGACCCTGAGCGACAATGATGAGCAGAGCACTCAGTGGATGCACAGTGGACACACAGCATGAGCAGGAAAGAAATCTTCGCTGTTTAATTCACAGACACTGTTATAGCAGCACCTTGTAGCCCATATATGATATTCGCTGAAAAAGTGATAGAACTTCACAATCCCCAAACCTCTACAAAATGGTTTGGACCAACCACATCATAGCCCGGACTGATAGTCACTGATTTTACTCACCTTCATTACAGCCCGTGTCCCAGACATGGGTATCTGTTAATACCCTTACTCGGATCTGCTTATTAATTCCACAAGAATTTAAAATTCTGCCCCTGCTGAAGATTATAATTGGTGCCAGGAAGAGAGAGGGGAGAAGGCAATGTATGTTCCACAAAAAATGCAATACCAGTTCTTGTTGAGGAGATTGCATTTAGAGTTCTGCTCAAGAGATGTGAAATAAACCAAAAAATTGTTGTGAGATCCTCCTTCCCTGTGTCTGATCTGCTTCTATGGACTGGTGTTGATGGAATTTTTTTAACCACAGAAAACCATTTTCTTTCTTGTATTTCAGGTCTTGAGAAGATAAGTATAAGGTCAGATGAGTCATCTTTTGGGAACCTGAGAATTTCCAGCTTTACTTACAAGGACTTCGTATTTTTCTGTCAAGAGGTAGCACTTAACAGAATTTCACTTTTTTTTCTTTCTGACATTTGGCAATAAGGATGATAAGCCAGAAGCAGTCAGTGGCTCACACCTATAACCCCAGCACTTTGGGTGGCTGAGGTGGGAGAAACCGCTTGAGGCCAGAAATTGGAGAACAGTATGAGCAACATAAGTAATTCCCATCTCTACAAAAAATTTAAAAACAAAAAAATTTGCTGGGCTTGGTGATACATGCCTCTAGTTGCAGCTAATTGGGAGGCTGAGGCAGGAGGATCACTTGAGCCTAGACGTTTGAGGTTGCAGTGAGCTATGATGGTACCATGGCAGTCTAGCTCAGGGAACGGAGCAAGACACTGTCTCAAAGATAAATTAACAAATTAATTAAATCTTAATGGATTATGTACTGCATTAGTTAAAATTTTATCTCCATGAGAAATCTCCTATTTAACATGTCTTAGGGTACAGATAGGAAATATTATTTTACTTATGTCTGATGCTAAAAGATTAATTCTCTTGACCTTGGTCCCTGATGAGACATTCATAAATAGTTATATGGATCATCACAGAGTTTCAGGGCAGTGGGGAAAATAATTCCTTTTTAAAAACTGGCACTAGGTATGAATTCTATCTCTGGTTGCTTATCATCTTAAAGATGTGTTTTCCCTTTCTTCTATTGGGATAGCATTTATTATCCAGGCAGAAGGGCTCAAAGCAAACTTTAATCCTACTACATTTATTTAATTGTCTGCAAAAATATCTCCAGCCTTCTCATTGTTCACAGAATTGTAAAGATAGAGCTTTGGTTGTGCATGGTTAGCACAACTATTAATATATCCACTGTATGATTATATTAAAGCCTGACTTACTTTCTGGGATTTTTTTGTTTTTGTTTTTGTTTTTTTTAGAGACAGAGTCTCCCTTTGTCACCCTATGTAGACTGCTGTAGTGTCACAGCTCACGGCAACCTCTGGCTCCTGGGCTTAGGCAATTCTCTTGCCTCAGCCTCCTGAGTAGCTAGGACTACAGGCACCTGCCACAACACCCAGCTATTTTTTGTTGGCCAGGGCTCGATTTGAACCCACCACCCTCAGTATATGGGGCCGTGCCCTACTCACTGAGCCACAGGCACCGCCCTAAAGCCTGACTTTCAAGCAGTATATATTTGTTTCTTTTTTGTTTTAAGGCCATACTTAAACTTTTGTGATTTATTGCTCAAACCACGTAACTAATTCCACCAGTTCCTTCTTTTCCTAGTTCCTCCCTATGAACCCTGTACTTTCCCATCCCTGTCAAATAATAAGTTATATTCCAATCAAGAGTAAAACAGATTGCAGGAAAAGCCACTGAAGGAGAGGAAATTGTAATTCATCCAGAAAATACTTTTGAGCACTGACTTCATGCCAATCACTGTCCTACATTCTACAGATCATAGAATAAGGCAGGTGTCCTCAAACTACGGCCCGCGGGCCACATGCGGCCCGCCTAGGACATTTATCCAGCCTCCTGGGTATTTTTGCCACCGTTGCCTGTCCTGCTTAGCAGCCAACTCATCCCGGGGCCTGCAGTCCAGCCCTCCAACAGTCTGAGGGACAGTGAACTGGTCCCCTGTTTAAAAAGTTTGAGGACCCCTGGAATAAAGAATAACAGAGAAGCTCCTGTTATAAGCTCCAAATCATAAGGTTAGTTCATGTAAGTGCCATGAAGGAAATAAAACAGTGATGGGATGGAGTGATGGTGGAACTGGGGTCACCAAAGGAGACCTCTCTAAGAAGAGACCCAAGAGAAGAGAATCCAGTGATCTGAGGAAAGAGCCATTAAGAAAGAGGGACCAACAGGTTTCGTGAAGATCTGGAAGTGAGAAAGAGTGCTCAGCCTATTTGAAGAAGAGAAAGAAGGCCAGTGTAGCTGGACACAAGGTCACAGAAAAAGGCAGAGGCCAGTTCAAAATAGTGTCAGTCAAGGTAAGATAACTGTCAACTGCTGCGTGGAGGAAGGACAAGAGGAGGAAATTGAAGAGAGGGGAAACTGTGCTTTGTCACCACTGGTCTAGCAATTACATGGTCACTACAGAATTTCTACAGACAATTATTAGAAAAATAACTGGCTCCATTATAAAATATTAAATAATTTATATTTAAATACATTATAAAATATAAAACATTAAATGCTATTATAAAAGAGTATTGAATTGCGACCTATTTTATTCTGATTCTAACTCTTTCATAAAACCTTTCAAAGGTTTTCTGACATGGAATGAGTAAACTGACATTTTTTTCTCAAGCACAAAGTAACATTTATGAGCCATGCATACCCCAGTTCCGTAATCTGCCAGCCTGATAGAATTTTCCTACATTTGCTTTTACCTTGGCAAAGCGCCATTGGTGCTCAGTCATTACGACAGGTGGCACTTCTCTCAAAAAAGTTCCTATTGCTTCTTGGGAATGTGGAGTAAGGCATCTCGCTTTACAGAATTCTTTCTCTCAAAACCAGTATATACAGAACAGCCCTATTCCCAATAAATAGAAATGTGAAGTTTCTTTCCCATTCCTCTCTTTTCACGGCCAATCCTAAACCCCCTTTGGAAACCCCTAGAGGACGACATTGACAAGTCTTGATAGTCTTGCTTTAGAAAATAACACCTTTTTATAAGCAATCAATAACAATGGTTTTTTCTGTGTAATTCAAGTAATACAACCAGTCTATCCTCCAAAAGATAAAAGGATGAATGGGTCATATCGCTCCTCTAAAAGTCATTTACAAGGGTACCTGTTAAATCTACTATGTGTAGAATATAAATGTCTTAACATAATAACTAAAAAAATGCGGTGAAGGCTGTGTTAACCAGTTTCATGAAAGTATTTCAAATTGTATATAAACCCAGTACATTGTACCCCATAATTGCATTAATGTACACAGCTATGATTTAATAAAAAATAAAATAAAAAGAAATCAGCCTGGGGCGATCCATAAAGAAGGTTCACCCTCTTAGAGTGGTTTTAAAAGAGATATTTTCAACAACAACATGAAATAGTCAATAATTTTTTTAGAAGTCATTAAAAGTAGAGAAGCCTTCCACTCAACTTTAAGATAATGCGGGAACATGTATGGAAGGGCACACATACATCCTAGAGCAGAGGTCACTAACTGACGCCCAGACACCGAACGAGCCCACACATTTCTCCCACTTTGTCATGCAAGGACATGAGGACAAGGCTTGCAATGTTAGCATAGTGTTTTATAAACATTAGACTTGGCTGTCAATATTTAATAATAAAGAGATTTCACATCTTGAGTTCTAGTTCTTTTTGAAAAAGTCAAAAGATACGGACCCCCCTGGAGCTGCATGTTTGCCTTTTCTGCAAAACAGTCCCCTGAGATGGAGTAGTGGCCACTCCCTATGGGTAGTGAAAGGCTCTAGTTGCCAAGTCCCTACTGTTTTTTAATTCCTCTCTTTATTCTCCATTTATAATAGCTGCTCAATCAGTGCAATCAAGCCCTCTTTGGTAATAAAGAGATAGCATAGATAAGTAGATGGATAAACGGATCAATAGAAGGATAATAGATCTCTGGCCGCAGATTACTGAGCTTCCTTGGACAGTGACACTTTATAGCAGGCACTCTTGTACTAAGCTGAGACTCTAACACTTCTAGAACCTTGCATTCCTCAGATTAACCAAATCAAGCAGTAGACTTCAACGACACAGACAGTCTAAGAATCTGATCATTTCTAGAACTCAAGACCTCAGAATTTCTACCTGCTTATCACTCGAACAAGAAACAGAACACGAAGCACTGAGCAAGAAAGGAGCCCACAGCACCTTCCAAGACATAGAATTCTACCCTGCCCCTGCCTTGTTTGTGCAGATAACAGGCTTTTCTTCCATTTCTCAGGGTTTTTATATCTAAGCTCTATATGTTTATTTGGGAGACACCAAGCAATTTGAGGCCTGTTTTCCTTCAAGTATAATACCCAAAAGACCAAGAGAAGAAAAATGTCAGAGCATATACCAGATATTTTCAAAGGATGAAATACTGCTACTGTACCAAACCCAAGGCACTGAAGTTCTCCTCCTGCAAAGCCCACAGAATTGTGATGTATCTACAACTATTATCAGAAGCATTTACTGGACAACACTGTGCACAAAGCTCTGTGTCAGGCACATCTCCGGGGGGCCAGGATCCCCAAAGACCTTAGAGGCAACCCAGGGCATTTGCTAGCCCTTTGTGTAAAATAGAAACAAGTGTCCCTTCTTCTGGGCCCACAGAGACCCACATCGCACAGCACAGCTTGGCAAGCAAAGTGTGGCTGGCTGCCTTTCCACCCGCCCTGCTCCCCTGCAACCCTGCCCACTCGTACAGTGAATAATCTGCACGAATATATGCAGCAGCATGGCCCTGGACGCAGATGTTAAACCTGATGCAAATGAAATAAACACTTGCATGAAATTCAGCTGGGGGATGCACCTGACAAGCCAAGAGATTAAAAGAGCATGACAATTTGGATATTTTATATTGGTTACTGGGTTTTTAACCTCTCAGGTGAAACAGATTTTAGAACCTTTAGAACAAAGAAGTGAGTATCACACCAAACCCTAGAGAGGTGAAAATTAAATCCATCCCCCAACAACTCTGCCAAATTTCTGAGAACACTCTGCCCTGGTGAACATGACCCCTAGATGGGTAGACACACAGTCTATTAGAAAACCAATTCCTTGTTTGTTGGGAGATAAAGTAATTTATAAGAAGAATTTGTATTTCAATAACATTTCTATACCAAATGGAAACCTGTTCCTTTTTTTTTGTCCTAAATGGCCCAGGCCAGGTCTTCTGTCCTACTCCTTAGTGGAATATGAGTTTCCACAGGCTGCCCTAGTCTCACTGACCTGACATTTCTCCTGTCCTATTTCACTGTTCAATTTCATGTGCCTCCTCCCTGCTGGGACCTGGTTGTTCCAGGCTTTCAGTGGGAGTCCTGTTGCCCTGGCTCAGTATGTTTCTCATTACAGTCTTATATGCTATTTGAATCCCAAGAATAAGCACTTAACACTAAATTGATTTTTTCCTAGCCCACTGGAAGGACACAGGTCAAGTGCCCCAACAACGCTTTTGGAGGAATCACCAGGACTAAGCCCCCAGCCCTTACCATGAACTCCTGCTTCCACTTGGACTAAAATAGCTGCCCTGCCCTGCCCTGACCTAGGAGGAGGAAAAGAAAAGCCCTGCCCTCCTCTCCAGAGAGAACACTTCTGAATTACGTATGTCGTCACTGAGCATTCTTTTCCAGATCTTACAGACAGTGAATATGAAAGAAGCATTATGGAAAAAGAAGAGTGTCTGGATTCTCTGAAACATCTTTGATTCTCTAGCATTCCCTGGTTTTATCCAAGCCTGAAATATTTCAAAGCATGGTCCTCCATCATGCTCATGCAATTATCCCTTTTATAAAATAGTAATATTAATAATAAGGTTTTATTTATCTAAAATAAGAAGGGTTGTGCCTTCCTCCTCCAGACAAAGTGTTAATGTTTTGCAACAGGTGACCAAGATATGATTTCACATTCCTCAGTGACAATGTTAGAAGGCACAGCAATTGTCCAGAGTCATCTTTGGAGCCACTAGGACACAGTGGTGCATGAAATGGCTGAAGAGTAAGAGCCTAGCAGGTGCAGGGGCCAGGCGTCCTCAATACATTTTCCCTGGGAAGGAATCTCCTGACCTGTGTTGTGGGGGGAGGGAGTGTGTAGGGGCCCAGTTTCTCCCTCTGCCTACAGTCTTCATTTAACACATAAAACAGGAATTACCACCAATACTTGATGGCATTGAGGAGGCGGTGCTTCCCCTTACTCTCGCTCTCTTCTGTCACGAGCAGAGAGAGGAACTATTTGATAGCTGGGAAGGACTCATCACACACCTGTCACCAGCCACAGTGCTGGCAGCCTCTTGCAGTTTCTAACCCTCTCACTCTGTCTTTTCTTCTCTGCTCTTTGCCTCTTCAAATCCCACTCTATCCTCATCTTCTCCCTCTCTGTCTCTCCTCTTCTTTGTATCCTTGACCCACCAGGCTAAAATCACAAATGTCCTCTTTTTTCCTCCTTTAAAGCCATAGGGGCAGGCCCGGCGGCCAGGTCTGTCCTGAGGAAGTGTGTCCAGTACAGAGGGCAGGTGGGAGGAAGCCCAGTGCGCCCAGCACCAGATGAGGGTGTGCCATGATGACAGAGGGCGTTTTGGTCCTGACTTCTGAGTCTTCGTTTCTCCAATGAATGGTTCAGAACCCACAGGAAGATGGGGTAATGTGATTAAGCTTCTTGGATTCCAAAAAAGTCCTAGAGTGCACAGACAGAACAGTGAGCCAGCTGACCAAAGTGCCATGTAGGAAAAAGGCAGGACGCAGCTGGGTTGTGCAGCTGGAACAGAACTGCAGAGCCAGCCCTGGTGGCGGGTGACAAGCAGGGAGCACGTGGCAGGGCACACTCTGGGACTTCCTCACTTTGTCATGAAAAAATAAACAACCCACTTGATTGTGGTAAATTATCTTTTGGATGTGCTGTGGATTCAGTCTGCAAGTGTATTTTTGAGGATTTTTGCTTCTAATTTTCATGAGGGTATATTGGTCTGTGGCTTTCTTTCTTTATCGTGTCCTTTCTTGCCTTTGCTATCAGGATGATGTTGGCTTCATAGAGTGAGTTAGGAGGATTCCCTCCTTCTCCATGTTATGGAACAGTTTCAGTCAGGTAGGTGCCAGAGATTTTTTTGTAGGTCTGACAGAATTCAGCTGTGAATCCATCTAGTCTTGGGCTTTTTTTTTTTTTTTTGGCCCGGGCTGGGTTTGAACCCGCCACCTCCGGTATATGGGGCCAGCGCCCTATTCCTTTGAGCCACAAGTGCCACCCTAGTCTTGGGCTTTTTTTTGGTTCAGAGATTTTTTTTCTTACTGTTTCAACCTTGCTACCCCTTATTTGTCTGGTCAGGATTTCTATTTCTTCCAGATTTCTATTAACATTTTTTCCTGACTCAAGCTTGGGAAGTTGTGTGCTTTCAAAAATTTACCCATTTCTTCTAGATTTTCCCATTTGTGTGCATGGAGGGTTTTATAGTACTGAAGGATGAGATTGTATATTCCTGTAGTATCAGTTGTACTGTCTCCTTTCTCATTTGTGGTTGAGTTTATCTGAGTGCTTTCTCTTCTATTTCTGGTTAATCTAGCACGTGGTCTATAGATTTTGTTAAGCTTTTCAAAGAACGAACTTTTGTGTCACTAATGCTTCATGTCAGTTTTGTTTGTTTCCATGTTATTTAGTTCTGCTCTGATCCTTGTTATTTCTTTTTTTATGCTAGCTTTGAGTTTTGTTTGTTCTTCTTTATCTAGTTCCTTGGGATGTGTAACAAGGAACTAGATGAATTCCTTAGGTTGTTGATTTGTGATCTGTCTTTTTGATGTAGGCATTCAATGTTAGGAATTTTCCTTTTAGCACTGTTTTTTTTGTATTCTAGAGACACTAGAAGCTTTTGTTGCCTTTGTCATATGGGAATTATTGTTATTTACATCTTCCTTTTGTCATTGGCCCAAGGATCATTCAGTAATGTGTTAAGTTGAATGTATCTGTATGTGTTTGAGAGGTCCTCTGAGAATTGATTCCTAGCACTATTCCACTGTAGTCTGAGAAGATACATGGTATAATTTTGATTTTTTTAATTTGCTGAGACTTGGTATGTGGCCTAACATATGATCTATCTTGGAAAATGTCCCATGTACTGATGAGAAGAATGTGTATCCTGCAGTGTAGGGGTAGAACGTCTTTTAGGTTCATTGGTCCTGTTTAATATTTCTCTGTTAATTTTTCTGCCTCGATGACCTGTCTAGTTCTGTCAGAGGAGCACTGAAGTTCCTGGCTGTTATGATGTTGCTATTTATTTCTTTCCTTAGATCTAGCAGAATTTATTTTCTGAATCTGGGAGTGCCTGTGCTATATGCATAATATATTTAGAACTGTTATATCTTCTTGTTGAATTTATCCTCTTATCATTACATAATGGCAACTTTTGTCTCTCTTTTTTTTTTTAATCGTTGTACTTTTGCAGCAACTCAGATGGAACTGAAGACCATTATCCTAAGTATCTCAGGAATAGGAAAACAAATACCACATGTTCTTACTTATCAGTGGAGCTAAATGATGGGTATATATGGTCATAAAGTGGCATAATGGATATGGAAACTAAGAAAAGGAGAGGTTGGGAGTGGGGTGAGGGATCGAAAATTACCTACCAGGTACACTGTACGCTATTCTGGGGATGGACACACTAAAAACCTTGACTTCACTATTATACAATATTTATCCAGGTAACAAAAAACACTTATACCCCCTAAATCTGTTAAGATTTCTAAAAAATTAAGTCTTACATTAAATGAGACTAAGACTTGTCTACTCTTAGTCATAAGACCCCAAGAGATCAAAGTCATACCCCAGAACAAACCAGAGAAAGACAAGGACTATGTCTTGAGACGTCAACATGGATGACAAGAAAAACCAGACCAGGCATGAAGAGAGCATTCTGTTCATCATATTCACCAGACTTTTAGGTGAGAAGAACTAGAAAACAATATCCAAAACCTGCCACGTAGTATCTATATACACTGTGTGTACCTAAGCCATATTGTTCCCATTCCCAGTGTTGGTTCCATCATCTTCTTTCCTATTAATGCTTCTGTAAAGTCCTGAATTAAAAATCCCTTCCATATTTATTATAGAGAGAGAGTTGAGCTGAATTAACACTTGGGAATTTCATCAGTCCAGAGTGCATAGGCAGGCTAAGCCACAGCCCTAACAAAAGAGCCTTTGCCAGGCTGATTTCCACCTAGGAGGACTCTGAGTAGAGTGACCACACATCGTAGTTTGCCCAAGATAGTGGTAGTTCATACCTGTTGCCCCAGCATAATTATTAACAGTACTTTTTTTCTCAAAAGATTCTAATTTTCATGTTTAATTACACGCTATAATCATAATAGCTTGTTAAGATCCATTAGAGATACTCCAACAATATGTCATAGACTACATTCAATAGAACCTCTGGAACCATGGAAAAATTATTAATATAAGTGAAACTTGTTTAAATTATCTTCATGAAATTTGACAGTGATAAGCAACATGTAAGAGAAGACAAGAATACAAATCAACCCAGAAGACAAAGAAGCAGTAAGAGGAAAGAAAATGCAAATTTGACCTTAATTCTCCACCATCCTCATTAATGATGACTGCTAAGGGTTGGTGAGCCATGATCTTTGGAAAGCAATCTTGGAAATTCATTCATTAAGAATATTGTTTAAATTTTGATTTATGAAATAAATGGCCTTTCCCCCCTAATTTTACCAAGATACCCAGCTCGTGAACTGACATTCCTAAGACAAGGATTCCAAATCTACTTTTCTGTGTTTGTGTATCTGTGTGTGTAAAAGAGAAAAGAAGGGAGAGGGTAGAGGGAAGAAGGGAGAGAGAGGAGAAAGGGGAGAGAAGTGGGAGGGGAAAGAGGGTAAGAAGAGAGAGGGGAGAGAGTGGAGAAAGGGGAGAGAAGAGAGAGGGGAGGAGGGGAGAGAGAGAGGGGAGGGGAGGGAACATGAGTACAGGTAAAAGAGTAAATTGTCTCCTTCCCTTCAAAGCTACCCAGGGACTTGGCTGTTTACATTATTACCAACCTGTTGCATTTCTCTTGCTAGGAGACCACAGACCAGGAAAAGTCATAGTCAAGCTCACACCTATAGGAAAGCTTTGTTTACATTGCATATGATTTGCTTAATATAATCCTACAGCCTTAAGTTTCCTTGTACAGAGTTCTTTTTAGTGCCCAGTTAACAGGCAAAAATTAAACAAGATCAACAAATGAGCTGTCCCAGTCTACTCTGTACCCACCTCAAATTAAATGGCCAGCTCCTTCCCATGTTGCACCACAATAGTAATCTGTGCTGACTTATGAGACAGAATGGGCTAGAGCCACACAGCTGCTATATCTTCAGAACCAGGACAACTGTACAGTGGACTTTCGTCATAACAAGATGCTGCTCCATATTCAGTCCCCTAATATGTGGTGCCTCTCCTCTCCTGTCACAGCCCTCGCGTCCTTGATTTCCCTCAGCTCCCCTTATCCACTGTAACCGGGATGTACTAAACAGTTCACCCCTCCTTCCTGGCTGTCAATGATTCTGATGCTGCCCTGTCATGATCCTAGATCCCTATCAGGTTTCATATTTTCTCCCTTAAGTTTCTATGAACACACGACATAGTCACAGAAAACTACACAAACCAAAACGCCAGTAGATTTTCACAGAGTGAAAATACTGAGACAAAATGTTACAAATGAGAACATCATAGCATCCTAGAAGGCCCTCGTGCATTCCAAAAATCAGGCACTACCTTTCCCGAAATGTAATCTCAGACCTTACTTTTAACAGAAAGTCCTCTTTGGACTCAGATTTATACTGATATAAATGAAATCATATGATGTGTCCTCTTTCGTGCCTGACTTCTTTGGTCCACGTGGTGTTTTTTAGATTCATCCGTATTGAGTGTGACCATAGCTCATTCTTCTTTATTGAGAAGGTCTATTTCATTTTGTAACTCTACAACAAATTAGTGAGTCATTTGCCTGTTTCACAATTACACATTCTTGCCCACGTGTTTCAGTGCACAAATGTACGCATTTTCAGTTGACATACATCCCAGAATGGAATCACCAGACTGTAGTTCATTACATATTTGCAGCTTTCCCACATCCTGAAAGCAACTTTCCAAAGTGAATCTACCAATGTTTACTCCAGCCAGTCATGAGCATGCCAGCTGCTGCACACTCTCCACGGCACTTAGTGCTGTCAGTTTTTTCCATTTCAGCCATTCTGATGGACAGAGAGTGGTATCATGTGGTATTTTAGCTGTAACTTGTATTTCCTGGTGACCAGTGAAGTTGAGCCACCTACTTTCTTTCAACTTTTACTAAGCCAATGGCCAATCCTGGCCACTTAACTCCTTTCTGATTACCACCTGCAAGGGACACTAGGGAAAGAACAAAGGGTGAGTACACCCTTTCCACTCAAAGAATTCCTATCCTCAGCCTTCGACACTGTCCACCAATTAATTCTACACGGTGTCTCTATCCCCTGGACAGGTCACCTGGTGGCCAGCCACTTTTCTCCTGATTGTGTCCAGTCTGACACCCACTTCTGCCTTAACTATGCTTAAGGCTACCAGGTGATCCTCCCTCCAACTAAGACCAGGAAAGATAAGTTCTACGGAGTGAGCACTGACACGTTCCCTTGCTGTCCTTATCTTTTTATTCTTCTCCTGGGGCTTAGAGAAAGTGTTGTTCCTACTCTTTAAGGCCCTTAATCCCTGAGAAAATGTATTCTTTGGAGTTTCCTTTGACACTTACTATCTGTCTGTCTAACCAAAAACTAGTTACCTGACCTCTTTTTTTTTTTTTTAATTGAACGGTAACTGTGTACATTAATGCACTTCTGGGGTACAGTGTGGTGTTTTCACACACAATCCGAAACACTTCCATCAAACTTGTTAACATAGCAAACTTGTTAACATAGCCTTCATGTCATTTTCCTAGCCATTGTGTCAAAACGTTCACACTCTACTCATAGAAAGATTCACTTGTACCCCTGTAAGATAAACCACAGAAGTGTACCCTCAAATCCCCCTCCCTCCACCCATTCCCCCCTCCCCTATCCTTCCCCCCTCCCCGTATCCTTAGATTGTTATTAGGTTATAGCTTTCATATAAAAAGGTTTAGATTAGTTTCATAATAGGGGTGTGTACATTGGATACTTTTTCTTCCATTCCTGTGATACTTTGCTAAGAAGAACATTTTCAGCTCCTTCCATGTGAACATGAAGGACATAAAGTCTCCATCTTTCTTAATGGCTGCATAGTATTCCATGGTGTACATATACCACAGTTTGTTGATCCATTCGTGGATCGATGGGCACTTGGGCTTCTTCCATGACCTG
>NW_003852400.1:37341295-37384341 GCF_000181295.1 Otolemur garnettii | reverse complement strand
CTGGGGGATGTCTTGTTTGGGTTGAGTCGTGCTGGGGTTCTGAAACTATCTGCTATCTGAATTTCAGAATCTCTTGGCATGTCTGGAAAGTTTTCTTCCATAATTTCGTGAAGAAGAGCCTCAGTGTTTTGTGAAGCAACTTCATCACCTTCAGGGATTCCTATAAGACGAATATTAGTTTTCTTTGAATTATCCGCAAGCTCTCTGAGAGTGAGATCCGTTTTTGCTCTCCATTTCTTTTGATCTTTGCGTTCCTGGGTCTCTTCAAAAGCTTTGTCTTCAGAATCAGAGATCCTTTCTTCTGCCTGTTGCACTCTGTTACGGAGGGATTCCACTGTGTCTTTCAGATCCTTGAGGGCTGCAACCTCTTGTCTCAGTGTTTCAAAATCTTTAATCATTTTATCTTTGAAATTGTTGAGTTCTTGATACATCTTTTGAATAATTTCTTGAGAAATCTTTTGAATAATTTCTTGAACTTCTACTTCCTTCCTTTTTTCCATTCTGTTAATCTTATTTGCTATCCATATTCTGAACTCGATTTGTGGCATCTCAGCCATTTGCTTGTGGATGGGGTCTTCAATTACGTCTGCCCCATTTTTCCTTGGGGGAGTTGATCTACTCTGGTTATTTGGGTTGCCAGAGTTTTCCCGCTGATTCTGCCCCATTCTGAGTTTACCTTGTTTGGAGGCCTTATCAGAACTGTTCAGTTGGTGGCTTCTACTGGTTGCCCAGAGCATGTCTGTTGTCTTCTCCCAGTTCTCAGGTGCAAGGGCAATTGGGGTGCAGTGGAATGGCAGCAGCTGCACGGGAGTGCGTGTGGCCGGATTAGACCTTGTTCAGCCTGCCGGGGCGACCGGGGGGCAAGAGACTGGCAATATCTGGATCAGTCCTATTTCAGCACCCTGGAGCAGCCAGGGGGTGGGTGAATGGCAGCAGTAGTGTTGGGTACGTGAGCAACCAGATCAGTCTTAGTTCAGCCCCACCAGAGTAGCTGAGGGGGACCGGAGGACTCCTTCACTGTCACCTGTTGGACGCATATAGCACTAGCAAGCCGATCTATGCCCTCCCAGCATGGGAGCCTGGAGAGGGGAACTCCTCCACCTCCGTCTGTGGGATGCACATGGCTCTAACAAACAGTTCTGAGCCCGCCCAGAGTGCTAGACTCCTCCACCACCTCCTGCAGGGCATGCGTGGCTCTAGCAAGCAGGTCTGGGCCCACCCAGCACAGGTGCCTGGAGCGGGGAAGTCCTCCACTGGACCCTGTGGGGTGTGCATGTCTCTAGAAAGCTGTTTTGGGTCTGCCTGGAACAGAGGACTCCTCCTCCACTGCCCACGGGATGCCTGTGGCACTAGCAAACAGTTCTGGGCCTGCCCAGAGCAGGAGCCTGGGGCAGGGATCTCCTCAGCCGCCTGTGAGGCGTGTGACTCTAGCAAGCAGTTCTGGGCCCACCCCAAGTGGGGGACTCCTTCACCACTGCCCGTGGGGTGCATGTGGCTCTAATAAGTAGTTCTGTGCCTGCCCGAAGCAGGGGACTCCTCTGTGGCCACCCACTGTCCGCAGGAGGCGTGCAGCTCTGGCAAGCAGTTCTGGGCCCACCCAGAGCCCTGGATCGGGGATCTCCTCTGCCACCCATGGGATGCATGGCTCTAGCAAGCAATTTTGGATCCTCCCAGAGTGGGGGACTCCTCTGCCTCCACCTGCGGGGTGCACAAGGCTCTAGCAAGTAGTTCTGTGCCTGCCCACAGTAGGGGAAGTCCTTTGTGGCCACCCACCTCCTGCAGGAGGCATGAGGCTCTAGCAAGCAGTTCTGCGCCCTCCGAGAGCCCTGGAGCAGGGATCTACTCTGCTGCCCATGGGGTGTGTGGCTCTAGCAAGCAATTTTGGATCCTCCCAGAGTGGGGGACTCCTCTGCCACCACCTGTAGGGTGTGCAAGGCTCTAGCAAGCAGTTCTTGGGCCCTCACAGAGTGGGGGACTCATCCGCTGCCACCCACGGGGGTGTGCAAGGCTCTAACAAGTGGTTCTGCACCTGCCCGGAGCAGGGGAAGTCCTCTGTGGCCACCCACCATCCACAGGAGGTGTGCGGCTCTAGCACGCAGTTCTGTGCCCACCTAGATCCCTGGAGCAGGGATCTACTCTGCCACCCATGGGACACGTGGCTCTAGCAAGCAGTTCTGGGCCCTCCCAGAGTGGGGGCCTTGTCCACCACCACCCGCAGGGGTGTGCAAGGCTCTAGCAATTGGTTCTGTGGCTGCCTGGAGCAAGGGAAGTCCTCTGTGGTCACCCGCCGCCCACAGGAGGTGTGCAGCTCTAGCAAGCAGTTCTGAGTCCACCCAGAGCCCTGGAGCAGGGATCTACTCTGCCACTCGTGGGGTGCGCAAGGCTCTAGCAAGCAGTTCTGGGCCCTCCCAGAGTAGGGGACTCATCCGCCACCACTCGCAGGGGTGCGCAAGGCTCTAGCAAGTACTTCTGTGGCTGCCCAGAACAGGGGAACTCCTCTCCAGCCACCACTCGCCCTCAGGAGGCTTGCAACTCTAGCAAGCAGTTCTGGACCTGCCCAGAGTGGGAGAATCCTCCACTGCCACCCGCGGGTTGCGCAAATCTCTACCAAGTCATTCTGTGCCTTCCCGGCGCAGGGGACTTCTCTGTGGCCACCCACCACCCAAGCAGTTCTGGGGCCTGCTTTGTACCTGTATTTTGTGTTCTTAAATGATCTTCCTTGGATTTATAGCTTGCCAAACTTCTTTCTGGGCTCAGCTCCCCGTCTTTTGGTTTCATAGATTCTGATTCCGACCAGTTTTTCTTCCTTTGCTCAGGAGCCTCTGACCAGGGTTGCTACCAGTCGGCCATCTTCCCAGAATCCCCCACCTGACCTCTTTTGGACTCAGGTTTCTTGGCTGGCAAATGAGAATACTTCCTACCTCACAAAATCATTGTGACACTTGAAGGACAATGTGCTTACAGTCCATGGTTCAATGCCTGTTAGATATTTTGTGCTTAGTAAATATTAATTGTTTTCCTTCCATTTATATTTTTTTAAAACTCTCCACTGTTATTAATCTCCTACTTTTACTTTAGTGGCAGTGGGACAGAAAAAAATCTCAGGTTTTATAATCGGACCCAACCCTGTTTGAAATTGGGTATTTACCACTGATCAGCTCAATTATTAACTTCCCTAAGTCCATTTCTTATACTCTCAAAGGGATCTGAGGGTGTCACACTTGGAAGTGTGGAAATCAAGTGTGGAAGTCACTGTAGTCCCTCTGGATTAGCAGTCCCCAACTAGGGGCCCACAGGCTGAACTCATTCTGCTGTACCTGTGTTGAGGCAACACAGTCTGTTTAGTTATTAGTTTTTACTTAAATTGTCTAGAGTTAAATATTAGGATAGTTTACATTCCATTAAAAAATTCAGTCTTTTTTTGAAAAAATGGGAAGATCTAGCAACAGTGCTCATATTCCTGCATGGCAATGATCACCAGGGCACTGCCCTCCAAGCCTGGGCAGGTACTGTCTGGTCTGCCACACTCCCCTCCCCTCCCTATTCTCTTCCTGCCCACCCACAGGCCACTCTCCCTCATTACTCTACCTTTATAGACCCTAATGGGCTTTTTAGGGATTTTTTAGCTGATATCCCTTCTCTAATGTCTTATTGAACTAAATACATTTGAAATATATTTAGTATCACTTCTTATACCAGTGTTTTTCAACTTTTTTTATCTCACACCACACTTGAACCTATAGTTAAACTTCCGTGGCACACTTATGTTGATCCAAAAAAAAGTAAAGTTAAAAGAATATACTTATTACGCTTTGAACTTCTATCAAAAATAATTTAATTAATGATCTTTAAAAATTTTTATGGCACACTGAAGATCCTCTCAGGGCATACTGGCTGAAAATCACTGTCTTAAATAGATATAACCACCTGATCTCCAGATTCTTACACCTTATAAGTCAAGACTCTACAGAAAGCCCCTGTATTACTTTCCCTCTGCTATTGTAACAAATTACCATAAACTTCATGACTTAAAAAAATACAAATTTACTATCTTATAGCTACAGATTATCAGATGCCTAGAATGGGTTTGGTTAGTTTGGTCGAGATGTTGGCAGGGCTGCATTGCTTTGTGGAGGCTCGAGAGGTGGATGTTTTCTTCTCTAGCTTCTAGGGCCTGCCCTCCTTCCTTGACTCAGGGTCCCTTTCTCCCTCTTCAAAGCTAGCAATGAGTGGCTGCCTGGTTGGCTTTCTCTTGCATCCCTCTGACATTTATTGCTACCATCTTCCACCTTTAGGGACGCTTTTGATTACACTGGGCCCACCCATATAGTCCAGGACAATCTCTGCATCCCATGTTTCAGCTGATTAGCACCTGAATTCCATCTGCAATCTTAGTTTCCCCTTGCCAGGTAACATACATATTCACAGATTATAGGGATTGGGATACAGATATCTTGTGGGGCCTTGACACTGTTATCAAGTCCTCCTTTCATTGAAAAACACCGTTAAGTCTATATTATTGATTTTCCTAATAGTACCACTACACATTGTCCTTCAGCCCCAAAACAAGCTTTCCCAAACACAAACAACTGAGTGTTAGCATCATAACATTCTATGGCAAAGCAATTTTCTCCAACATGCCTATAAATTCCAGCCAACACCTTTTGCCACCCCTCTATCTGAAAAACGCTACCGCCATTTTGAGTTGTTAGAAAGAGTTGAGTAAGAAGGGAGGATGAAGAGGGGTGTAAAAAGAAATGGCTGAAGCTACAGTCCCATTCCAGGTGCAGCTTCCCTTGCAGATTAAAAAACAAGAAGAAAGAAAGAGTAAGAAGCATGACAAAGAAACATCTATACTGTACTGCCTCGGGCACGCTGAGCCTTGGCACAGTTCTGCATACTAATTCACCGGAGAGTGAGCTGAACCTGCTGGAGGTGGCCATCAACAGTCTGTCATACCCAGTGCTTTCACAAATTGCCCAGGAAAGGTCGTCTAACTCATTCGCAGCGCTACCCAAATTGCCCAGGAAAAAGCAAACAGAACAAAGCAGGCGTAGTCACATCAGATACTGTCATCTCTTCTCTACATAGAGAATCAGGGCATTGTTCCTAATTTTAAAAAAAGATAAATCAAATTTAGTCTTTAAACGAGCTGAGATCTAGATTTTATTTGCTACTTCGAATTTTTAAATAATAAATCTTGCAAGTTATATAATATGCTTAAAGTGAATTTATATGTGTATTTGTGTGTGTTTCTCTGTATAACCTTTAGGGAATTTTTTCAGTGTACCAAATTCTAAATATATTACTGCATTGTGAACTAAAATAAAATATTAAGGCTCCCCCCACAGCAACTGAATGACAGGACCCTGTCTTGGCCAAGACGATCTCTAAAACTGAGTTGCTGGCCCCAAGAAAGGAGATCAGACATGCCTCATCATGCCTGCTCCCCTCCTTAGAGATGTCCTTTGAGACTCACTAACAAGCCAAGACTCTGCAAGACCTACCTGCAGGTCCTCAATACACATAACAAACTGCTTGAGTCTGGCTGGTACTTCGTCTGGAATTAACAGACCTTGTATCTTAAGCATTCCTTTTCATTGACAGTTGGTCTTTAAGACTGAGCCTAACTTTCAGCCAATTGTCAGCTACAGAATCTTTAAGCCCACCTATAAACCTGTAAGATCTGAGCTTCCAGAAGTCTCACCTTTCTGGCCCAAAGGAATATATGTTTTCCACAAATCAATTTATGACCTCATCTGTAATCTCTGTCTCCTAAAATGGATAAAACCAAACTATAGCCCCACTACCTCAAGTCCACATGCTCAAGATTTCTTGGGTGTGGCTCCAGGTCATGGTCCTCAAATTTGGCTGAGAATAAACCTCCTTCATTATTTTACTGAATGTGGCTTCTTTTTAGTCAACACTGCATTTCAATTTTTTTAAACTTTTTTTTTAATCATTGGGGAATCATTGAGGGTGCAGTGACCCAGGTTATACTGCTTGTGTTTGCTGGGTAAAGTCCTTCTGTTAATAGTATCTCTCCCCCAAGAGATGTGTCATACACTGTGGCCCCACATCCTCCTCCCTCTTCCTCTCTCCTCTTCCCCATCTCCCTCCCCCCACCATGGACTAGCATCAATCGTCCTCATATCAGAATTGAGTACCTTGGATTCTTGCTTCTCCATTCTTGTGATGCTTTACTAAGGAGAATATATTTCAACTCCATGCAAATTAATACAAAAGATGTAAAGTCACCATCCTTTTTAGTAGCTGCCTAGTATTCCATGGTATACATATACCACAGCTTGTTAATAATGCACATTCTTGGATTAGTGGGCATTTAGGTTTTTTCCTACAATTTGGCAATTATAAATTGAGCTGCAATAAACAGTCTAGTGCAAATATCCTTATGACAAAATGAGTTTTTTTTCTTCTGGGTACTTGCCCAGTAATGGAATTTCAGGAACAAATGGGAAGTCTGCTTTGAGTTCTTTGAGGATTTCAATTTATATACAAGCCATTTCTTAAGTCATATACAATGTTAGCTAGGTAATCTGGTTCATCCCCAGGAGTCTAGTCTAAAGTTGGGCAACACAGCCAACGTCATCCTCCTTGAAACATTTCTGGGTGCCTACAGTCTTCCTGGAATCAGCTTTTCTATCAAATCAGGATCTTGACCTTCCACTTCCAAACTCTTTCTCAAATCTTTATTGTCTCCATTTCCTAGACTTCATTTTCATAACATATCACAGTCTTAATCATCAGAGTAAGTTGTTGTTTACCCCATGAGGACAGGGACCGTATCTGTCCCTTTCTGCCAAACTTCAGTTCTGTGCCTGGCACACAGCTGGCTTGAAAATGCTGCTAAATGAATGAATACTACCTATCACCCCTTTTTTCTTTTTGACACATTTTATTTACACCAGGCATTATTTTTTGTGTTTTGTATATAATAATTTAATTCTTATAATGAATTATGTAGGGACCATTATTAGAAAGCAGGCATAGAAAGGATCAATCATTTCACAAAGCCACACAGCAATTAATAACAGACAACATTTACTGAGAACTTAATGTATGTCAAGCAAGGCGGCTGCTGCTAGCCACCTAAGGTGACTGTGAATAGCCAAAAAAAGGCCCCTTTGAATGGATGAATTACAAAAAGCATCCAATAAAGAAAAATAAAAATCTGAGAACTACCTTCAACTCCTTTTGAAAAAGGGAAGGTCCAGTGTGGAGGTGGAGTCATGCAGCCCCCACTTCCTAATGAACAGCTGCTACTAACATTAGCCAGTCCCCAGGAAAGATGAAAGTCCTCAAGTATCTACAGGGACATCTCCCATGATCAGGCATAAGGAAATTCTTTTCTGGGGAGAGCACATGTAGTGAGAATGAGATGGCTTCACTCAGGCTAGGGCTGAGATGACACAGCTGTTCTGGTTGGTTTGGGTCCTAAGTGACCTTCACCTCCTCTCTTCTAATCTTGCAATCTTGCTGTTTTGTAAATTCAACTTTAACCTGCCAGTGTGTGTCTTGAGTAGTGTAGGGCAATTGATTTAGGAGATTAACTTTCAAACTGGAATGCTGTTTTGGCTCACGGATTATGCTAATTATTATTTATTATGGGCCATGGGTTATACCAATTATTATTGTTGAAGATAAGGGTTAACATGGTTTTTGCTTTGAACTTTCACATATTAAACTGTGGTTTTGGAAATGGAAGAACAGAACAGTTTTGGAGAGGCTACTCTCACTGTTCTTCAGAATCCCCAGCCTCTGACAAATAAAGTTTGGTGGACCTATCCCTGTGTCTGTATATTGGCTGACAGCGACTGGTGGCCAGATCCTCTTCATCTGGTAACACTGGTATTCCATAAACAAGGACATTCAAACTGCAACTTCAGGTATACGGGCTAAGTCTAGTTCAAAAACTAAAGTCTGTTTGATTCCACACTAATAATGTTGATTACAAGTTTATCTTCCCAGGTACGAAACAAAGATGAGATCAATCATTCTTCCACCCACCCAGAGACATCTGTGTAATTGATTCCCCCTTCACTCCCCCTTTCCCTTCAAACACTCATCCTATGGCAAAGGTAGCTTTCCTGAGCCTCACAACACTACCCACCCGCTCCCTCCTTTTTCTGTATGCTCTTCCCCTTTAAAGAAAATGAAGTTTCAAATCCCTCTTAGGGGAAATAGTCACAGATAGATCTGTGGTTTATGTTTTGGGGTGTCCTCACACTTTGGCTTAATAAACCCCCACTGATGGCGATCTCTGCCTCAGTCACTTATTTTGGCTTAGAAATCTCTTCCTTCAGGACCACTGAGCCTCCTCCAAGGCACAGGGCATGTAAGTGAGAGCAGGTTCCTGGCTGCATTGGCCCCTTGGCCACGAACCTTTTTGAAAAGAGCAGCCTGCACAAAATATAGTTTAGTGCCACAGACTGCTCTGACATGAAATGGTGATTAACCCACAACAACCCTATGAGGTTGGCATTAATATCATCATTGTCTCTATTTTACAGAAGCAAGAACTCAAAGAGCTCCCCCTGCTGAGTGACAGGGGAGATTGAGACCCAGGCATTGTGGTCCCAGAGCTCAACGCTCCTAACATTTCCTGCAACTGCCTCCTAACTAGTCTCCATGCCTCCTAACTCGTCCCACAACTCAGTCTATGACTGAAGCCACAGTGAATTTCTAAAGATATCAATCAAATCATGTCTCCTCCATGTTTAAAAGAGGTCAATAGCTCTCCCATTGTCCTTACGGTAAAGACTCTTTCCTTGACTGAGAAGGCCTCTGTGATCTGACCCTGGTCACCTTCTGCCCTCACCCCTCCTCCCTCTGTCTCTGTGGCTGGACACACACAATGACATAACCAGACTGAACATCCCCCTCCATGGCTTTCTGTACTCACTGGTCTCAGCCTTAGCAAGTGCTGTTCTTCCCACATGGAACCTTTTTCTTCCCCATCTTCAGTTGATGAGCCCCATACCTCAAGTCTTATCCTATACGTCTCCACTTCTGGTCCACGTTCCCTCAACACTCACTCTAAAAGACCCCCAATGGACCCTCTCATCACTACTGGTATTTCATAGCAATATCACATGCATGCATTTATGTGATTATTGATTCAGGACTGGTTTTCCCCATTAGTGAGTTTCTTGATGGCCAGGACAGTGCCTTTTTTGTTAGTTCACTGTAAACCTAGCTTTCAGCACATTCCTGGCACAAACAGGCCTCACTGTGCTTCTGCATTATAGCACTCATCATGAGTCTGAGTGACACTGTCACCACCTAATCATTTCTGTGCTTCCCATTAGATTTAACTACTTTAAATACACGAGGCCAGAGACCGTATCTGGCTTGGACCACCTGCTGAAGCCCCAGTACCTAGCACAGTGCTGACACAGTAGACACTCAAATAGTCCAGAATAAATGAATGAACAAGCACAAATAATTGGCCCCTTCAGGACAGCAAGCCTCTTTCATTATTACTGCTACAAATGGCATCAGTGGATTGAAGATTGAATAGTCTTCTATTTTAACCACTTTAAGGAACTAGGATCTATTTAGAACATTGAGAGAAAGCTATCAGCTTCAAAATCTAATCCAGTATCATTCACTAAGCACAACATACCAAGAAGTCAACTCAGGCCCAGACAGAAATGATCTGCCAGTTCACTTAAAGACTGTAAGTGATTATCCAAACAGAAAACTCAACTGGGCATCTATTTGCCAACTCCTACAGAGACCAAGGCCACAGAACCACAAAAGATTATCCCAGAGGGGAGCAATCTTGCCCATCAATAGACATTATGTTACTCCCCATCAAACGTTTGAAAGGAAATGCTAAGGATAAAATTCCCTCTAATTGTAATCAAATGACTTGTCATCATTCTGAAAGGAGATAAAAGATACATTCAAGTAGTTCCCAAAAAGGCAAAGGAAAATATATTAATAGGATATCTGATAAAACTACAAAGGAAAAATTATTCCTGAAAAAGACAGTCTGCTTTATATATCTTTTCTATATAAAGTATTTGAAGTAGAGGTAACATTAATGTCTTGTTCTGACCTGGCTCCAGAGAGTCTGCTCAGTCTTGGAAATGTTGACCAAATCCTTCAAGGCCTAGAATAGAACTATATTGCTTTGTTCACTGGGTGAGTCATAATTGCCAAGTTGGGTATGAAGGATTTCAGAGCAGTCTTTGAGCCCATAAATAAGAGGCATGAACAGTTGTGTTATGGTAATGACAATGATTCCAAGATGCCACAAATACACTGGGATTTCATTAAGTTAATAAGAATATTTTATGACAACAGAAATTCCCTTGTGTTTTCCCACTAGTAAAGGGGACACACATTGGGTTGATCAAACTTCATCTTCTTTTTAATTTTTTTAATTCAAAGCCCTTTTCAACCACAGACCAATTAGTTCAACACTCTACTCCGAATATCAGGATTCTGAACATAAGGATCTTAAAGTTTGTCTACTCGGTTAACCTTCATTCAATATCCTCAGATCATCTCTGCTTTGTTCAGTGTCTCATTAGTGCTGAAGTTAATACCTTCATATGAGTGACACTAATTTTGCTTTGCATGGTTTATTTATTTAGCAATCTATGGACCCAGTCCCCTTGACAATAAAATAGAAGCATAAGTAAAATATTATTTTAAAAAAACAGCATGTTGCTGACAACACACACAGTGGTTTTATTTGCTTTAAAGCTGTTATGTCAAATTTGACTGAGAGTTTCTCCCCACACAGAAGCACTTCCCAGGCAGCATAAAGGTCCCCACACTCACGGTAACCCTGCCTTGGGTGATCAAAATACTGCATGCCTTTCTGCTCTTAACTATCTTATTTGCTAATAGGCAATGTTCTCTTTTGGCATTGAATTTGGAACAGATTTCTTATGGAGTTCTTTAAATTGTTCCAGGAAAAAAAAAAAAAAACATAAAAATCATTTAACCAAAGAAGTCATTTGGCTATTTGCTGCATTTGTATTTTTAGGAACACTTTTTCCTTCATGAAACTGAGCTTTACATCTTCTTAACAAGTATAGCTGATTGAATTGCTTTTCTTTATCCTTAGTCCCAGTTTATTTTTAGCCTCAAGAGTTACTTTCTCCAGGAGGAGAGGTGCTGTCCTCCAGGTAACTAAAACATGGGTGAGCAAAGTCCACAAGTCTATTCTCAGGAAGTGCAAAGCCGTTCTGAGGACCCAATCTCATACACTGTCATAAGTCACAGACATCCAAAGAACACAGAGTAAGCAGATGACTTGAGACCCCAAGAATTGGAATTTTCAAAAAAGCTGAACTAAAACAGCAGCCTTCTGCTACTCTGCAATGACTTCCACACGTATAGTCTTTTGGGGCATACAGCTCCTTCATAGGAAGCCTCGTTTCAACATACAAGAGCCCCAGAAGAAAAGTTACCACGACCCCACTCAGCACTTTTGTGTAAATTAGAACAAGACACCCCTTCCTCCACATCTTTCCTTAGGACTGGCTTTGTGAACAAAGCAAGGGTTGAATTTCAGCCTCCCTCGGCCCCTTGGTCTAACCTCTTATTATTATTGAATAGCACTTGGGTTTCTTTGTAACACTGGACAACGTTTATTCTTTAATTCATTCATTATGTGTTTCAGACATTTGGGATCTGTGAATAAAATGCTAAGTTCCTTCAGAAAAAGGGTCATTATTCTCAGTGAATAAATATCATGAGCAAAGATATAAGAGATGCTAAGATATAATTCACCCAACGCTGCTGAATATTCTCATTTCATTGCTGTATAGAAAAGTCATGCGTGATTGAGTTTAAAAGAGACTTTATATGACTAATCACAGAGAAGACCATGTTAGAGCAGTTATAGAAAAGAGAAATAGTTTGCCAATGCTGAACCTTGAGAGTATGGACCTGGTGAGAGACAGACAAGAGTGTGTCAAGAGAAGAGGGAGGCTGGTGGCAAAGAGGCCAGACAGGAAGTTGATAAATGACATTACTGCTCAAACATTCACCCCACCACCAAGGGCACATTAACATCCTAATTCAATAACCTCAGGCCTAGCTGTATGACTTACTTTGGACAGTAGAATCAGAATAAACAGAATATATACCATCTTCATGCAAAACTTTACAAGCCATTGCATGATTCCTCCAGGTGCTATTTTCTCCTTGTCATAATATCCCAGATTGGTCTGTTTCTTCTCTTGGGTCCCAGGGTGATTATACCAGGAAGTAGAGCTATAGCCAACTAATAATAGAAAAGTAACAGGATCAAGAAATACTCCCTTGTTTTTGCAAGAGCTACTCATATTTGGGCGTTGTGTGTTAACACAGCATAATATCCTAACTCCACTGACATGGGAAGTCAATGTACCATGAAGGTGAAAGCAGTAAAATTTTAAACTAGACAGATGAGGGGATATTGAATAGAAAAGCGCAGAGACGATAAAAATCATAACAACAGTTAAGAAATCACCATTTAATATCCATGTAGAATTTGTGTCTAGCATTATGTTAATCACATCTCATTTGATCCTCACAGAGCAAGAACTCGAATTCATGTCTGTTTAACATCACAGTATGTGGTCTTACTGATTTTTCCCAGCAGCCTGTAAAGCCTGATTTTATGTATATGTGCAGTAGGATTAACTATTCAAGACTGAGTTGCTCAAACTCTGCACATTCCCCAAGAAAGGCCTCTCTGCAGGACTGAACTTTGGCCAGCTCCTGAGAGTAAGCCTCGAGCCCTAGGAATATTCTGTATGATAAGGGTGTTGAACGCCTGAGGCCTTGGACCCTGTGGTACCAGGGAGATAAAGATACCAGTTTGATCAGATAGGATATGCTAACAACATGATTCATGGTGAATGCCTATTTTTTCCGCTGGGGAACTGGACTCTCAGTAGCTGAGGTAAGTCACATAGGTGCTGTGTGCCTTAAAAATCCTGGGCACCAAAGCTCAGGTGAGCTTCCCTGGTTGACAACACTTTGCACCTGCTGTCACACATCATTGCTTAGAGAATTAAGCACCTCTGTACAACTATACGGGAATAAAATGTTTGGAAGCTTGCACCTAGTATCTCTTAGACTTCCCCCCATATATCTTTGGCTTGGCTGATTTTAATCTGTATTCTTCCACTTGCAATAAACCATAACTGTGAATATACCAGCTTTTCTGAGTCTTATGAGTCCTTTTAGTGAGTCATCAAGCCTGCGGGTGGTCTCAGGGACTCCTGCTATAGCACAGAACATAAGATCGGTGAGTGTGAAAGATTGTTCTACTTTTTCAAGCCCCAGTGGCTCAAAAATGGTGGTTCAGGGAACAGTGATGAGAAAAACAAGAAGAACTGGTGAGCTGGGGTGGGGGGAGCTTGAAGAAGGAGGCTGAGGAGGCAAGGAGAGGAAGGAAGGTCAGTTCCCTGGTTTGCTCATTAAATTTGGCTTCCATGTCCAAGTAGAAATGCCCCATGGACAACAGAAAGTGTACAGCTGGCGTACACAATGGAAGCCAAGAATGGGAAGAGAGTTAATGGGTTAAGAGTATTGAGGAAAAGATTAGAGAAAAGGAAGGGCAGGCAGTTGAACAGAGTGTAAAGACTATAACCTAGTTGCCCGGGTGGGAAAGATCAATGAGAAAGAAGACAAATTTTACCCATTTCCAATTCATTATATAGGGGGATTTGTTTCATTTTACATAAATTTATATTAAGCCACTTCTACTATAGGCTTTACACAGAAAATATTTGCTAAAAAAAAATTTGTTGATGAATAGCACTAACAAATCATCAGTATCGATTTTCTCATGAAATCCTCATTTTAAGACCATTTAAGATTTTTGTTTCTTAAGCAAACTGTTTGCACACAATTGTGATAACCATTGATAATTCCAGGCATTCATGATCCTGCTTCATGTATCTCTGTGGCGTTCGCCAGGTCTGTTTTTATGTTTATGCTTTTAAACATCCAAAAATTAGGGTCCAAAGAAAATGATAAACCCAGTCATGGTCCCATGAGGCTTCATATCACCATAACACAGTATTTCTATTTTTCTCTATTTTCTTTAAATGGCGAACAAAGCTAGCTGCCAAGAGCGTCAGGCTGGATTTAAGCGATTCGCTTTTGTTCCTGCTTCCTCCAGGTGTGGTCTAGTTTACATTCCAACATGCTTTTAGATTTTTCTAAATCTAATTGTTTTTGTTAGAGCAGACTGGGAATCATTTCAGCTCATCTCTTTAAATAATGTTGCTGCAGAGTCAGAGTTTCTGGCTGACCTCCTTCATTCCACCTGAAGGCACCCTCCCACCCCTGGTTATAACCCCAGATCCTTCGGAACCATCAGAAAACACTGGTGCTGCCTTTCCCTTTCCTTTCCTTACCCCATCTTGCTAGAGAACACACACTCATGGCTACTTTTAGAAGAGAATTGTGAATTGGTTCTAGGCCCCCATGCTAGACAGCAAGTACTAGGGAAATGTGAGCCAGTTACACAGCCAGCCATGCCCCCCTTCCCTGCCTAGAATGGACAAGTCTGGTCTATCACCTTACGGTCCAGTTGTTGGGAAAGCCACCAAAGTGCAACATTCAAACCAGTGTCTCAAAAGCTCCCCCGTGTGTGCATATGAAAAATAACCCATCAGAAGAACAGTTCACTGGAACAAGTGTAGAATAAGAACAAGGACCAACGCTACATTACATAATTATTTTATTTATGCCATGTTTAAAATCTAAAAGAATGGTTAAGTTTAGTGATCCAGTTTTGTACAGATCATAGCATCAGCAAATGACATGTCTGCATTAGAAAATTTATTTTTCTATAAGAGCTATGAAAAAACAGGGTAAAAAGAAAAAACACTGAATTTGTTCCAACCACAGTACACTCAGAAAGGAAAAGACAAGACATCTGAATATAACAAAAGCAGCTGATTAATATATTCGAGCCCAAGAAAGGAATTATATAAAAATAAACCGAAACATTTGTTGTACTTTCCAGAAAGCATATGCCTAATGGAAATGTTTTCTGATTTCATTTTTTTGCCCATATATCTTTCCCTTAGGAAAAAGCATACTACAGCTAAGACTGCAATGTAAATCAGCTACTCTTCAGCAGAAGGTAGGTTTACAGAATATTAAAGCCAAGGCTTGCCTCAAAGATTTTCTATTCCAAACCTCATTTTCTGCAGATGAAGAACATAAACTCAAAAAATGAATGGATTTGTCCAAATACATAAACTTGGCAGAGAACCTGAGAGCATACTCTTAATCTAAGTTTTCTAATTCAATTATTATTCCTTTATACCACTTTGTCTACCAATTGTTACTAACAGTAACAAATAGAAAAATACTAACAAATATTTCTAAGGCTAAAATGTACTGAGTATTTACTCTATGCCATGCATGTGCTTAAGTACATTATATAAACTAACTCATTTGATCCAGGCATTACCCTCTGAAGTTATATCATCACCCCCATTTTATAGATGAGGAAACTGAGGCGTAGAGAACTAAAGTACCCACCCACTCCCCAGGATCTTAAAGAATAAGTAGTAGACCCACCAGAAGAGCAAGCAGTCTAATGCTAAAGACCAAATTCTTAACCACAAATAACTAACAAAACACAGAAAATAGAATTTTTATTCAAAATTCCTATGGGCATCAGTTACAGGATTATACCTCATTCTTTGGCAACATAAAAATGAAATCTATGATAATTAAAACAGAACTAGGGATCAACTTAAAACTAAAAATAGCACCCTCCTTAAAAGAAAAATCCTTACCTAATTAGTATAACACACTTGAAGCTTTGTAAGTATACAACTTCATACAAATAATCTAGGGCTTCATTCTTTAGTAGGCTAATTGAAATCATGCTTATCTATAATTAGAAATTATCTATATGTGTTAAAGCAATCTCTCTTCCAGACAATTCTTGGTTAGCCTATTTTTCAAGTAATAAGATAATTTCTAACGCTTCTCTAATTGATCCAAATTAATATGAACTTCCCAAAGACACTAGTAACTGCCCAGTCTCCAAATCCATTGGAAACATGGTCTTACCTTGCCAAACCTGTCTGCAGCCTTTGACCCGCTCTTGCTGCCTGCCTGCTCCTGACACTTTTCCCTCTCTTGGCTTCTGCGACATGACTCTCTTGGCCCTTGCCTGGTTTTTTCAGACCACTCTTCTCTTTAGCAACTTCCTCCTCCTCACAAATTTGATTGTTAAAGGCTGTTATTCCTGAAGTGGGTTCTCTCCACTCCCCATCCCCACATTCTGCTTGAGTAACCCTAGCCATACACACAGCTTCCACTACCACTTTAGGGGCTGATACCTGGCTTCCAAATTCGGGTCTCCCAACTAGTTCTCTCCTCTAAGCCCCACACTATCCATAGAAAATACTTTAAAGTCAGCATCATCAAATATAAATCCCTTAGATTTCACCAAAAAATCCTATTCCCCATGCTGTATTACTCAAGTTTTTAAGAAACAGTCAACAAACTCAAACCTTGAAACATCCAAGAGTCCTTCCTTCCCTCCTGAAATGCATCCAGGAAGTCATAATTGCTATGAACTGTGCTTTTTAAAGTTGCCCTTGAGTCTTCCCTTCTCACCTCCATTCTCATGAAGGCCATCTGAAGTTCACCTTCATCCCCATGTTTCTCCCCATGCCAAAAAACTATCCTTGATTGGGTCCCACCAGAAGTAGACCCTAAACTACTTCCATAGAGAAAGAAAAATCTGTAAATGTGAGAAGTGATCTCAAGAAGCAAATGTATGTGTGTGGGTAGGGGTGGAAGAATGGCAGGGATAGGGAGGAAGCCAATACTGGTGCACTAATGATCAGCTAATTGCCCTGAGGAAGAGGGTTCAACCCACTGGGAACCTTAGAGACACCGCATAGAACATACCGCAGATTTGCCCCCCACCTGGGTTGAAGGATCTGAGACATGTACCCATCATTGCTGGAGAGCCACTCCCAAGGGTGTTAGCTCCTGGCACTTCAGGACTGCCTCATTGCAGTTTTGCAAACTTGTAGTTGCTGAGAACTGTAGGGCTGGTGTCTCGTGCAGGAACAGTGATTGCCAAGAAAATATGAGGGGGACACTGGCAGTACCTGCCACAGAATCCTTCCAAGTCTCCAGTAAGCTTTAAATGACATCCAAGTACCTCCATACAGCCTGCAAAATAGTCCATGATCTGTTCCCCGCTTTCCTTTCTCTCCACTGTCATTCCTGTCTGTTGGGCCCATGATGCCCTGTCGTGTGCCCAGCCCCAACCCAGGGCCTAGTCAGAGCCAGGACGCTAGGACACCATGTCTCTACCCCAGCCCACTCAACTGTCTGGCTGTGGGCCACTGCGCCAGCTTATTTGGGGTAGGTCTCATTCAGGTGTTGGGTACTAAAGCACCTTAGAGGTCACGGTCAATATTAGTAAGTGTGAGCATCTCAGCAGCAATCTCTCAGCCCAAGTCTTAGTAAGGGAGCACGAATCAGGCGTCCTTGGGGCAAGCAGCAGAGCTACAGGAGGAGCCCTGGCTAACTGCTCCCAAAGCTATTTATAGAAGCAATCCCATAGCCATGGTTGCCTACCCCACAGGTGTGGAGACTGCTAACCAATGATGTACATTCTTTAGTGCTCTCGTGCGTCTCACTAACAAGAGCCAATGATGTTAAATCCATTCCCCAATCCCTTATTGCCAAAGTATTTCTCACAGGTGCCTCCCACACCTGCTAACATTTGTGTGCCCTAACCCTATCAACCTAGCAACAGTTTCCAAAATGCTACTGGTCTGGCTTCCTCTGTGTTTTACTGTGCCCTTTTCTCAGCACAGCCACCTCTGTCTCCCAGGCCTATTTGCCTCTGCCTGGAGTATCTCAGCCTTTCAACCAGATACAGCTCTTGGATCGCTTTCTCTCTCAAGCCTTCCCTTACCACTTTGCACCCCAGTTGAGCACTTCCATCTGTGCCATTGCCCTGCCATCTGTCTGTCTCTTACCAAACTGCACAGTAGCGACGTGTCCATATGGCTAGCCCCGACCACCAGTGTGAGCTCCTGACAAGCAAGGACTCTGCTTGACTTTCTGTTTCCCCAGTACCAAACCCAATGCAAGGAAGAGAAATAATGGAAAAACACCACAAATAATTCCTGAAAGGTCTATATCACATATAAAACAAAGTATGCAATTTAAATGGCAAACAAAACCTAACCCAAAAAGAAACATCTGAAAATACGTATACCAACTCTTCCTTTAGTACATGCTTTTAAAAAAATGCTTATTAGGGATATTTTCCCCTACCTGTGGGCTGTAAGTCACTTTAGTTCACTCTGCTTCAGCTTTCTTAGCTGGGTACCTCTTTATCTGCAGTGCTCCCCTTAAAGGGAATCTAATGCTTTAGAGATCTTAGCAGGGAGCCCTGAGACTATACATTCCCAACATATGTGCTCATCGGATATTTTGTGACACCTCAACCTCTCAAACTCAGGGTCTCTTTTATGTGCCTGACAGTGAGCTGCCTTCACATTGAACCCAATTAGATGCCCCTAAAAAAGAAGAAACAGGTGATATAATTACCCCCTGAAGACTTGCTTTCCAGGCCCCTCAAGGCCACCTGTTTCTGTCTCCCTGCAGGGGATTCCTGCCAGGTTCGGTCCTGGTGGGCAGAAAGCCCATAAGGAGTGGGAGGGATCCTGCTCGTCAACTTTGACTGGAACCACCACAAGCAATGCATTTATATGCACATGTACCGAAGTCCAAATAATGATTTAATTTAGATTCTGGGGGCTTTTTGGAGACAGGAGAGGATGAAAGAAGAAAGGGGTAATGAACTGTATTTCTAAAGGCATTTAGTCCAACCGAAACTGACTCAACTTACATGATGCGAAAACTAAACATATTGTAAATATCTTTGATCTGGGATATTGTGACACCGGTTGGTGCTGTGTTTGAGATTCTGCAATTCATTGATCACTGTCACCAAGTCTGATGGAAACGAAATTGTTTTCAGTCCATGCAGACGTGCTTTCTGCTCTTACCCCTCTGGCCCTCCTTACCCTGTAGTTTCCCAACGTGCAGGAAAAACAGCCACAGTGGGTCTTCCTTGCTGAAAGTTTTAACACTGGGTGCTGCCGCCCATCACCTACGCTTTGGGTTTCGCCCTGGCTCACCTGGTTTTCTTTAATCTGAGGTGACAGAAATCTACAAATGCAGTAACAAAGCAGAAAGCAAAGAAGGAAACTTGGAATATCCTGCTCATAAATCAAGTCTGCATTTATGTTTCATTTCATATTTTCAGATCCACTGCAGGCAGCCATGGAGTTGCTATTCAAAATGTTTTGCTGACCTCATAAGAAGCAAAGTAAATAGACTTTCTATCCCAGTGACGCCAGTGCTGAAGCCAGCGTCTACGTTCCTTCATGTTTTGTGAGACTTTTGTGTATATTACTTCCAAGTACCTGTGCTCATGGGCAGAGCCCTGTTTTGGTGTAAACTGATACCAATCTTTGCAGGCTACTGTTTCTCCCAGTTTCTCTACACAGGCTATAAAACCAAGAATAACAGAGGATAAAAAGGCAGCATGGTGGGGGTGGGGACAGTACTGAGCTCCCCTTTCCATTTCTATACTCTCTGGTACTCATTCCCTGGGGTCCAGTTCCAGGGTTGTTTTACAGGCAAAACCTTGCCCCTACCTAATCCAGCAATCCCCAGTGCATCACAACAGCTAATAATTAGTTGAACAATTTGAGTATCTCTTTGGGGCAAGTTAGGGCTTTTCAAAGAATAGTTACTTCTTTTTTCTTTTTCTAATTTCGACATCCCCTTGAGTAAAGGAGGGACAAGATTGTAATTCACATTTTACCATACAAGAAATTATGATATAAATAGGTTTTACACTTGAGCATCAAAAAGCGAGTCTATGAAAGGACTGGAACAAAACAAAAGACTAATGACAGAAAGTCCAGTATTCTTTCCCTCATCTTTCCCTGCTTATATGTGGGTCATTACAAAAGTTTTGGGATACTTAAAAATCAAAAAACATACAATCCACATGGAGGGAAACAAACAAAGCCCTCTCAGTAATACCAGTAAGCCCAGCAAGTTGAAACTTGCACAAGTGAATCAGAAAGGACCCTCTCCGCTGTAACTCTTGAAAGTGAAATGATGAACCATAAACAGACTGTCTCAAAACTTTCATAGTGAACACATATCATAACTATTTTTTATTAAGTAGAATACCCACTTTATGACAAATAGTGGTGGAAAGAGAATCTGGTCACAGACATTCTCACTTCGGAGTTCTATACCTGTGAATCAAAGTATGAGGCCCTGAGATTCCTGAAATTATATTCAAAAGGTGCCTTTTTGAAGAGGAGAGCCAATAACTCATATATATATATGCCTTTTGGGGGGCAAGAGTCAATAACTCCAAAATGGCTAAGAATTATTTTAATTTTATAATTTATATTATTCTTGAAATACAAAAGCATCATCAATTATGCTTGAGACCTGATAATTTTCTTTCCTAGTCCCCTAAAATGTACCTTATTACAATTATCCACATACAGCAAGCTATCCAAAAATTCTGTAGCTTAAAATCACAACAATGATCTAATGTTCTTACAGATCTACAACTTGGACAGAGCTGGACAGACACAGCTCCTCTCCGCCCCATGTACTGTCACCTGTGTGACCAGCGAGGAGAGGATGTGCAAGATGGCTCCCGTGCATGAGCATGGCTGCCTCTCGGTTCCTTTCTGGAGGTAGGTGTAGCTCCATCACAGCAGGGAGACTGGGTTCCCAGTGCCAGCAGCTCAAGAAACAGAAAATGGAAGCCACAAATTTCTCAAGGCATGCATCCAGAAACTGACATAGTGTCACTTCCATACATTCCATTAGTCAAGCAGTCATAAGAGGATTAGAGGGGAGGAGACATAGCCCCACTTCCTTTTTTTTCTTTGACTTAAACAAAATTTATTATTTTTTTATTTTAGATTAATATAAGAATACACACAATTTGGTTACATTGTGTTTGTTAGGAAAAGTCGAAGTTGTATTCAGGTCCTTCACCCAGGAGGTATGCCATATACCCCTAAGAGTGTCAAAGAATTTTGAGACCATGTTTTAAAACTGCCACATACCTCCAGAGGCATCAGTTTTCTTCCTGGAGTTTACTTCATTGCTAATTACTATTCTCTTTCCCTCTCATTTGCTGTGTGAGAAAAGAAGCCCTGACATTTCTCCTGTTTCCCATTTCCTCAGGCTAGTGTGTAGCTTATCCAATCGATTGTCTGGCCCCTCTCTGGTTACACTTGGCTCCTTCTCAGCTGTAGGTGTCCAACCCTTGCAAAATTTCCTTCCTTGCTCCACTGCTACACTCACACGAGGCACGGTGTTGCCTGCCTGCTTAAAGAAATGCTAGCCAATAGCTTTAGGGGAGTAGTGAGCTCTGTCTAAAGAAGGAAAAATAAAAGTCACTCTGCAGAATTTATACGAGATATGCACAATGTGAAGCGAGAAATAAATGCTGACCTTTTCTAACATCACTTGATGAACTGCTAGTTGGATTTAGAGCATTCCCAATTCTGCCTGTTCCCAGGCACCAACCAAACTCCTTACCCTTTGAAAAGTGAAAGTCATTCAAAATTTCAAGGAAATGCCAGCCGGTACTTACATTACTTGCATTCTTTTCCCACATTCTCCTTATTAATTAAAATGACTGATCCGTAAAGTTGGTTATCAGCACTGATACATTCTCTGAAACGTTCTGCCTCAGACTCCCACAGGCAGGCCTTTAGAAATGATCTGCTTGGCGGGTAGGAGCAAGATGGCAGCTGAGTAACAGCTTCTTTGCAACTGGGCACAGTGAGACTGGGGAGAGAAGACTCCAGGCATCTATGGCTAGTAGGATCTGCCCAGAAACTTCCCTTTGGGACATAGGACGTCAGTGAGAGACTTCTGGACCCCATAAGGAGGACAAAAGCAGTGGAGAACTGACAAATGGTTGCATGAGTTCATTCGGTCTAATCCCACCGGCAGCTCTAAGTACAGCAGCAGTGAGATTGCAAACTGGAAAGGCCTTATCTGTGAACTGTTTTGTGTTTTCTTTTTTGGACTTGGCACTCAGTTGAACTACCTTGGGAGAACTCGGATGAGAGTGTAGAGGACTTTAAGCATTATTTAGGGCCCCGGACTGCACCACTGAGCTGGAGGGAGGTAATAGTGTTCGGCTGTGGGCCGTGCAGAGCCATTGTGAGAGAACTGCACTGGCAAGCTCCGCCCTCAGGGTGGTAAAGTGAGGATCGGGTGGGAGACCTTGGGCAAGTAATCTAGTGACTGAGCAGCCTAAAGGAGGGGACTGAGACACCTTACAGCCTTGGCCCTCAGGTGCACAGAGTGAGACTGGTTTTGGCACACTGGGTAAGCAGGCAGCCAGTTCAGGAGTGATCCCAGCAACAAGTCTTCTGCTTAGCCAAGTTTAACAGTTTACAGTGCCTTTTAAATGGGCTGAAAAGAGATTTATGCTCTCTACATTGCAGGGTTTGAGAAATCATCCAGGGCCCCCAGTCTCCATCTCATATAGCTGTATCAGCATGGTGATTAACATCTCATACCCTGGAAGATTACCTGTTGCCCAGATAATATTCAGCAAGATACATATCTTTGTTTTGGGTTTTGTTTGTTTGGTTGGTTTGGTTTAATTTCAACATTCTCTCTCTAGATTTTTCCTTTTCTTTTTTTTTCTTTCTTTTCTTTCTTCATTTTTCTAGTTTAAATATAATTTTCCATTGTTGCCTTCTTTAACAATTAGAACTTCATTTTTGCTAGTGTTGCTACCCTATTATTTGGGTTTTCCCCCCAGTTTTGTCCCACAAAGTTTCCTGTTTGCTTGTTTCAGTTTGATTTGTAACATTTTTGTCTTTCATCTCTACTTGGTGGAGGTAGGGTACTGTGTCTGAACAGACTGGCAAAGAGCTGATGACCTCAAGGGAACCAACCAACCCAGGACCCCCAGAGTTTGGGAGATTTTTAATTTGTGTCAAGGTACCCTACTATACACCTATATTGCTCCTATCTCCCTCTTTCTGTGCCTTTCTTGTTTTTGTCAATATTCCCTTTTACTCAACCCTTCCCCTTTCTCTTCTTTCTTTTTTTGTTTTTTAAATATTTTTTTCCCTTCTTGCTCTTCAATCTTCTCATCCTTCTGGTCCTGTACCAAAAGGAATCATTGAAACCCTAGGCCAGGGGCACAGTAACTTGAAGAGCAAGAGGAAATGAAAGGAAAATTAGGGCAAGGAAACAGATAAAAGGAAACACTCATGAAGAAGAATCAGCAGAAAAATCTTGGCAACATGAAAACCAGTCCAGAGCAACTCCCCAAGGGACCATGAGATAGCTACTGTAGAGGCTGCCACCTATAAAGAAATGTCAGAAATGACAGAAAGGGAATTTAGAATACAGATGATGAAAACAATGAAGGAAATGATGGAAATAATGGAGGAAACTGCTGATAAAGTGGAAAATAACCAAAATGAAATATAAAAACAGAATCAAATAAGAGATGAACAATATGAAGAATATAGAAAGGATATAGCAGAGCTGAAGGAACTGAAGCAGTCAATTAGGGAACTTAAAGAAGCAATATAAAGTATCAACATCAGATTAGACCATGAAGAAGAAAGAATCTCTGATTCTTAGAGACAAAGCTTTAAAGGACAAAGCTCTTGAGATAACTCAGATAGTTAAAGAGGCAGAAAGAAAGCAGAATGTTCAGTGACAGAATTATGGGACTTTATGAAGCTTTTAAACATATGAGGTATAGGTATCCCAGAAGGGGAAGAAGAATGCCCCAGTGGAATGGAAGCCATACTAGAGAATATTATAAATAAAAATTTCCCAAATATCACCAAAGATTCTGACATACTCCTTTCAGAGGGATACTGGACCCCAGGTCACCTCAACTCTAACGGAACTTCTCCAAGACACATTGGATTAACCTATCCAAAGTCAAGACAAAAAAAAAAATATTTTGCAAGCTTCCAGGATTAAGCATCAGGTGACCTACAGGGGCAAATCCATCAGGGTGACATCAGACTTCTCTAATGAAGCTTTTCAAGCAAGAAGACAATGGTCATCTACCTTTAATCTACTTAAACAAACAATTTCCAGCCCAGAATTCTATATTCTGCTAAGCTAAGCTTTAAAATTGATAGAGAAATCAAATCATTTACTGATATACAAACATTGAGGAAATTCGCCACAACAAGACCAGCTCTACAGGAAATATTTCAACCTGTTCTACACACTGACCATCACAATGGATCAACAGCAAAGTAAGATCTCAGAAATTAAAGGAAAGAACCTAACTTCCGCAATGATGCAAAAGATAAAACTAAGCAATGGACTCTCACAAGGTAAGATGAATAGAACACTATCACACTTATCAATTATCTCAATAAATGTTAATGGCTTGAATTCCCCACTGAAGAGGCACAGATTGGCTGACTGGATTAAAAAACACAAGCCGTCCATTTGCTGTCTGCAGGAAACATACCTAGCTTCAGAAGACAAATTAAAACTCAGAGTTAAGGATTAGAAGATGATGTTTGAGGCAAATGGAATTCAGAAGAAGAGAGGGGTTGTACTCTTATTTTCAGATACATGTGGATTTAAAGCAACTAAAGTCAAAAAAGACAAAGATGGTCACTTTATATTGGTCAAGGAGAAAATACAAGATGTTTCAATTCTAAATATTTATGCACCAAACTTAAATGCTCCCAGATTCTTAAAACAGACCTTACTCAGTCTGAGCAATATAATATCCTGTAACACCACAATAACAGGGGACTTTAACACTCCTCTTACAGAGCTGGACAGATCCTTTAAACAGAAATTGAACAAAGATATAAGGGACTTAAATGAGACCCTAGAACTGTGCTTGATAGATGCATATGGAACACTCCATCCCAAAGATAAAAAATATATATTCTTCCCATCGCCCCATGGAACATTCTCCAAAATTGATTATATCCTAGTACACAAAACAAACCTCAACAGAATCAAAAGAACTGACATTTTACCTTGTAGCTTCTCATACCACAAGGCACTAAAGGTGGAACTCAACTCCAACAAAAATGTTCAACCCCACACAAAGGCATGGAAATTAAACAACCTTCTGTTGAATGACAGTTAGGTGCAGGAAGAAATAAAACAGGAAATCATTAACTTCCTTGAGCATAACAACAACGAAGACACAAGCTACCAAAACCTGTGGCATCCTGCAAAAGCAGTCCTGAGAGGAAAATTAATTGCTTTAGATGTCTACATTTGAAAAACAGAGAGCACATCAACAAACTCACAAGCCGTCTTATGGAATTGGAAAAAGAAGAACAATCTAAGCCTAAACCCAGCAGAAGAAAAGAAATATCCAAAATTAAATCAGAGATCAATGAAATTGAAAACAAAAGAATTATTCAGAAAATTAACGAAACAAGGAGTCAGTTTTTTGAAAAAATAAATAAAATAGATAAACTTTTGGCCAGACTAACTAGAAATAGAAAAACAAAATCTCTAGTGACCTCAACCAGAAATGATAAAGGGGAAAGAACAACTGATGCCACAGAGATACAAGAGATCATCTCTGAATACTACCAGAAACTCTATGTCCAGAAATTTGACAATGTGAAGGAAATGGATCAATATTTGGAATCACACCCTCTCCCTAGACTTAGCCCAGATGAAATACATCTCCTGAACAGACCAATTTCAAGCACTGAGATCAAAGAAACAATAAAAAATCTCCCAACAAAAAAATGCCCTGGTCTGGATGGCTTCACACCAGAATTCTATCACACCTTCAAAGAAGAGCTTATTCTCATACTGCAAAAATTATTCCAAAAAATTGAGGAGGAAGGAATCTTCCCCAACATGTTCTACGAAGCAAACATTACCCTGATACTAAAACCAGGAAAAGACCCAACTAAAAGGAAAATTTCAGACCAATTTCACTAATAAATATAGATGCAAAAATTCTCAACAAAATCCTAGCCCATAGATTCAGCTTATCATCAAAAATATCATATATCATGATCGAGTAGGTTTCATCCCAGATACACAGGCTGGTTTCACATATGCAAACCCATAAACATTATTCGCCATATCAACAGAAGCAAAAACAAAGACCATATGATCCTCTCAATTGATACAGAAAAAGCATTCAATAAAATCCAGCATCCTGGCTCAGCGCCTGTGGCTCAAGCGGCTAAGGCACCAGCCACATATACCTAAGGTGGCGGGTTCGAATCCCCAGCCCGGTCCCGCCAAACAACAATGATGGCTGCAACTAAAAAATGGCCGGGCGTTGTGGCGGGCGCCTGTGGTCCCAGCTACTTGGGAGGCTGAGGCAGGAGACTCGCTTGAGCCCAGGTGTTGGAGGTTGCTGTGAGCGTGATGCCATGGCCCTCTACCCAGGGGGACAGCTTGAGGCTCCGTCTCAAAAAAAAAAAAAAATCCAGCATCCTTTTCTACTTAGCACACTAAAGAGTATAGGTATACGCGGCACATTTCTTAAACTGTTAGAAGCTATCTATGACAAACCCACAGCTAATATTTTACTGAACAGAGTAAAACTGAAAGCTTTTCCTCTTAGAACTGGAACCAGACAAGGTTGTCCTTTGTCACCATTACTATAACATAGTGCTGGAAGTTCTAGCCAATACGACTAGGCAAGAAAAGGAAATAGGGGCATCCACATGGGAGCAGAGGAGGTCAAACTCTCCCTCTTTACTGATGATATGATCTTATACTTAGAGAACCCCAAAGATTCAACCACAAGACTCCTGGAAGTTATCAAAAAATACAGTAATGTCTCAGGATATAAAATCAATGTCCACAAGTCAGTAGCCTTTGTATATGGAAATAGCAGTCAAGATGAGAAGCTAATTAAGGACACCACTCCCTTCACTATAGCTTCAAAAAAAAAAATAAAATAATTAGGAATATACCTAACAAAAGAGGTGAAGGACCTTATAAAGAAAACTATGAAATCCTAAGAAAGGAAATAGCAGAGGATATTAACAAATGGAAGAACATACCATGCTCATGGCTGGGAAAAATCAACATTGTTAAAATGTCTGTACTTCCCAAAGCAATCTACCAATTCAATGCCATCCCTATTAAAATACCAGTATTATACTTTCAAGACTTGGAACAAAGAATTCTGCATTTTGTATGAAACCAGAAAAAAACCTTTATAGCTAAGGCTATTTATTCTTAGTAATAAAAACAAAGCTAGGGCATCAGCATACCAGATTTTAGGCTGTAGTACAAAGCCATAGTGGTCAAGACAGCATGGTACTGGCACAATAGAGACATAGACATTTGGAATCAAATAGAAAACCAGGAAATGAAACTAATAGCCTACAACCACCTAATCTTCGATAAACCAAACAAGAACACACACTGGGGGAAAGACTCTCTATTCAATAAATGGTACTGGGAGAACTAGATAGCCACATATAAAAGACTGAAACTGGACCCACACCTTTCTCCACTCACAAAAAAATGATTCAAGATAGATAAAGGACTTAAATTTCGGGCATGGAACAATAAAAATCCTCAAAGCAGATGAAAAACACTGGAAGATACCAGCCTGGAGAAATACTTTATGAAGAAGACTGCCGGGGCAATTGCAACAACAACAAAATTAAACAAATGGGACTTAATTGAACTGAAAAGCTTCTGTACAGCTAAGGAGACAACCACCAAAGTAAACAGACAATCTACACAATGGGAAAGGATATTTGCATATTTTGAATCAGACAAAGGCTTGATAACTAGGATCTATAAAGAACCCAAATTAATCCACATGAAAAAAGCCAACAATCCCATATATCAACAGGCAAGAGAGATGAATAGAACCTTCTCTAAAGAAGACAGACGAATGGCTAGCAAACATATGAAAAAATGCTCATCATTCCTAATTATTAGAGAAATGCAAATCAAAACTACTTTGAGGTATCATGTAACCCCAGTGATAATGGCCCACATCATAAAATCTCAAAACTGCAGATGCTGGCATGGACATGGAGAAAAGGGAACACTTTTACACTGCTGGTGGGACTGCAAACTAATACAACCTTTTTGGAAGGAAGTATGGAGAACCCTCAAAGAACTCAGTCTAGACCTCCCATTTGATCCTGCAATCCCATTTACTGGGCATCTACCCAGAAGGAAAAAAATCCTTTTATCATAACGACACTTGCACTAGACTGTTTATCACAGCTCAATTTACAATTGCCAAAATGTGGAAACAGCCTTACTGCCCACCAACCCAGGAATGGATTAACAAACAGTGGTATATGTACACCATGGAATACTATTTAGCATTTAAAAAATGGAGACTTTACAGCAGTGGTTCTCAACCTTTCTGATGCCACAGCCCTTTAATACAGTTCCTGTGGATCGTGACCCATAGGTTGAGAACCTCTGCCTTACAGCCTTTGTATTAACCTGGATGGAGGTGGAACACATTTTCCTTAGTAAAGCATCACAAGAATGGAGAAGTATGAACTCAATTTTGATATGAGGACAACTCATGACACGGTGGGGGTGGGGGAAGGAGAGAGCAGAAAGAGAAAGGAGGGAGGGAGGAGTGTGGAAAAGGAAGAGCAGAGAGAGGGAATGAGGTTGGGGGGGGTGGGGTCTTGATGTGTGACACACCTTTTGGGGGCAAGACAAAATTGTATGAGGGACTTTACCTAACAAATGCAATCAGTGTTAAAAAAGAAAAAAATGAAACGATCTGCTTTCTCTCTGCAGCAGACGTGATTTAAAAAGGCCAGCGGCTGAGGCCAGGCCTGAGGGAGCTATATATGGCCATTTGAAAGATCAACCTGGCACCCTGGAAGTTTTACCTACATTCTTACCTATCTACTCTCTCCATCCATGAGCTGCCAGGAGACCTCTGTCCTCAGAGCCTTTGTATTCCCTTTCCTTGGGACATCTTCTTTCAAAAAGCTATATGACCATTTCCTCTTTCCTGATATAAGTCCTCAGGTCTTTGTTTACATAGCACCTTCTCCATGAGCCTGCCCTAAAAGCCCCATCTAAAATTTACAAACAACTACACACACACACACACACACACACACAAACTTCCTACTTATGATGTTCCCACCATTTGTCACCATTTAATTTTACCTATTTGTTGTCTGTTTCCCCTTCTACCATGATAACCTCATGAAGGCAGGACTTTTTTTCTTTTTTTATTAAATCATAGCCATATACATTAATGCAGTCATGGGGTACAGTGTGCTGGTTTTATATACAATTTGAAATATTTTCATCAAACTGATTAACACAGCCTTCATGGCATTTTCTTATTGTGTTAAGACATTTATATTCTACAATTAGAAAGATTCACATGTACCCTTGTAAGACGAACCATTGGTCGAATTTTTTTTAATCTGTTCTTTACTGCTTTACTTAGAAAAGTACCTCATGCCAAATAGATGTGCAAGAAATGTTTATTGATAAATAATTGAATAAACTACTAATCCAACATAGGGATAACAAGGGCTTCCCAGTGACACTGCCTGCTCTAAAGGTCCAGAGCTGTAGATCTGGCTCCAACAGCTGCCCCCTCTATATTAATTTCCTACTGCTACCTTAACGAATTATCACTCACTAGTGACATAAAGTAATAAAAGCTTATCGTATAGTTCTATAGGTCAGAAGTCAAACATCAGTCTCAATAGCCTACAACCCAGATGTTCATGGGCTATTTCTTTCCAAAGGCCTAGAGCCTTGCCTTTTCCAGCTTCCAGAGGACACCCATGTGCCTCAGTTTGTAAGCTTTTTCCGACTTTTAAAGTCACATTCCTCTGACTATTCTTCCTTAGTCACAACTCCCTCCCTCTCTTTTTCTGCTTCCCTGTTGAAGAATTATGTTGGGCCTGCTGGGATAGCCTAGGGTATTCTCCCTATTTTAAGGTCATCTGATTAGCAACCTTCACTCCCCTTTGTCCTGGAACTTAATGTAATCAAAGATCAGGACACAGACCACTGGGGCGGGGGCATTATTCTGTCCACATTATCCTTTTGAGCAACCTAAGAATGCTAAGGCCTCTCTCACCAGTTTGCTAGCTGGGAAGTTTCTTATCCAGGTCCACATTTAGTCCTGACATTTGATCCTTTTGTTAGTCTGCATCGAGGTAGAGTACAAACCTCCCTGCACTGAGAGACTGAAGACATTCCATTTATGACTCTTGCTCTCCTAGCCTGGGATGACTGACTCAATCACAACTACTGAGACCATGTCTTCTCAAGACAGAAGTGGAAATAACGAAAATGAGTGGCAGGAAAAATATAAAGATGAAAGGTGGAGAAATAGTTATAAAAGTTCCATGTGCATCAAACTTGACACAACGTAAGGAATCATTATTACGACCGAGATCTTTAGCACCAAGAATACCTCATATTCCTACTGATGGTAGTTTTGATTGTTCTGAGCCTTGAAAGAAATTGCCTAAAGTATTATTTGCATACTGTAGACAAATTAAAAACCAAAACTGACAATGTCTTCTATAGTCTCCTGACCATTTATGACCATTACCTGGTTTGACAGGAAACTGTGCAGACAAACCAATTTTGAACATGAATTTGGTTTTCCCAGTTGAAGTTTCTTCATATATTTGTCCTCAAAAAACAACATTGGGAAACAAGTAATCTTCATCTTTGATAATCTGAGAAATAATTATGATAGTTATTTCTATATGTCCTTCTAGGCTCTATAAGGGGGAGAAAATGTATCTCATTCCCTTTTGTAATTCTGGTGCCCAAGATCTTGCCTGGCAATGAGGAATATTTGCTGAATTGAAGGATGAGCTAACACATTAATGATGAATTAGAGATGCACATTAGGAACTTGTCCATGCTGCTGACATATAAATCCCTCTCTATCTTTATTTCTCAATCACTTATTAATCTCATCCTTAAGTTCCCAATATCAAGGGGAACTGGCCTTGGCCTGATCTCTGGAAAGTAGTACCTAAATTCCTTTTTAAAGCAATTTCTTTAAACAGGAAACACCATACTTCAGTTTATGCTACCAGTTAACACTCTTAAAATCAAATATTTCTCCTGATGGTCCCCTAAAAAGATACTACAGTGAAGAGTGGGAACTTCTTATTCAAATAGAAGTAAAGAAGTGCAACATATTTAACTGGGTCCTCTCCCTGCAGTAGGTGTAACAGTTGCTCTGTGGAGCCAGGGGAGGATTGCCTTGAGGCTGAGAAACACTCTTCATGGACAAAGATCTGATTGTGAATCCTGGGGTATCTGGTAGACCTTGCCTGAAGGAGCGCTCATATCAGAGGGGTCAGTGACTAACGCACTATCAGACACATTTCAATAAAACAAAGGCTCATAATCCCAGAACCTGCTTCTGCGGGGCTCAAAGTAGAATCAGTTTAAACCTCCAGAAGGTAGATGAGTCACACATTGGAACAAGGCTGTGGGAGTGAGCCCTGCTGATTCCATACTACCTGATTCACCAAGCGAGGAGAAAAGCTTTTCTAAGCTAAGAGAGTCTTTGATCATTGGACATTGTGTCCAATGGAACGGGACAGCAGAGTGAGGGGTGAGGGAAGAACAAGTTCCTTTTCTTCCCCCCTTGAAGCCGCAAAATTTATGAAAAAGAACCATCCTGTGAAAAGCCCATTGCAAATAGAAAACACTACTAATAGAAAACACTAATTTTATTAAGAAGTTAAAAGAATAAGATACTTTGCACTGGTTTTCACTTAAAATACTCTTCAATTTAAAAGACACAGGGAAGGAGGTCTTAGCAAATGACGTTAGCTAGGAGGTCTTAGCTAGTGACAAAACATTCCAGTTCAATAACCAATTCCACCATAGTCATTTTGCCACACTCCCAGCACACATATGCAGATTCACTCAAACCTAATGCGGCATGGGCAGCATTTAAAACTGTTTCCACGTTAGGGACCCACTGAACAAATGGCAAGGGCAGGTGATACACTCTAGGCAGGAATGAATGGCTAGTCCATTTCTGTTCATCAACCTACCATAGATTCTGGTGCAGGAAAAAAAAAAGAAAAAGTTTCATAGCAAATTTTAATTCAACTCTGCTAGGGAACTAATTTATATGTGGAAAATGAGAGTACATTAAATGTTTTCCTGAGCTATATTTCAATTATCTACAGATTTATTTAAATTTTCTCAACCCGTGTATATTTTCAACTAAACTAACCTCTTATTCATTGTACCTAAAAGCTAAATAGAATTCAAATTAGCAAATGAAAAAATATTGTCATTCATCTGGATTTACATTCAATCTTATTTATATGAATTCAAACGTTTCCCCAAAATTTTCATCAAAATTCACTGTTTTGTGAAGATGAATCTTTTTTATAATTTTAATATGGAGGCACTAAAGTCTAAAATATATATGTACATATACACAAAGAACTTTTTTGCACAAATGCCATCTTTTCCTAGCGCCAGATCACAGTTAATGAACTGGTTTCAAATATAAATGAAAGGAAGGAATGGCATGTTTTAAATTGTGGTGGCATATATTAACTCTTCTTTTAAAAATTTCTCTCCATAATGTAGGTTTTTTCCTACAGAAATGAGGGCAAAAATGCTCACTATTAATTTATTTTTAAAATAACTTAGGAATCATGCTCTTATGAAGAACTGAACTCAAGATTTCACATGTTGAAAAGAAAAATTATAAATGTATATATGTTTAGTTACCTATAGTTTTACTTAATTTCAATTTATTCATATTTTCAACTTATATAATGTCTTATTTACTGCAGTTTTAAGAATTAAATAGAACTCCAATCAAGAAAAGTTAACTTTCATCATTTAGACTACCATTATCTTATTGACTCCATTTCAAATCTGTGATTCCCCCAAATTTTCCTTAGGAAACTCAGGTAACAACTTAGCACAAAGGAAGTAAAGACCTCCAGTTACAAAATTATAATCCATAAATTATCTTTTCTATTCATGTATGTAAAGATCTTTCTCATAATAAGGAGCAGGGGTAATGACATTACTTAGGGAGAGCCTGTGAATCTCCAGGAATACCTGCTTATTTGAGGTTTTCCACACCTTGCTCTGGTGCAAACATTCTCTTGATAGTGAGAACTAACATTCACCAACCTAAGGAATTCTTGCAGAGAAATATCAGCCCTCTCACATCTTTACCTTTAAGGCGGTTCCAAAGCCAATGTTATTTAAAGCTGCACAAACACTCCTCAAATGATCCAGCAGGATCTAGAACCTTCTTCATGTGGTTCAGTCCACAGACCCTCCTGCTGCTCCATCTCAGAGCACAGGGTACAGTGGGATTTTCCTAAACAGATCCTAGTCAAGCAAAGAGGTGATGGTAAAGGTCCAGAAAATCCCCACCTGAGTTACAAAGTTAATTGTAGCAGTTGAAATCTGACAGCCTCCATATGCTGAATAACTTGCTGAAAACCAATCACCCAAAGACCACTGATTATTCTGAAGGTTTTTTTTTTTTGATATAAGGTCTTTTTTTAATTTTTGGAAACTTCTATTATTTAAGATGGCCCATTCTACAACAATGGTTCATAATTAGATCTATTTACTTTGACAGCCCACAGTTCCTGATAAAAGGCCATCTGCAACATTTTCAAATTAAGGATTTTTCCTACAATGAACCTTATTATTAACAATGTGAAATATTGAGGCTTTGGAAGGGAAGTGTAATCAAAGACCACAACATAAAATTCCATTATCACGGTGTCTGGTTCTGCCTCTGCCTTTTTAATTTAAAGAGGAAGAATTAGAAGCAAATGCAATAAGTAGTGAGGCATGCACGACAGGAGAATGGAACAGCTGAGTTGGACTGCAAACCTCTCAAGAGCAAAGATTGTGTGTTCTTGTCTCTTTATTTTGTGTCTGCAAAACATAATGCATAATCCACATTGTATCCCATTAATACAGGGTATCAAGATCAGGAGGAAAAAGTAAACCCCCAAATTCCCCTTCAGAACCCCCCCCCAAAATCCCTCTACCTTACTTAGAGGTAGAAGGTGAGCGTCCTCCCCAATATCACACCCATTACCACTGCCAGAGTGACCATGTAAAGTAGTACAGGTTGTCTACTGCACAAAGGTACTCAGCTAAAGGGGGCATGAGAGCTGAACCCCAGCCCACGGTCACCAAGAGAATCAGCTTCTAACATGCAACTGGAAGGGCCTCTTTGATAGCTGTGTGGACGTGGACTGCTTTGAGAATATCATACGTCTGTGCCCTGGCAGACAGGGGGCTGCATCCCATCTTCTTTTCTGTTTTGCATAAAACATTAAGCTTATCCACTGCCCATGTTTCCAAATTTTCACAGTCACTTTCCCCACAAATGAGCAGACACGTTAAAATGGAGTATTCTGAGAGTTTAACTTCCAGATGCTGGAGTCTAATGTGAGGAGTAAAGGTAAGTCTGTATATGAGCAAAGGCTTCTGTCTCCCCGTACAAACTCAGGAAGGTAGAATGTGGGAGGCTGCTGCCAGTCACAGAAAGAACTTGCTACACATTTCTTTCTGGCTTCTTCCTTTTCTTTTTTCTTTTTAATAGGAACTTCTTATCATCAGACTAGAAAGTAAGTCAGACCAGGGGCTACTCTCTCTGAGAAGAACTGGCAACTCTCTCTCTCATTCTGTATTTGACTGATGAGTCAAGGCTAAAGATTTTACCCTCACCCTGAGAAGACCCAGGCTGCCGCCCATGCCAGCTCTGCCTTAGCAGATGGACATGTGATTTCCTGGTCTCAGGGGTGCTCCTGCTGCTTTGCTGCCAGGCCTTGAAAATGGGAGCCTTCCAGAGCCAAGTGCAGTTATGAGCATCAAGGTGAATGGGGGAGAATGTAGAGACACAGATGAATACTAGGTCATACTGAACCTTAGCCCACTTTCTAGCCCAAACAAAAGTTCTTCATGTGATCTGGTCTTTTCTGTTAGAATCCCACATTTGCTACTAGTACTCACAGTATTTAAAAATGTAAATTTCCCTTGCATATGAAAATGGCAATGAGATATCTCACACATGTTAGAATGGCTATTATCAAAAAGACAAAAGATAGCAAGTGCTGGCAAAAATGCAGAAAAAAAGGGAGCACTTGCCTACTGTTGGTAGGAATGTAAATTAGTAAAGCCATTATGGAGATTCCATAATGGATTCCATAATGGAAACAATATGGAGATTCCTCAGAATACTAAAAACAGAACTACCATATGATCTAGCCATCTCACTCTTGGGTATAGATACAAAGGAAATGTAATCAATGTGTCAAAGAGATGGTCACATTCCCACATTCACTGCAGCATTATTCACAATAGTCAAGATACGGAATCAACTCAAGTGTCCATCAATGGATGAATGGCAAAGAAAACACTGGGGGGGGTGGGGGATTCCATTGCATGTTCACACCCATGCAATGGAATCCCAGTCAGCCTTAAAAGATGAAGAAAGTCCTGGCATTTGTGACATGGATGAACTTGAAGGACATTATGTTAAGTGAAATAAGCCAGGTATAGAAAAACAAAACTGTACCACATGATTTCACTTATATGTGGAATCTAAAAAAGTCAAACCCAGAGGAGCAGAAGAGCAGAATGGTTGTTACTCAGGGCTGAGGGAGATGGTGGTCAAAGAATGCAGAACTTCAGTTAGGAGAAATAAGTTCAAGAGGTCTATTGACCACCTGGTGATTTTAGTTAATAATATATTGTATGCTTGAAAAATCACTGAAAATAGATTCTAAACACTATCTTGTGCATTGTTCTTCCTGAGCTGTCCTGTTGGAAGACCATCAGTTTAAATAATCTCTTAGAAGATAATTTAATCACATGACACACTATAGGCAACGAATTATCTAATCAATTTGTACACAACTTAGACCTTGAAACTCTTGCATTGTAACAAAATAAGGTAAGCACATTTACAGCTATTGATTACACAGGTTCTACTGGAATGGGCCAGTTATGTCTCCTGGGGTACATTTAGGCAACCTTTAAGACTCACTTAAGTAATTGCTTTTTGTTTCCTTTCATCTGATCCATTCTAGACATATTTTATAGTTATAATCTCAGAAGGCGGGTTCTCTGCTCTATTTCCAAGTTGTTGGGTGGGGGAGGAATGAGAGGACCAGGGATGGGGTAGAGAGTCAGTGAAACAATACCTGTGATTATCACTTATAGAAATTTCAAGAAAGGGTGGCACCTGTAGCTCAGTGGGTATGGCTCTGGCCACATACACAGAGGCTAATAGATTCAAACAAAGCCCAGACCAGTTGAACAACAATGACAACTGCAACACACACAAAAAAAGGTAGCCAGGCATTGTGGGGGGCAATGGTAGTCCCAGCTACTTGGGAGGCTGAGGCAAGAAAATCGCTTAAGCCCAAGAGTTTGAGGTTGCTGTGAGCTATGATGCCACAGCGTTCTACCCAGGGTGACGTAGTGAGGCTGTCTCAAAAAAAAAAAAAAAGAAAGAAAGAAATTTCAAGAAAAAAGGTATTTTACTATAAAGTAAAATAACTTTGAATGTTATCTTTATCTTTTTTTCTCCTACTTCGAATACAAATTATTAACAAATGGCTTAAAAGAAAACAAGATGTCAACACGAAGGGAAATTAAAAGCTCAAAAGAATGCCTTTGGATAAGAGGAGCGGATTATATATGATCACATTGTAGCCTTCTAGCCTCTGAACCCCTTCTTATATTTGATTAATTTCCTACCATGGGAATCCAAGTGAGAAGCAAAGCCACTTCCGTTACAGCAGCCAAGATAGCCAGAGCCTTGTTTTCCAGCCACTCCTGTAATCAGGGCACAGACCATGGCCATCCACCTGGGGCCTTAAATCAGGGACCAGTCATTCAAAGAACAGGAAGCCATCATTCTGGTGACCAAGATGGCTGCAGCAAGTCCAGCAGCATCTAAGGCCAATAGTAGCATAGGCCATGCAAGGTCCTATGTCCCATGCTCAGCACTGGTATGACTTTGAATGTAGCTCTGGCTTCTCTTTGTTCCCACCCATATCCTAACACAGGTCCATGACACTTCACAATGAATCCCCCAAATACCTGACACCTCCTAAGAAATGACTGTTATGCCTACGCTGGCCAGAGTCCTTTTCAACTGCCTGTTCTGAAGATCCCTGGTGGATGTGTGATATAAAAGGACATATTTGTGCTCCATCGGAGGAACTGCAATGGTATGAAGCCATATTTGGTGCTGCCACTAAATCCACATCAGCGTCTGGGCCTTATCCTACCTTTAGATCTGGAAGGTCACAAGAATGGCCAGATTCTCTCATATTTATTTCATTACTACACCAGGCAGTGACCACTGCCTCAGAATCTTAATCAGTACAGAAGAATGTAGCATGGGAAAAACAGAAAGGGATGGAACTATGGTTCAAAAGTTTTTCATTAATTTTTCACTATACATAGTTCTGAAATGTACATTCTTACCAAACTCTAAATATGTTCAATGAAATATAGATTTCTTATTATAACATCAGCCTACTATAAAATACATTAACTTATAGAATTAAAATTGAGGGCGACCTAGTACTGGGGAATAGACAGGCAACGTGTGATTTATGCACAATTTTTTTCATTTAATTATGTATCAGGGAATCATCGAAACTCAAGCACTTATAATGAAAGCTGTCTAGGCTATTTTAAAACAGAACCAGTTTGTGTAAATAGGGGTACTATTTGCAGAACAGGATTCCTGGGAGAGTTTTGTGAATAGTGGTATTACTATGGGATACACAAATCTTTGCTCACAAAAGCCACATTTTAAATATAGCAAAGATGTTTAACAAACCATCAGATGTGGTAAAACTGTCAACAAAAGCCAGGATATGATGAGCACAAGTCCCAAGGAGCTTTTCAGAGGAAAGGACAACACAGGAAGGATTCTTAATAAAGCAGTGGGATAGCTCAGTGGGAAGGGCACCAGCCACATACACCAAGGTTGATGGGTTCAAGCCTGGCCTGGGCCTGCTAAACAATGACAACTATAGCAAAAAAAAAAAAAAAAAATAGCTGGGCATTGTGGTGAGTGCCTGTAATCCCAGCTACTTGGGAGTCTGAGCCAAGAGAATCACTTAAGCCCAAGAGTTTGAGGTTGCTGTGATCTGTGACACTACAGCACTCTACTGAAGGCAACATAGTGAGACTCTGTCTCAAAAAAATATATAATAATAATAAAGCAGTGGGCACACCTGGACTTGATTAGGTTTGAACATATACCACATTTCATAATAAAAAAAAAATGTTTAAACATCAAAGTTCACTAGCAATCTGGGAGGCCGAGGCAGGTAGATTGCCTGAGCTCACAGGTTCGAGACTAGCCCAAGCAATAGTGAGAACCCCCATCTCTAAAAATAGCCAGGCGTTGTGATGGACACCCATAGTCCCAGCTACTTGGGAGGCTGAGGCAAGAGAATCACTTGAGCCCAAAAGTTTGAGGTTGCTGTGAATTATGATGCCACAGCACTCTACCAAAGGTGACAAAGTAAGATTCTGTCTCAAAAATAAATAAATACAAATCAAAAGTCAAATAATGATAAAAAGATCAAAAGACCACCTTTCAAGAACAACATTCTTCAATTCACAATTGCTGAAGTCACAGAGAGTAAATAACACACACGCCTGGAGCAAGCACATCTTCCTGCCCTCAGCGTGAGAAAGAGGATGGAGCCTACCTCCTCACGGCAAGAGGCTCTGGCCTGACAGTGTGCTCAAGTGGAAGTGATCACGAGACCCTCCTCTTCAGCAGTGTCAATCAGCTCAGCGTCTCCCTCCAGGCCCCTTCTCAGGCATCTGCATGCTAAGCGTGAGCACTGGCTAATTCTTCGTCTTAACAGGCCCTTCCCAGGACACTCCAACCCTGCAGAGACCCCTCAAGTTTGCCTGGCCCTGATTAATGTGCTCCTTATTACAGAACATTGAAATGTTTCCCAGAACGTGTTTGCAGCATCTGCGTCAATCAACAGATGTGTCCAGCTCAATAAACTAATACACTCTGTCTTCTTCCTTCCAGCATCTTAATAAACAACAGAAAGAAACCCCGAGAGTTTCAAGTTTCTTTGTTAACCTTTTAAGGCACTATGAAATGAGTCTTGATAAAATCTAAACATGAGTTCCCAAGAGTGGGGAAGAAAACACAAAATTATAACTCCTAATCAACCAAGTGTGAAAGGAAAAAGATCCAACAAACATCTCAAATTGGAGCCTTGACAGCTGGAAAACACAACTAATGACTTCAAATGCTGTCTCTCGGGGTGGACAGGGGCCACTGGCAGTGATTGTTTCTTTGTTCCAGAAATGCCTAAAATAGCAATAATGTGAGAAAAAGAATTCCATCCACAGTGCCCATGGGCAAAACCCACTCAACTAAAACAGCAAGTAATATCTGCAGAACATCCTGGAGGTTGTGTGACGTACTTGGAAAACAGGATGAATCTTGGGATCCAAAGGTCGTATGCTCAAGTTTCAGCTCTGCTCCTTTCCTCTCTGTCTCAGTTTCCTATTTGTGTTGTGAAGACACAATAATGCCTGTCCCACTAGGCTGCTGTGACATTTCCATCAGACTGCATGTGTGAAAGGCCCACCATGGTGCTTGGCACATTGAAGGTGCTCAATAATCAGCTCCACTCCTGTTCCCTGGGTCGCCTACAGCCACAAAGAGCTGACTCACTCCTGATAGTGGAAAGCCAGGCCAGTTGCTCCAGCCCTGGCAGTCCATGGTTGCACCACAAAGTTGACAGTTACACCTTTGGAATGACCTAGAGTAGTTTCCCACCTGCCACACAAGCCATGCTACATAAGGGTACCCAGACTTGCAGACCACATTTTGAGATATCAATTGGCTTCATTCCAGGTGATCTCGTGTTGATGTCTAAGACACAGTAGGACTGCTATGTGACATTTGTGAACCAGGTTGTCTTCTGATGAAGCTATGAAGCAGCCCTAAAACTGTCCTTGTGACCCTATTCACCCTCATGGCATGTCCCTTGTGCTTCATAGCCAGGTACCCCCCATGACCACATTAAACAGAAGCTTCTTGTCCTTCCAGGGCTATAATCCCTACATTGCCACCCTCCAAGGCCCTCCAGCACAGGCACTGCTCCATGCCTCACCATGAAAACTCACCTGCCTGAAGTTCCACTTATAGAACCCCAAATTGAACCATTTACAGGAGATCTATTCTAATCTTACATTGAATTAATAGGAAAAGCGAGGCCCTGAGGCCCAGGGGAGTAATGCCAGATGCTAGCAGAGACAGGTCTGGAGGCCAGAACGTCCAGATCCCAGACCAGGCTGGATCTGCTCCACAGTGCTGACTTAGGCTCAGCAGCTAGACTAAAACCATGGCACACAGTAGTTTAGTATCTGCCTTCTCTAAAAAAAAGTACCTGCTTTTAACAGGGACCTTCTATTGAATAGAATGAGTAACACTTAAATTTCAAAACAGAAGCCAGGGCCAGTGGGACAATATTTGGGATTAAACAAGAGACTTTTGGCTTCCTCATATCATTACACTTAGGCCACCACCTATACTCCCAGAAATGTTCTGCAGCTGTGACCTCCATCCTTCTTAGCCATCTATTTATCCAACAAACACGTGCTGAGTGTCCAATACGTACAAGGTGTAGTGCTGCAGGGACTGAAAAGATGACTCCTTCCCTGCGTTCCCATTCCCTGTACCAGGGCTTGCACTAAGCACTCTGTTTGCCTTATTTGGCTCATTTCTTACATGAACCAGATATCATGTGCCCTATTTTACACATAGGAAAACAAGAGCTAATACCTGAAGACTTAAAGTTTCGTAAGTAGCAGGAGCTGGGAGTTGAGCCCAACCCGCTCTTCTCCAAAACCTGTGCCTTCACCCTCTCCTGGTGCCCTTACTCCAGCAGGTGTGCAGCTGACCTTTGCTGGAGGACGATTATGAAACTTACAATAGAAAATGCATGGGAAGGAGTCAGCACAGTGCTTGGCAGACGGTAAATGCTTTCTCTTTTTAAGGCTGGACAAGAAAGACCATTTTATAAAACTATTGTTTAGTTTGGAACTCAGTGACTTTTTGGTTTGCAATATTCCAACAAATGCCAATATTAATATATAAATGGCAGAGAATGTGTGATGAATCAGTCAGTTTGCTAAAACCATCTGCAATTTTCCATGGATGGAAAAAAGATCTAGAGAGATTTTCTGATTCCTACAGTCTAACCAAGCTAGATTTGGTGTGCTAACACCCCTGCCATCCAATACTCTTTCATCTCTCTATTTATTTATCTGGAGACAGAGCCACATTCATTCCTCATTTAAGAAGTACACAGTGAGTGGGTGGTGTTTAATAAAACCATGATGACTGCCCGGCTAAAAAGCATCAGAATGGAATGTTAAGCAACCATTATTTTGATTGGAACAATAGGCTTGTTAACCTGAGTGTAATTAAAACTGGAGGCCTTCCCTGGGATTGCATTACTTCTGCTCAGTGACTACACAAACGCCCTGATGTCAGGTCACTGAATACAACTTCAGAAGCATAAAGCCTCTGGAGCAGCACTCTGGAGAAGGTAGAATTTCTGTGATGATGGAAATGCTCTTTCTGTACTTACTCTACCCAGTATAAAAGCTACTAGCCACCTGTGGTATGGAGCATTTGAAATGGGGGTGGGGGCCTGAGGAACTGGATTTTTAACTTTATTTCATTTTAATTCATGTGAAAAGCCACAAGTAGCTAGTGGCTACCACATTATACAGCACAATTCTAGAAGAATCGATGACAGAAAAGTTGATTTATGAAGGATGGAGTGAATGTTCAGTAACTTGACACTGTAGTTTCTTGATGATCCCTTAATTCCCCTGAAGCAATATCACCAAAGGGCCTGGGCCAGGTTAGAAGGAGACAGTTTTCCTGTGACATTCTTCCTCTCTCTCAGCCTGGACCCTCTTCAAGTAGGACCCGGATCATGATCAAGAACAAGATAATGAAACAAAGTAAAGACACTGTGAAACCTCAAAGCCATCCTCTTAGAGAGGAGGAACCTGGAATTCAAAGATGGAGTCACCCACCCAGGTCATAGAGTGATACAAGGACACTGACACACAACCTACCTTCTTCCAACTAAACTTGGCTGATACCTGTTAGCTCTCCTCCCCAACACACTGTGGGCAAGCAAGTTTTCAGGGGCCTGGGAAACAGTGAGAATGTATAAGGAATGCCAAGAATAAGATGATGGAGACCAGCATCCCTATAAGCAAAGACTTGGGGCAGCTGCCCCTGTGGCCAATGGCAGCCAGTCAAGACTGTGCCTCCTGATTGTCCAGATTTCCAAGAGGAGCAAGGACTAGAGTCTGATCTAACCTATTTTTCCTTACCCTCTTAACTATCCCACCTTTCCAACTACCAAGAATACTTGCACAACAAAAGAAGACTCAGGGGACTGAATCTATAACTGGTGAGAATTTTTTGCCCTACAAATGATAGTGAGGCCCATGGCTTTGCCCAGGACCCCTCAAACCATTCCCTATAGTGGTCACCACTCTATTCAGGCCAAACCTAGCCAGGAGTCTCATTACCCCCACAAAGAAAAATGAACAAAAGACAGCAAATGGCCCATTGTTTCAGAGACACTCAAATGCTCATAGTATTGCTTACTAATTATAACACAGTGGCCTATATCCATCTGGAAAGGAACAGTTGCTGAGCATGAGGCAGATACTCTGCTAAGGATTTTATAGACGTTACTGTGATATTTTATCTCTAAAACACCCTTGCTAAATAGTGGTTATTATTCCCAATTTACAGGTCATAGACTATTGCAGCTGGGTATCTTGCCCAAGAACACAAAGGAGGGCTCGGCACCTATAGCTCAACCGGCTAAGGCGCCAGCCACGTACACCTAAGGTGGCGGGTTCGAATCCCCAGCCCGGACCCGCCAAACAACAATGAC
>NW_003852400.1:37232524-37340550 GCF_000181295.1 Otolemur garnettii | reverse complement strand
GCTGAGGCAGGAGACTCGCTTGAGCCCAGGAGTTGGAGGTTGCTGTGAGCGTGATGCCATGGCACTCTACCCTGGGGGATAGCTTGAGGCTCTGTCTCAAAAAAAAAAAAAAACTTGCTGCGTCTAAATATTTAAAGTAGAGGACTCTTATATGACTAGTTCTTAAAACTAAAAAGAAAATGAGGAACCAGAGACAATACATCTGCTATCCCAAAGTGTTTCAATTGTTTCCTCAACCTAAAGTAAAGAAACAACTCTCAGTGCACTTTTTAGAACAGTCATAACTCTCTTCTGCTTGAGATGCCACTTCTACAGTGATTAATGGGAAGAGTCTAGGGTTTCTATTACTGTCTACCCTGATGGCAAATTGATATATAGTCCTCAGAAAATTCCATTTAGGCCAATGATTTTCCTGTAAATGTGTCCCCAAAACGGCTGCCACATTCCTCCATTCTACACAAAATTTACGATTCTACTTTTAATATTTGATTATTGTGTAGGAGCTTAATGTAAAACTCTCCAAACAGCAATACTACCATTGCATTTCTTTACCCCTGGCTGCTCAGTACTCTCAGCTTTACATGAGCAAACTTTTTTTTCTGTTCTTTTTTAGAGACTGGGTCTCTGCTGCCCAGGCCAGAGTGTAAAGTGATACCATCATAGCTCACCACAACCTCAAACTCTTTGGCTCAAATCATCCTCCTGCCTCAGCCTCCTGGGAAGCTGGGACTATAACTGCACACTGCCATGCCCAGTTAGTTTTTCCCCTACTTTTTGTAGAGACAGGATCTCCCTATGTTACTCAGACTGGTCTCCAACTCTCCACCTCAAGCAATCCTCCTGCCTCAGTGCTGCGATTACAGGCATGAGTGCCTGGTCTAGCAAAATTTTTGGTGAAGACTGATTTCATTTTTTTTCTACCAGCTGCATTAATAAAGTATTGTTTTACCACGGGGTACAATAATGCTCATTCTTTCAATTTCTTATAAATTTGAAAGATCAAATGGCAGCAAAAATGAATGTAAAGTTTCAATGTGTTTCCCAATAGCTTGTTGAAAAAGTACCATAAGCTCAGCACCACTAGCTCTCCAGCTCTAAGAATCAAAAACAGTGGGCTCGATGAAATGTTCACTGGAATTGGAAATAAGGTGGTTATGAAGAGTTTAAAAGGCCAGGAGAAGAGATGTGACAGAAAGAGAGGTCCCAACAGTGTGGGCTGGAGGAGGAAAGGAGAGAATATATGTTTGGAAAAGCGCTGATGAGGACCCGCTTGGAGACAAGGGGGACATGTAGTATCTGAAATAACTTCTCCCTATTGTATCATGACCACTGAGGATTTCAAATGTTGGTGTGCAGCTCTCAGCTCCTGAGCACATTAGAGCTGAGGAAGGACATTTTTCTCCCAGAACATCATCAAAGAGCTCTAACTTGTCCATAAAACCATTAACGGTCAGAGCACATAAATGTAACCTGGATCCAAAGCAGATTCACAAGCCTATCTCCTTTTCCAGAGTACAAAACCCTGACTCTCCTCTCCATTTACTTTTTTTATCTTTGCATTAGCTTAAAATATGTCTCCAAAATCCTTAGATACCCCTTCTATCAAGAAGCAGAGTCTATGTCACCTCCCCTTGAATCTGGGTGGACTTTGTTACTGCTACAAACAAGAAAGGACAGTGGAAGTCAGGCCGTGTGATTTCCAAGGTCGGCCATGAAAGGCAATGTAGCCTCTGTATTCTTTGCTGGACACATATGTTTGGAGCCTAGTGCTCCCTGTACAGTGTCTGACAACCCTACACCCACCAAGGAAAATAAGTCACATGTGAAGTCACACAGAGCCATCTTGGTCACCCAAGGACATGTGAGTGGAAGAGTCTTCAGATCACCACAGTCCCAGCAGCAGGTCTCCCCTGCCCTTCAAGTCTTCACAGCTAAAGCAGAGACAACCCATCCCCACTGCACCCTCACTGTGGGTGAGGGTCACCACAAGCCTCCTCTGTGACTGTGTTCTTGGCTGCTAAATTCTGATGTAATTTGTTACAGCAGACAGCAGCAATCTCTGGAACTCTCTTGCTCCATTCCCACCTCTGATTTTTCTCTGTGAAGGATCCTTCCTGAAATGAGTAGTTTCCACTTGACGTGCAGCCCCAAAACTCTTTGTTCAAATGAAAATTTCCACATAAGGCATGGATGATAGCAGCTCTGAGGCTCCCTACCTCACAACTTGGCAATCACTCTTCTCCCAGAAAATAAATATGTGGCCCTCCTTATACCAATCAAACAATTCCTGGAACTCTGCCTCCCCTGGACAGTCTCCCTAGTTTAATTATAGAGAGGTTGATGGCCTGGAATTTTCTCCCATCCACCTCACATTTCAACCACTAATAACCACCAACACATATATATTGAGGAACTAAATATGCTAAAAGATGTGAAAGAAATATAAGCCATAAGTTCTCCGTTTCATATGGAACCAGAAAAAAACTCCATACAGCCAAGGCAATTTTGAGTAATAAAAACAAAGCCAGTAAGAAAAACAAACAAAAAATAAAAATAAAAACACAAAGCTGGAGGCATCATCCTACCACCCTTTAAGCTATATTACAAGTCCACAATGATCAAGACAGCAAGTATTGGCACAAACATAGAGACAAAGACATTTGGAACCAAATAGAAAACCAGGAGATGAAACCAGATTTTTATAGCCATTTGATCTTTGATAAACCAAACAAAAGCATACAGTGGGGAAAAGAATTCCTATTCAATTAATAGGTCTGGGAAAACTGGATAACCACATGTCAAAGACTGAAACTGGATGTGCACTTTTTGCCACTTATGAAAATTGATTCAAATGAACAAAAGACTTAAACCTAAGGCAAGAGATGATAAAAATCTTGGAAGAAAGTGTGGGGAAAACTCTTGAGGATATCGGCCTAGGGAAGGATTTTATGAAGAAGACTTCCATGGCAATTGTAACAACAAGAATAAACAAATGGAACTTAAACTGAAAAGCTGCACAGCTAAGGAGACAACAACCAGAGCAAATACACAGCCATCACAATGGGAAAAGATATTTCTATGTTAAGAATCTAAAAAAGCTTTACTAACTAGTGTCTATAGAACTCAAATTAATCAACAAAAAAAAGAACAAACAATCCCATCCATCACTGGGCAAAAGACATGAACAGAACCTGCTCTGAGGAAGACAAGACGAATGACTAACAAACATACAAAAAATGGTGATCATCCCTAATCAGAGAAATGCAAATCAAAACCCCCTGAGATATCACCTCTCCCTCTCCCAGGGAGAATAGCTCACATCACAAAGTACCAAAGTTGCTGATGCTGGTATGGATTTGGTGAGAGGGGATCACTTTTACACTATTGGTGGGACTACAAACTAATGCAACCACTTTGGGAAGAAGTATGGAAAATCTTTAAAGGACTCAACTTAGACCTCTCATTTGTAATCCCACTACTAGGCATCTCCCCAGAAGAAAAAAAAAAAACATTTTATCATCAGGACATTTGCACTAGATTGTTTATCACAGCTCAATTTATAATCACCAAGATGTGGAAACAACCTAAATACCCATCAACTCAGGAATGGATTAACAAACTGTTGTATGTCTATAGCATGTAATACTATTCTACCATTAAAAAGATGGTGAATTTACATCTTTTGTGTTAACATGGATTGAAATGAAACACATTCTTCTGAGTAAAGTATCACAAGAATGGAAAAACAAATACTCCACATACTCAATACTAATATGAAGCCAGTAGATAATCTAATTCATGCCCCCATAGGAGAAAAACTCATTTCAATTCAAATTAGGGTAGGTGGACTGAGGGACTGGAGAGGGGTTTGGGGTACTCCCACTGAATAGACACAATGTAGGGATGTATGCATACATTTTGGGTGCGGGACACAACTATAAAAGGACTCTTCCTAAAACAAATTCAAATATTGTGCCCTGGTTATTTGTACCCTCACATTAATTTGAAATTTAGGACAAAAAGGAAATATAAACAATGATGTTTGCCTTCAAAGGACTTTTTTAGCATTTAGGGGAAGCAAGGACAGCCCATCCCACCACCACCATCATTAAAGAACAAAATAACAGAGAGAAAGAAATCCATTCTCATCACTACTTTGTACATAATAAAACCAGAAAATCCTATTTCTGCGCTTATACAAGGTACGTATGGTCCATGTGCATCCATGTCACCAGTGTTAAGTAATAATAATGACTCTTTATATCTGAAATACAACAGCATTCAATCACTTTTCATGTATTCGCTAACTAGCTATTGAGCTTATTTAAGTGCCAGGCCCTCAGCTGGCTCAGAGGTATGGCCGTGAAATGAGACAGACACACCTCCTAGCCTCCGAGAGCTCACATTCCAGTGGACTTGGACTAGCAGATAATAAACATGTAAACATTTTAAAAGTGGCACATGCAGAATAGAAAATAAAGAGGTGAATGCAATGTGGAGAGTAACTGGAAGTGGGGATGGCTACTTTGGTTAGGGGGACCAGAAAAGATCCAGGAAACTAAGGGAGGTGGCAGCGTTGAAGGTAGGTCCTGAAGATAAGGACCTACATTAAAGTGATGGAACCACACTTACACAAACCCCAAGGCAGGATAAATCACTTCATAATGCAGAAACAGAAAGGTCTACGTGACCAGAGAGATGAGACAGGAGGAGGGCAGGAGAATTGTGGTGATGCAGAGACACGAGTGTCCTGACACCGCATGCACAGGGGTCTGAAACTGTGCAATATCACTGGTCTTCTCTCCAAATCCAGAAACTATCGAGAGGTAAGGACAATCTAAATGGCAACTGTACTGTGCTAATAGCTACTTAATCAGTGGCATCACAATAGTGAAGCTGATATTGATTATGTGCTTACTCTGAATTAATACTTTGGAAAATATCACTGTAACCTTTCCTTACTTTTCAAATACAAAACATTCATAGAACAGAAAGGACTTAGGATTCAGCATCTGGCATCCAAAACAGGTCTTATGCAAGTCTTACTAATATGTTGTCCTGAGGAAGAATGTTTAAATGCCTTTATCACTTTTGCATATCAAAAGGACTTAGCTCAAAGTCCTTCCACAGTGAAGTGAATATGCAGTCCAGAAGAACGTCGGGGAACTGTCTTCTCTTCCTTGTCCCAGGATCATGAGAAGGAAAAGCAGGGGAAAAGCAGGGGAAAAGCAAAGCAGTCAGATGTCTGAGCCTTAAGGAGTCTTATGTGGGTAGAAACTCCTGGTAAGGGATCTAGACAGAGATGACCTCTCAGGTTATTCTGCACCAAAGAACACTTGGAGGCAGTTAGGCAGAGGGAATGTTTGAAGTTTAGCTTGTCTGAGCTGCTCTTGGTGCCCTACAGCACCCATTGTAGTATGGTGGGGTCTCAGGGGTCGTAAGGAGGCAAGTTAGGAAGTGGCTAAGCTGAGAGCCGGAACAGAAGCTGGTGCAGGATGAGATGGCACCTAGCAAGGCGGGGTGCACAGAGTCCATCTCAGACAACCAGCAGGACCAGTGGACATGCCTCAGGGTCTAGACTTTTCTCTCCCACCAAGGGGCTGCCCAAGCCTGTTCCCTCTCCCATATACCTAGACATCAACTTGTAAAGAAATCTGGAAAATTCTGGAAACCTGAGAGTTCTGAAAGTCTGGGTACATTTCCCTAGAGTCAGAACACCATCTAAAATCAATACCTCAGACAAAGATTTAAAGCAACTTAGAAACTTAATGAATTTTTCCTTCTAATCAGCAAAAGTTCCTTCAGGAGGACCATCACATTAGTTCAAATCAAAACCAAGAAGCTACATGTCCTCCACTCATCTGGATGAGATATGAGCAAAATGTGTGAGTCGCCACAAGTCTTTACAAATATCTCACTTAATCCTCACAACCTCACAAAGCTGACAGTAGGACTCCCTTCCACATTTTACAACGAGGAGAGTGAGTCTCAGGTTAAATAAGCTGCTCACATGGCTCCCAGGGGACGGAGCTATCAAAGGTTTGCTTGTTTGACCTCTGCAGGTGTCGCCTCCGTGCCCTTGGCACATACTCTCTGGCAACACAACGGCAATGCAACTTTATAACAAGGTGCTTGTTACGGGAAAGGCCCTGCTCTCTTAACTGCTTTGCAGATAGGAACTCATTTAACCTACTCGACATTCATTTGATGTGAGTATTATTATTGCCATTTTACATTTGAGAACACTGAACATGAAAAGCTGAGTAATTTGCCTCAGGTCAATTTTGCAGCTAATAAATGTAAGAACTAACATTTGAACCCAGGCCAGTTGGCCTCAGAGAATGAGACATAAGCTATTAACTTCTGTTCTGGACAAAAAGGGGGGACAGACAACACTGGAAATTCTAACTGTTTCAAGTCACAATGACTCCAGGTTGTAATAAAACTTCAATGGTATAAACTCCATGGTTTAGAAAAAGGAATATAATTTCCAGAAGCTTTCGTTGTCCATTAACCGTGAAAATCTATACAAAAATAGTTACAACTGGTAGCTACACCCTAAGTAGGTTATGATGTTTAAAGGAAAAATGCACTAAAAGGCTAGGCTGAGTAGAGGGCACAGTTATTTACAGATGAGAACTAGCCCAGCCATTCACGTACATATAATTACCAGAGCTGTATGAAATGACTAGAAAAAATACAGATACATCACAAGAAAAGGAGAAGTGTTACATAAGTGTTGGCTAAACTCCTTATCATCGTAGTCATCTCATTACAACTATTATATTTATAAAACCAAGGCATTACAATATAGGAAAGTTATCCTTATGTAAAAGGGATTGTTTTCAATGGATGCATTTATTTCAAACTAAAAGCAATAATTTCGAATTTTAACATTATTTCTGAATATTTAAGCCCAAACCATTTAGTAAGATGTAAAATGATTGTGTTAAAAATCAGCTCTCAAATAAGGAATTAAACACCAGGTCTAAATGATGGGACATATATAATCCTAAATATCTTTTCTCCCCCTGCAGTAACTTGAAGCTCTGATCCAATGGTGTTACCAAACGTTTTCTACGTTTTCTATATAGAAATCTCAACTGAGATAAGTAATTTGTTCAACTGCTGATGACCTAAGGAGCCAAGTAAGTTACTAGATGGGTGTCACATCCACCATATTCACTGCCTTTCCAAAGATTCAATCATGTTTAAAGGAATTAATATTTTAACTCACTGACTTAATAAAACAGTGAAATTCTTAGAGTAACTGTTCTTTTTTGCTGAGTGTTTTCACCCCAGTGAAGGAGCTATTGGCTTGCTTTTGTTTCTTCCACTTTCCTTGAGATTTTCTCCATTCATGGCTAGATCCATCTGCATAGTCTGACACCAACATGACTACAATTCACATGCTCTCAAAATAACACCAGAAAGGTAGTATCGCCACTATTTGCATCATGCAAGTAGACCAAATAAGACACAAAGAAGTTAGGGGGAAATCCAGGGAAGACGTTGACACCCATTGTTTTGCCGTCATTACCCTACACTGCATCTCCTATAAATGGACCCATGTGTACACCTGCTTAGAAGAGCAGCCCAGAGGAGATGAGAAAATCAGTCAGCATCTTTCTGCAGAGTCTTACTCCATCTGTATATATTTGGGTAGTCTTGCATATTTTGCTGTAGTGTTCCACCTCATTCTACCTGGTTTTTGCATTTCTGAATCTCTGCCAAGGGAAGATGAATGGTTTGTACTATTCTCAAGAAGACAAAAATTTTTTTCCCCAAATCATCCTTATTCTTTATGCCTATTTCAAACCTTTCATGTTTTGTATTTTGATAGAGATACTTGTAGCAAAAGGCATAGTATAATAGTCACTTATGCTTCAGTGATGACTGTGAGGCCCTCTAAGATCTCAAAATACACGCTAAATCATTTTGAAAAACAATTTTTATGTTAATTATTCTGGTTATTTTAAAAAGATTTTATCAGATATTTCCTATAGATGAGGACGCTAAGACTAGGCTAAAGATGGAGCTGTTTGATTAAGGCTAGGTGGCCAGTAAATCATGAAACCAGGATTTCAACCCACCTTAGCCTGATTCTAAAGTCATGCCTTCAACCACAGCATTATACAATTTCAGTTAGGGGACACATATGTAATTCATTTAACGAGGCTGTTAACAAAACTGTTTAATAAATGCAAATAACGAGGCTGTTAACAAAACTGTTTAATAAATCCTCCTCACCAGCTGAGTTCACAAACATGTAATTTTTATCCTATCAGCAGATTGATTTAGTCCTAGACATACTCCTTAGACTGTATTCCCCCTGAATACCATATTCTTCTTTTATTACATCACTCACTCTAAACCCTCAGGATTTTTAGAGAGCAGTACACTACATGATATTACCTCACCAGGTCTGTTTTTGTTTAAATCCACCTTCCTACCAATCTTGAAGGAGAAGCATCCTTTGTATCTATGTTGCTCGTGTTTTATATTGGTCCCAAAGGCTCTAACCCACAATGGACTTCCAGAGCCTTTCATTTCCTGAAGATGAGACTAACTGCCGGAGAAAGAGAAATGAAGAAGAAATAGGAGACAGGAAGACTGCACAGAACCAGGCACACAGTGGTGCATTCTGGGTAAAAGTGCCCATGTACCTTCATAATTTTTGCACCAAGCCTACGCATTTTATCAACCGCATAAAGCCAGATTACAAAGGGGCCAAAAGTAATAGCCTTTTCTTGTGAACTCAGAATGTCATGTAAGTAAGAAGATTTGGAGGTGGTTTATGTTAATTTTTAAATTTTTCTTTTCAGAGAAAATAGCTAATAAACTTCAATTTGGTACAAGTACCATTGGGTCTTATACTACATTCTTTTAGCCCTACGATAAATGCCATAAAATTATCTTTATATAACTACTATTTCAGAAGACTGAAACATATCCAACCAGTTAGGAGCATCTCCTAACCCACAGGACATTTCTAGATTTTTCTAGCAACTTTACTGGTACTGAATGTCACCTTGGTGATCTTGTTTTCCACAACTCAAAAACAGAAAATAGAACCATGCCCTATGTCCTATAATTAACTAATTTCACGAACTTTTGTTTGTTCTACCAAGTTTCTTGACAGATTCAATTTCTGTCCTTTAGAAGGTAAGTACAAGGGGTCATGTGTTCCTCACCACATGCTGTGCTGACAATCCTTATCTATCCTACACGGGGGACCCATGCCAAGACTAATGTCCTCAAAGAAACACTCTAAGACAAAGCTTCTGTATGCCAGCAGTCCCTGGCTCTGTACTCCATATCCATTATGTATCATTTACACCATATTGTCTATAAGTTGGTATTTATGTTCTTTAGATCATTCTTACATGTGAATCTATCTCCCTGGAGAAGAGAAATAATAGTTATAAAAAACAAAATTTGATATTGATGAGAATTCTTAGGGATAATAAAATTCTAATAAATTTTTGATCTTAATTATTTTTTATTATACTATTAAGATATACATTGCCCATGCAGAAATAAAGCCACTTTTAAAAAGTAAAATAGACCAGGTATGGTGGCTCCAGCCTATAATCTCAGACCTTTGGGAGTCCAAGGTGGGAAAATCCCTTGAGCCCAGGAGTTCCAGGTTGCAGTGAGCTGTGGTCATGCCACTGCACTCCTATCTCTAAATAAATAAGTAAATAAATATATTTAAAAGAATAATAAGAAAATAATAATGTAAACACATATACAGACACAAAGGTAGACAACTATATATAACTTGGACTACTATAAAGATTCTCCTTAACATAGTTCCAAGGGACATATATGTGTATAGGTTAAAAGATCAGCAAAGTATTGCTTTCAGGGAGAAAGGAAGGATAGAATCTGGAATATACTTTTGTTGGTTCATCAGAGACTGTATAGAAGTTTGCTAATTGTTAAACACCCTAGGCAGCTGGAGTAAACCAATATTAACTATCTTATGAACTATTTTAGGTGTCATAAATACTGACAATACCCAATAACCAAGAAACAAAGTGATGCCTCATATAAGAACCTAGTTGTGTTGGAATTACATTAAATCCAAGAGGGGAGTCACCCCCACCACCACCACCGACTACCTGAGATCATGACATTTGAAACCCAACAGATGAACCTATCCACACAAAGCATATCTCTGGCACCATGCTAATCATTTGTCATTAGAAAGACATATATTGAGCCAGTTGGTAGTACCTGGTCACATGGTAGGAATGCCTAACTAGTTGTAGTCAACATGGATGAGGCAGCTGGATGTACAAAACTGCAAGGTGCCACTAGCAGAGCTCCATGGTCCTTACCAATATGCATAGGTTTTCTTTTTTCAGCAAACTGCTGGATTATATTTCCTAGACCTCCTGCATTTGGTAGGGTTATGAGACTGGGTGCAGCCAACAGAATGTGAGTAGCAGTGATATATACCCTATCCAGGCCCACCCCCTAAAACCCCCATACTATCTCCCCTATACTCTTCCTTTAGATAATTTAATCTAAGACTTTGGGGCCCTAGAGCATAGTGAACTCCTATGGGAATCTGAATGTCCTCATGGAGCATACTAGGCCCATCTCCACCTATATGGGTATTCATTAATCAGACATCCAACTTACCTGAACTAGATGTCCAGACTCGTATTTATTGGCAGAGCATAAAGTGATTGTGGTCATAGCCACAATGGTCTTGGGCAGCCAGATTATAAGAACTGATTGCAAACACCATAAAAAACAAGTGGTTCCAGAGAAACAATTCTCCCTGGGGAGAGTTCACCCCCATAGACTTATCTCATTTAATGTGTGATATAAGTTCAATTGTTTCACAGAAGAAAGAACTGAGGGTTGCTGTTCCTCACCCAAGATCAGCCAGCCTACATCTGTCTGCTTGCCTTCAAATCCTGTGCTTTCAACCATTAGACATATTGAGGCAAAAACAGACCTCTTACTTATTTTTTTTAGTTCCCCTAACTGCTCTAAACTCAATAACTGTCTTTAGTATGAGTTCATGCATTCTCTAAAATAGGTAACACACTTATTTCTCAGGGGGAAAATCAACTGTATTTATAAAATCTTTCAAGTCATTCAGTTACAGCCCCTCATAATAACACCGTAGAATAGGCCAGTATGTGTATCTGAGAGGAGCAGATAGAGTTAAAGGCGGCTGGCAGCAGGAATCTCAACATGTGGGAGCTGAAGCTCAGGGCTCAGAACGTTGGAATATAAATAAGAAACATTTTTTTAGAAAGCAGTTACCAAGAAGCAAAACTCTTATAATGGGCTCTTTCAGGGTATGTTCTATGGGTACATTGCAATATGACTTACGTTGGGACCGCACAGCTTGAAACACTGACAGATACAGGGAAAGACAAACAAATGAGAAATTTCCTTATCTGTGATGTTTAAAGGGGTAAGGTTTAAGGTGAATGTTAGAAAAAGAAATACCCCAAGCTAATATTAAATATAGACACTTTCAAATTTCATCGCAGAGAATTCATGATTCACTTTCAGCATACTGCAAAGAGACAAGAACCTAAAAAATCGGACTCCGGAATTAGTGACAATTTTGTGTCCCAGGAAGTAAAGATCTAACAGCATCACTGTTTCCCCAGAAAGGGATTGATTCAGAATGTTCAATGAATAGCTAATCCTTCACTCCTCAAATTCAGAGGAACAAGCGAGGCAAAGGAAAAAAACAAGGAAAGAAAACAAGCTAGAAAAGCTCAAGGGACACGATCCCATAAAGAATTGATAAAGTCAGACTGTGCATTTGAAAGATACAATCAAGGTCAAAGTGGGGAGCAGGCTAGCATAGGCTCTGCCCATATTTTTAAAGAACAAAAAAATAAGGAAGAATTCTTTGAAAATCACTGACTAAATCTGAAATAAAATTGTGCTTTCAAAGGGAAATTATCATCTGGTTTGTACCCTGGAATATTAGGAAGATGAACCACAGCAACGACAATGATAATACCTCTAATTTGTACAAATCGCTGCTGCTTATCTCATTTGTTATAATAAGAAACTTGTAAATTAATCAGGGAACGATTATTAACTGATTCAAAATAAACATAAGAATAAAAACAGAAGCCAATTTTGCAGAATTACCATGTAGGAAAAGGACGCTGAAGGCACAAGAAATATGTCAGCATCCCTCTCATACATTGCTAGTTGGACCACAGCCACTGCAGGGACAAACTTGGCAATACTTAACTAAATAACAAATGCGCATAGACTTTGAAGTAGCCATTCCACTTTTATGAAGTTATCCTATAGATACACGGGCATGGACCAAATGGTGAATGCAAAGTAGCTCATGGAGCACTGTTTATAACAACCAAAAAGTGTAATTGTATGTAGGAAGCTGGTGAGACAGTTTATGGGTCATCTATACAATTGAATATCACATGGCCCAAAAGAGAACTGGGAATTCTTTGTGTATGAATATGTACGGCCTCCATACATATAATTAAGAAATAATTAAGTAAAAAAAAAAAAAAAACAAAAAATGTATTTAAAGCGTGTGTTATGTATACATATATAACTACCACGTATATGAGGAAAAGGAGAGAGGATTATATATGCATGTATATATTTATATCTCCAAAAGAGTGCAAAAAGAACTGGTAACATCTCTCACTTCTGAAAAGCATTGTGCAACTAGGTTAGAAGAGAGATTTTTCACTAGCTGTTCTTCTGTAGCTTTTGAATTTTATTCATGTGAATCCATTATTCTGTGGTCAAAAATGAATTGATTAGAATGACAATTTGAAATGTCTTAATTCTGTAATAGGGTAAAAGTGGTGAAGGCTATGTTGTTTAGCAGGATGTAAGCATTCCAATTTGTACAAATAATCAACACATGGAATCCCATAATGGCATAAATGTATTTATGATTCATGTACAAATGACTGAATAAAAAAAATAGAATGACAACTTGTTTTAAAGATAGGCAGCATGCACTCTAACCTAGAAACAATTGCAAATCCGATTGGCATCTCCTATGTTTCTCCTTCCAGCTACAGTGAAATAACCGGTAACAGATAATCTCTGTTACAGAAGATACTTCAAAAAGTGGACAACGGTTTTCAGACAGTAGAAAACAAGCCCTCTCAGGACTGCAACCCCTCAGAAAAGAAAAGACTCAAGAGGTAACCACGTGACTGTCCACCTCTCTGAATGAGGATATCTTCCTGAACCTGACACACAGAGCTGGAGTCCAAACAGACCATGGCAATCAAGGGGGCAGAATAACAGGTCAGGGCACCTGACACTGTGGCTGGAATCTAAAAGACAGGGTCCTGTGGAGTGAAGAGTTTTACAAAGAAAAATTCCCAGGAGTCTTAACTGGGACAAGTCTATGACTATGATCTGGGCAATACCCTTGCAGGGTGAGAACACCGGAAGCATACCAGATAGCAAATGTTGAAGAAGCAGAAATAGCAGAGGTCAAAGGTGCCGAAGGAAGGACAGTGCTAGACACCACTGGCATTCAGGCCTATGCATGTGGGAAAGCTCATTAATAAATCCTCCATTAACACCCCTGGCAACTGCCTGAGACACAGAAAGTTGGTGCCTTTCTACAAGTAAAGGCCATATGCTAAAGTAAGTCCTAAGACCCCAGTGAAGCCTAAAACAATCCTGTCTTCAATAGCCTCTGTTGACATTGAATACTGACAAACTGAACAGGTTTGGGAAGCCCGGGATGCATCAAAAACCACTCGACAAAGAAACAGGAAAATAGGATACATAGGCAAGCACAAAGCAGTAAATACAAGCAAAACCCAAAATGGCCCAAGTATCTGTCCTAACAAAAACCTAAAAGCAGCTATTATAAATACGTTAAAAAATCAAAGAAAAAATATGCTCGAGGAATTAAAAGAAATAGGATCTTAAGGAGTAGAGAAGGAATCTAAGTAGAGAAAAGAACCAAATGGAAATAAATTCTAGAACTGAAAACTGCAATAAAAATGAAAAATTTAGTGAATGGGCCTTAACAGGTGATTGGTGATCACAGAAAAAAGATTCAGAACCTAAAGCAGATCAAAAGAAATTAAAAAGGAAGAAATCAAGAAAACGAAATAAGCCTCAGGAATTGTGAGGACAATCCATTAAATAGGAAAAGGGAGAGGGAGAGGACGGGAATAGGGAGGATGGTGGAGGGAGGGTAATGGGTCAGACTACACCTATGGTGCATTTTACAAGGGTACATGTCAAATCTACTAAGTGTAGAATATAAATGTCTTAACACAATAACTAAGAAAATGCAGTGAAGGCTATGTTAACAAGTTTGATGAGAAAATTTTCAAATTGTGTATATAACCAGCACATTGCACCCCATGATTGCATTAATGTACACAGCTATGATTTAATAAAAAAATAAAAATAAAAATAGTCTTAGCATAAATACAATTGGAATCATGGAAGGAAAAGTAAATGGGAATAGGCCAAAAAAATATTTGAAGAAGTAATGACTGAAATTTTCTGAAAATGATCAAAGAGATCCAAGAATTTCAGCAAACCCCAAGACGAATAAATATAAAAAGAACCATACCGAGGCACATTATAGTGAAACTGCAGAAAATCAAGATAAAGAGAAAATATTTCTTAATATTAATAAGATCCTATGTGCAGGAGAACAAGACAAAAATGATCCTAGGTTCATGAGAAGCAGTGATGGCTGAGAATGGCAAGTTTAAACTGATGAAAGAAAAAAGAAAAACAAATTTTTAACCCAGAATTCTACAGTCACCAAAAATATTCCTCAAAAATGAGAATGAAGGTAAACAAAAGCTGAGAACATGAATCACCAGCAGACCTACACTTCAGGAAATACGAAAGGTTGACAATGTACGGTATCAGATGGAAACGCAAATCTACAGTAAGGAATAAAGAACACTGAAAATCTTCAATAAATCAATAGACTTAAAGGAGTATATTTCCTTTCTTTTGGAACCTCCTTAAAATATCACTAACGAAAACAAAAATAAAAACACTTTAAAGTGGGTTCTATTATATATGTTAAAATAAAAAACAAAGAAAGGGGTGAGAAGTTGAAAGAAAATGTTATAAGGTTACTACATTTGTGAAATGTTCTTTGTGAAGTGTGAAGGCGTACATGGATCATAATGAAAGTTTTGAGATACAAAAAAAAATCAGGAAACAGTGGGTGACTCCTGTGGCTCAAAGGAGTAGGGCACCAGCTCCATATGCCGGAGGTGGTGGGTTCAAACTCAGCCCTGGCCAAAAATGGCAAAAAAAAATCAAGAAACGTAATATCCGTGTGGAGGGAAACCAATGAAGCCCTCCCAACAACACCGATAAGCTGAGCAAGGGGAAAATTGCACAGTTGAATGAGAAAGAACGCCGTCAACTGTGTTTCTTGGAAGTGAAATAATAGACCACAACACGGTCTGTCTCAAAACTTCTGTTAATAATGTCTGGATAGGTTTGGTGCCCATATCACAGTGGTTATGGTGCCAGCCACATACACCGAAGCTGGCAAGTTCGAACCCGGCTTGGGCCAACTAAACAACAATGACAACTGCAACAAAAAATAGCCAGTTGTTGTGGAGGGTGCCATTAGTCCCAGATACTTGGGAGGCTGAGGCAAGAGAAACACATACGCCCAAGAGTTCAAAGTTGCTGTGAGCTGTGATGCCATAGCACTGTACCAGGGTGACATAGTGAGATTCTGTCTCAAAAAAACAATAATGATAATAATAATAATGATGTCTATATAATACTGACTCTCAATAGATTCTAATGAGTGGAGAATGCATATTTTTAGCCCTAGAGCAATCAATAAAATGAAGCAAAGAAGATAAATGATAAATGATGGCTATATGGATACATAGACAGGATTAGGTAAAAAGGAAGTACAACTAAAAACCCATAGAAAAAATAAAATGGCACACTGAAAAACATTCAAGTAACCCAAAGAGGGCAGACAAGAAGCAAAGAACAGCATCAGCACACCTGCCTCTCTTGGCTTAAGTTCACGTATTGAGTGAATCCCACCAAACACTGAGTAGTAAAAAGAAAAATGTCCCCAAATGTTAGTAAGACACGCCTCCTCCTCTCAAAAATCCTACATGGGACTATGCAATAACTGTCACGTGAAAAATACAAAGAAAATCATAGCAACCGTAAATCTTTATAGCAATGCATAAATCTTTCATGTATTTCCCACAATAATGTTGAACATTTTCATTATGCAGTTGTCCTGGACCCCATTTTGCAGATAAAAGTTGAGTGTAAGATCCATGAGAGCACCAACCATACGTGACTTATCATTGTGCTACGAAAGCCTCACACTTTGCACACATCTAATAGGTGCTTCATAGACAGCTGTTGAAAGAAAGAAAGAATAAATGAAGGAATAGTAGGGGACACAATAATTTACCGAAACCCACATAGAGAACAAGAATCTAAAAGCAGACAGACTGGGGTTCATAATCCTTGATATGAACAGGATCCTAAATCAAGGGAGTCCAAAAGGCAATAACCTGACAATACCCAGTTTGCACAGGACAGTCGCAGCTTCTGACTGCTGTCCCAATGAAATGAGTAAGTGCTGCCATTCATCCACTCTTTAAAAAGCCAAGTGTGTCTGATAAATTTTATGGTTTCTCTAGCTATGAGATTTTGAAGAAGAGAGAGTGCTCTCTTGTGGTTGGCATGATCAGAAATCTTCATTCAAGAGGCCACTTGAAATCAACTTTTTAAAAGATAAATGGGATTTCCCAGCCAGAAAAGAGGAGAAGGCTTAAAAAGCAAAAAGAATTCTGTGACTTAAAACATTACATATAAATTTGTAAATAGTTGGGACATTTGGCACTATAAGAAATCTTTAAATAAAAATTTTTTATCACAGACTTTCATAGGTGATGGGGATTAAAACTTTCTAAATGATCAGGAACCACAGGATGATAACAAGTAAGAGGACATCTCACTGGGCTGAGGGGGAGAAACCAGAACATTTCTCTGTTCTTTCAATTTCTAGATGTCTTACAATGCAGAGTTAATGGCATGAATTGTGTAAATTACCCTGATTGTGAAGGTGAAATTTTAAAACCCTTGCTGGATTTAAATGGACACACAAAGAGGTAACCAAACTGAAGTGATTTTCATTTAGGTGAGATCAACTTAGTTTTACTTTTTAAAAAACAGATACTAACAAATGGAAGAGTATACCATACTTCTTGCCAGAAGAATCAACATCATTAAAATCGCTATACTACCCAAAGCAATCTACAAATTCAGTGCAAACTCCATTAAAATACCAATATCACACTTTGAAGAACATAAAAAAATAGTTCTTTGTTTTGTATGGAACCAGGAAAAAACCCACATAGCCAAGGCAATTTTGAGTAACAAAAACAAAGCCGGCGGCATCACCCTACCACACTTTAGGCTATATTACAAGTCCACAGTGATCAAAACAGTATGGTATTGGCACAAAAATAGAGACATAGACATTTGGAACCAAACAGAAAACCAAGAGATGAAATCAGTCATCTGATCTTTGATAAACTAAAAAAAGCATACACTGGGGAAAAAAATCTCTATTCAATAAATGGTGCTGGGAGAACTGGAAAAACATATGTAAAAGACTGAAACTGGACCCACACCTTTCACCACTTGCAAAAAATTGATTCAAGACAGACAAAAGATTTAAATCTAAGGCATGAAACCATAAAAATTCAAGAATAAATGTGGGAAAAACACTTGAAGATATTAGCCTGGGGAAAGTTTTACGAAAAAGACTTCCATGGCAATTACAACAACAGAATTGTTTTCTAAGAGATGCAAAAGTAGTTCCTTCATCTATACAGTGTAAGATTGAACTTGAAAACCTATTTAAGAACGTCTAGTACAGATGGTTCCTTTGGAATGATAGGGATTATTGGAACAATGTGTTATATGTGTTTTTCAACTCAGATTACTAAACCTCTCTATCCTGAATTTCTTTGATGTCAGAAATATTTTAAATGAAATAACTATTTATATTTAGCATATAAATTTAAATTATGTAAATCTTTCCTTTTTCTAAAATATCTAATGTTGATACAACCTAAATGTTTAACTTTCAAGAGAATCTTTTTGACATTTTAAAAGGTTCACAACCTTTTGTTTTTTTCCTCCTAAATAAGATTTAGGTTTATGTTTGGAAGTTTTATGACAATTTTAAGTCTTTAACCAAGAAGATGACTGTCCCCTGATTCTCTTTTACTTAGAAGTATATATGGCATGCTCCCTTTCAAGATTTTCTCTTAAAAACTGAAGTCTAATATATTTAGAAGTACATCTTTCCATTTCATTTTATTACAACTTGAATAAATTAGAGAATTATTTAGGGCAAGTTGAGTGTTTTTCCATAGCAGACTTTCTTAAGCTAACATTTATAAAACAGAAAAAAAATGTAAAATCTTTAATTTTTCAGAGCCTTCCGAGTTAGACTGTGAGTTTCAGGATTAGATAGCTAAGAAGCCTTAGAATGGTAGCGAAGTGGAACACAGAAGAAATAATTGCTACATAAATAAGAGTTCAGACTGGATAATGAAACTGGAGAAACCTATCAATGTAGCTTTTCAGGTAGCATGATTTTTTTTTTTTTTTTTGGTAGACAAATGTATCTGAATCTATCAGACTACTGATATTGATAATGTGTGAATTAAAGTTTCCTGGTTCTTCTAAAACTCTTCAGAAGAATGTGGATACGAAAAGTCTTGTGAACAACAATCATCCATTGATCCCAAATAGTATCAATTTGTTAGGAAGAAGAAAAACAGCTATAGGATTTGTTCCGAAATCACTAACAGAGTCTTACCATATGAAATCAGTAATAGCCCAGAAGCAAAGTCTAAAATCAGTTAGATTGTATTTCAAGTTTCCGATATTAATCCTCGTACAGATTTTAGAAATCTACCAGCTTTGATTTATTTCCCTAAGCTCTACCTTGAATGTCTTCAAGAGATTAACGATCTTGGTCCTAAACAAAGTCCTACACTTTGAATACTAGAGCATTGTACATATATTTAAAAATTAATAAGCTAAAACAACTTCTGTTGCATTTCTTCAAAACAGATTAAGATCAAGAATTCATTTAATTAAGCCCCAGCTTCAAAGGGAAATCAGAAAATACCCATCAATTCCAAACCCTTCAGAAATGAAGTATCATTGCCCACTGCATGAGCTACTTGCAGGTGGCAACCTTTATTCACACATAGTTAGAAGCAGTGTGAGTCTTCTTGGGCCACCAGGATGTCATTCAGTTCACTGAAGCATACTGAACATTACCCACAGAAGTCATGCTGTTTTTAAAAGTAACAAATTAGTTTTAACAGGTAATGAGCTAAATGATGGGAAAATCCAGCACAGTTTTTAAAAGTACAGATATTTGACACTTTTCTCCTAGGAATCTTTGCTAATTATCACTTTACCTCAAAGTAGCAGGCAACTGGCAAAATAATATCATGATCTTTCTACAGGCGGAGAATAGACTGTGATAAACATTTTGTTTTTTCTTAAGGGCATGGGCATGACGACAGAAGCCTTGAGTTCATCCATAGTCTACCTTGACCACTCTCTAGATGTGACCTGGGCAACAATCACATAACCTTTCTCCATCTCGTTCCCCCATCGTCAACAGAGTATCTACTTTATCTGCTTGATGTAATGGTTGAACATTGTGAACCTTTCTTAAACTATTGCTTGGAAGTAGTCAGTAAACATTATTCAGGCACAAGCTTTGGAATCAGATAAATGTAATTTCAAATCCCAATTCCAAGATTCACTGTTTGATTTTGACAAGCCAGTTGAGCTATCTTTGAGCCTAAGTTTAGTCTTCTATGAGGTATAATGAAACTACCTACTTTTCAGGCCTACTATGAGAATGAGTGAGATAATGTATAATGTACTTAGTACAGTACCTTAAACAGGTATTTAATAAATAAAGGATATTGTTATGTTACATTTTACTCTAAACCACAAGAAAGCTAAGTAGCCAGCTGTGGTTTCACTGAAAGTTGATGGTGAGGATACTTTCCTAACTATGGACCCTATATTTGGACCCTATAATTTGCCCAATTACCCACCAGTAGCATTTTCCACTGCAATTTGCATTACAGACCTTGAATATTCTTAATACACTTGAGTTTTTCCTTATGTTATTTTATATTTCTATTCATACCCTTCTTTGAATATAAATTTCAAGGAAACATGTAAGATAGGGATATTCTTTAGATCTCTGCAATCCATTAAGGAAATTTAGTTGTCATTGCTTCCATGATGAAAATCTTTCTTTCGAGCTCAAAAGCATCCAGATAAACAAATGAATAAAAGCTTTTGTTTCCAAATCAACTTTGTTGTAGACATTTTATGATCAGGAGCCATGATGAATTTTCATTTCTACGCTCCTTCATTAGGACAATTTTGCCAAATGAAGACCTCTGTCTTGAGGACAAAAGTCATGAACTAGTCTCATTGAGAAGTTATCTCTTTTGTGATTGATAACGGGTATTTGTACCACAGCTGGCACTATCCAAAACAGGGTGAAGTGACCCTCAGTGAGTGCTCTTTCTTTTTTTTTTTTTTTTTGGAGACAGAGCCTCAAGCTGTCCCCCTGGGTAGAGTGCCGTGGCATTACAGCTCACAGCAACCTCCAACTCCTGGGCTCAAGCGAGTCTCTTGCTTCCGCCTCCCAAGTAGCTGGGACCACAGGCGCCCGCCACAACGCCCGGCTATTTTTTGGTTGCAGCCGTCATTGTTGTTTGGCGGGTCCGGGCTGGGGATTCGAACCCGCCACCTTAGGTGTACGTGGCTGGCGCCTTAGCCGGTTGAGCTATAGGCGCCGAGCCAGTGAGTGTTCTTTCTACACCAGATATTGGTGCTCCCTGTCACCCTATAAATGCAAAAAAAAAATAAAAATAAAAACCAGTGAATTCACAATGGAGAGAAATCACTTTAAAGCAACCATTACAGAAAGGGCTTTTAACCTTATATTCTGCATCAGCGAATTTACACTTTAAGGAAATAACAAGAATGAAACGAGAGAGAGAGTAAAACTAGAGCACACAGATCAGAAAGCAGGGAGAAATCCTTGGAAATGCCCTTCCTGTCAACCTTATATAAAATAAGGTCTCCCCCACCCTCTCCATTCTAACCTCTCTCCTTTATTCTTCACAGTATTATCACTGCCTGATATTTCCTTTTTTTAGCTAATTTATTTTTAGTACACTTTCTCCCTTTCTAATAAGCCCTATAAGGGTAAAATTTTGTGTCTATTTTGTCCGTTGACTGTACCTCTAGTGCCTAGGACAGAACCTGGCATATATATGCTTCAATAAATACGTTCATTGAAGCAATAGGGACCATTACCTGAGTAACCTGAGTCAGTCCATGAAAATCTGGAAATTGGCACTTGTATTCAGTATCCAAATTAATGTCAGGAAAAATAAAAAAAAATTCCTTCTGATACTCATCACTTTCTTATCATTGTAAAGGTTCAAGAATAGTTAATAATGGGGAAGGAAATAGATGTGAACATGGGGAAGTTGCTTAATTATACTTCTGACAAAAAAAAGTATGAATTAAAATTACAATGAGGTGGCATTTTCCTCCTGTGTTTGTTAGATGATGGAGAAAAGCAGTCACTTTCAAACACTGTGCTGGAAGAGAAAACTGGTAGGACATGATGGCAAAAACTTTGGTCACTGCCATCTAATAATTCCACCCTTAAGATTTTGTCCTACAGGTATACTTGCACAAGGGTGTACTCTAGGCTAAAGGAATAGATGAAAACCCAATTGTTCACCAAGAGGGAACTGGCCATAGAATAGTATGACACATAAGCAACAGCACCCCATGCAACCTCTACAAACAAGGCAGCTGGAGATACAGCATTTCACCTCTCCAGAAATTCACAGTTGATTACAACCAAACTCTGTTTTTAAATCCCAGAACATGCTACAGCTTAATTAGTGACCACTGTTTTCATGCCAATATCAAAGCTCTAATAACTGGGAAAATAAGTGTTTTTTCCTAAGATAATAAGCATCCCAGAAAATTAACACAAAAGGATTATGGGTGATGAACAGGAACTATCCTCCATCCACAACAGTTTTAATTTCAGTTTGTTATTCTTTCTATATCCATCTCAAGACTCATCTTCCTCATGATGTCTTCCCCTACTGCTTCCCATACCTCAGTGAGTATCATATAACAAAGACCTTCCCACATGGCACTGGACTTTAGCATTAAGTCAGGAAAATTGGTATCTAAGTCCTGTTGGAAATTCTCTATTAAATGAAATCTTCTTGAGTCGACAAGCAAAGCAAGAAAGATAAAGACCATGCCACCCATCCAGGTGTTGGAGTCAAAACTGATATGTCATATCAGATTTTGTTCCTTTTCATTCCCCTACAATGATTCATCAACAAATCTTGTCCATTTTACTTTCAAAATAAATGTCAACTCCACCCACCTCCCTCTATCTCCATTGCCATCACTTAAGCACAGGCCTTAGCAGTCTCTCACCAGCGAGAGCCTCCTGTTTTCCCTGCATCCTCCCACTTTCTGTCCTCTATCCATGCTGGGCACAATTTTAAAAGTAAATTATTATCTTTTCACTCCCCAGATTACACCCCTTCAAAGGTTTCCCGCTGTTCTTAGAAAAAAATAATTCAAACACTGTAACTTGACCTGTAAGTTCTGGCATGATCTAGCCCGTCTTTCTCCAACTTCAACCCATGGTGCTTTCTCCCTCCCATGTTCACTATAGCCACGCTGATTTGGGAGTCTCTAAATGTGCCAAACTCTTTCCCACTTCAGAGTCTTTTCAAGATCACATCCAGAACTCAATTAGATGGAAGCTAATGACAGTAATCTGAGTATTAATAGAAGATAGGTGAGCGGTACTAATTCTATATTTATGCAGTCAAAACAATACTTCTGTCATTTCTGACCTATTTGAAAATGATAATTTCAAAAAACGAAAACCTACTCCATGTATTCATTACTCATTAACAAATACTTATAAAATTTCTGTTTGAGGGTAGGACTGCAAACTAATATACCTCTTTGGAAAGAAGTATAGAGAATCCTCTAAGAACATGAATTAGACCTCCCACTTGATCCCACAATCCCATTTCTAGGCATCTACACAGAAGAAAAAAAACTCATTTTATCATAAGGACATTTGTACTAGATTATTACAGCTCAATTTACAATCACCAAGCTGTCAAAACACCAAAGTGCTCATCAACCCATGAATGGATTAATAAACTAAGGTATATGAATACAATAGAATACTATTCAACCATAAAAAGATGGAGACTTTACATCTTTTGTATTAACCTGGATGGAGCTGAAACACATTCTTCTTAGTAAAGTATCACAAGAATGGAAAAGCAAAAAAAAGAAAAGAAAAAGAGGGAAAAAAAGAATGGAAAGGCAAGAATCCAATATACTCAATACTAATATGAAGCCAGTAGACAAACTAATACATGCCCACATAAGAGAAAAACTCATTTCAAGTGGGAGGGAAGGGAGGAGAGGTGAGGGGGGAGGGGGAGGGGGGAGGGGGGAGGAAAGGAGAAGGGAGGAAGGAGGGGGATGGGTATGCTCCCACTTACTGGTCACAGTGTCAGGGTGTGTGGCACACCTCCTGGATGCAGGACACAACTGCAACAGGGACTTTATCTAACAAATACGAACATTGTAACCTAATTATTTGTAACCTCATATCAATCTGAAATTTAAAAAAATTCTATTTGAGGCACTTTCCTTACTATGCTAGGATACAAAAAAAAAAAAAATTAAAAACAAGCACAGTCCTCAAGAACTTTGTAGTATTTTGGGCAACATAAGATTTGTCCATGTGTAACTATACCATAAGCTGGTATGAAATAAGTAACAGGAAAGTTATAACATTTTAGGAAAATAACCAATCATTTATGGCTGGTATGATGGATAAGGGTTCCTGGGGGAAGTCTATCACAGGTGCTTTGGAAGAATGGGTAGAAGCTGGAAAAACATAGGAGGGACTGAAGGGAGGGACAGGCATACAGACAGAGGGAGTAGGAGCAAAAGCACAGAAAGTGGAACATGCACAATATGTTTAGAAGCGGCAAATAATGAGAAAGTTGGATTTGAGACAAAATATGAAAAGCCCACAAGCAGCCCACTAATAAAAATAGCACAAATGTGTTGATTGTTTACTAAATGCCATTGTTTCCTATAGTCATTTAATTATCACAATCACCCTATGATGATGACTATGATTATCCCCATTTTTCACTGAGAGAACTGAAGCACAGAGGAGTTGAGTAGCTTTTCCAAGGTCACAAAACTAGTGTATGGCGGGGACAGGATCCTACCCTGGCAATCTAGCTTCTGAGTGCATGTTAACCACGCTGGAAAACAACTTTAGTCACATAGATAATCAGAATTCATCAAAGAGCTTTGAGCAAAAATGGGCCTTTCATGACTTACTCTTGTTGGAAGATTAGAGAAGAGACAACTAAAACTTGGGAAAAGCACCTTTGAAAAGCAATACAATAATAAAGGCCAAAGGCTCAAGGTTTAAACAAGCACCATCACAGTGGGGATGTAAAGGAAAGTCTGGGTAAGAAACAACAAAAAGAATATTTCAATTGGTTGGCTATGAGAGAAGCATCAGCAAACCCAGTTCATTCTTTTTTTTTTTTTTTCCTTCAGTTTTTGGCAGGGGCTGGGTTTGAACTCGCCACCTTCAGCGTATGGGGCTGGTGCCCTACTCCTTTGAGCCACAGGTGCTGCCCAAATACAGCTCATTCTGAATTTCAAGTTAGGGTACTAGAAAAACGGTTGTGCCATTGATGCAAATGTTTTAAGTAAAAATAAAAAAAAATTACTTGAGTGAAAATAGGTGGAATTTTGCTTTAAGTCATATGGTACTTCTACTGCTGCAGGCTCCTGTGAGACCATAGAACTTCTCGGAAAATGGCAGATCACAGTAGAGAGGCCTGAGTTGAAGGTATGGGTCAGGCAGTCACCTCTGAAGACATGGTGTAGATCCCAGTGCACCCCTATATGCTTTCTACTCTCAGGGCTTCAGGAAGAGGAGCCGCAGCAGAGACGGGAAAAAAACAGAGAGAGAAGAAAAACTGAGAGTTGAGTGTGATGGACACTGGGAACTCAGTCACTTCAAAATGAAGGGGAGTAGCAATAGTTTCAAATGTTATCAAGAGATGAAGGAAAATAGAGACTGAAAAACATCACTTTTCATAATTTGGTACTAAGAGAAGCAGCTGGATAACAAAGGGTTCCAGACCTCAATGCATGAAGGAAGACAAGGGTAGACAGTGGCTAAAGATCATTCACAAAGCTTGGAGGTAAAAAGGAAAGTGAATGCTGGGGGAGTGGATTAGTAAATTCAAGCAGATGTTTTGTTTCCTGGCTTGTTTCCAGGGTGGAGAATTCTAAGCATGTTTGTAAACAAAGAAAGAGGCTAATGGACAGAGAGAGATCAAAGGTTGCTCAAGCAATGTTCCAGAACAAGGTGAAGTGCATGTAAATGAGAAGGACGTTTTTTCCTGGGGCAGAGAAAAGAGTTTTGATGCAGAGGACTCTGAGGAGTGAACCTGAGGGGCTCCTGTCAGATAAACTTAACATTCCCCCAAAAGCAAGGATCATCTGCCAAGGGTAAGATGGTGGATGACACCGCAGGCAGTGAGATAGAGAATCCAGAAAACAAGAAATAGGAAATGAAGCACACAATAATGAGAACTAGCTAAAATCAAGCAGTATGAATGACAGGAACCAATTAAAGCTTCCTCCAGAAAAAATTAGCACTGCCCTCTCAAGAGAGCTGGGAAAGCAGACATGATGGTTAGCTGGATGTCACACTCCTGGGACACACTCATCATGCATTTCATTCATTCACCAAATTTCCACTCAACCACTGGGAGCCAGTCACTGTGTGAGCTGCCACAGTCATAAAAACATGGGCTACATAAAAACAAAGGCTACTTTGGATGGTATCTGTCCAAAACATGGCACATCTCTTGGTTGAGCAGAGTAGACACATCTCACCAACGCACTCACCTAAAGCCACACTTCCATTACTTTTGATTACTAATAACTCTTGGTGACCAATATATGATTTAGCATGTGTTTGGACCCCAGTCACTCTGGGAAATATGCCTTCTGTTACAAGTACCCTGAAAGAAAAGTATTTGGCAAGAAGCTTTTCTTTTCTTTTTTTTTTTTTTTTTTTGAGACAGAGCCTCAAGCTGTCCCCCTGGGTACAGTGCTATGGCATCACAGCTCACAGCAACCTCCAACTCCTAGGCTCAAGCGAGTCTACTGCCTCAGCCTCCCAAGTAGCTAGGACCAAAGGCGCCCACCACAACGCCCGGCTATTTTTTGGTTGCAGCCGTCATTGTTGTTTGGCAGGCCCGGCTGGATTCAAACCCGCCATCTTAGGCGTATGTGGCTGGTGCCTTAGCCATTTGAGCCACAGGCGCCAAGCCAAGAAGCTTTTTCATTCAAGAATTCTCAGAACCTCAAATTGGGTGCCTGAAAACAGCATGATGTTTCAACATTGACATTGTAGTTTCACTCATTTTGTCCTCACTTCTGTCAAACTAAGAGCTTGTTCATTCACTTCTAACAAAATGCTACCTTTTTCTTATGTAGTGCTAACTTCAAACAATCTCCTCCCAGGGATTTCACCAGGGCTATGCCCTCCTAGCCATTCATTTTTTTAGATTCATTCATTTCTTCATCAGGCATTCACTGAGCGCCTATGATGTTCAATGCAGAGCACCCTGTGGTTTCAAAAACACAGTCCTTATTCTCAGAGGTACTATAGTATGTAAGTAAAGCAAGAAGAGTAGAGGAGTAACAGTAAAATATAAACTAAATACAGTGGTTAAAAATAAAGGAAAGGGAGAACAACTTTGCCCAAGGGCATCAGGCAAGGTTCCACAGAGGGGGAGGCTCTTTGATTATTGCTTGAAGAACACAGAGCAATTTTCCAGACGGGTGAGATATGTGGGGGGCAGCACTTTGAGAAGGAATGACATGTACAAAGGCACTGAGGCATGAATCAGCAGATGGTTTAAAAACCTACAAGCAGCCTGGGGATAAGGGGAGCAGGGAGGATGTGGGAGAATGGTGAGGGAGTGGGTAGACTGGTAAGCCCCCAAGGAACCATTCTGAGAGGTCTCACTTTCCTCTTGTGACCCAGACGTTATTAACGCTTTGAAGTTATGGTTCTTTCAAAATCTATGAAACTGTGAACCCTCATCTCAGAAAAAAAAATCACCAAAATAGTATATACAATGTCCACAAACACCTTGAAGTCCAGAAATTATGTGGACCTCAGGTTTAAAATCCTGCTACAGGCAAATAGCTCATTTTTCATTTTTAAAAATAGCTGGAAGTATATACAACAAGCAAGGGAGTAATATAATCCAATTTGTGTTTTAGAACAATAATTCAGCCAACTCTGTTGTGAATGGATTAGAAGCAAGTGAGACCGATGGTAGAATGAGCAATTAAGACACCATGACAACCATCTGGTCAGGAGATGATGAAAGAAACTGCCAAGAAACTCTTGAAAAAGATAAGAATGACTCAAATTATCAGATATTTCAATGCATCACAATAATTAAAACAATGTCATACCGACCAAAACTAAATAAATAAGAGAGAGAGATCAATGAAGAAGATAGAAAGTCCAGATTGAGAATTTTGTATTAGATCCAAAATTTTGTATTATGTTTTTTCCAAGGTAAAACTTAAAAAGTAAAAGATAGATTATTCATTATAATCTATTACTTACTTTACAATTATTCATTATAATCTCTTACTTTCACTTTATTATTTACTTTACAATGTAAAGTCATTGCAAGGATAAATGGAAAACTATGTGGAAAAGATACCAAGTTAAATCCTTGCACTCCTATACACCAAAATAAATTCCAGATGGATTCAGATCTACATGTAAAATAAAGAAACAGAAAAAAGGTACTGGAAGAAAATGTAGGAAAAGTATGCGTAATCTTGGGGTAGTAAAGTCTTTCTAAAATAACTCCAAAAGGCAGAACTTTAAAAGGAAAACATGAAAGACTCAACCGCTGCCCAGGGTCAGTGGAAGGGGGAAATGAGGAGTTGCTATTCACTGGGCATAAAGTTCCAGTTATCTGGAAGGATCTAAGTCCCAGAGATCTGCTGTGCAACGCTGTGCCCGTAGTTAACAATATTATATTGCAGACAAAACCTATTAAAAGGAGAAATTCATATTAAATGTTATTACCACAGTAAAAAGAAAAAAAAAAAAAAAGATTCAACCACACACACAAAAACTGCTCATGTGAAAATATACCAGAGGGAAAAAGTCAAAGATGACTAAGAAACTGGGGGGAATATTTACACTACGACCCATATACAAATGAAAACTATCTGTACTGTTAAAAGTTCAATAAAATTAGCTGGAAAATAAGCACCCCCAAAAGAAAAATAAGCAATGAACATTAGTAGGAAATTGGCAAAGGAAAAAATGTCCAACCTCACCAGTAATTTAAGAAATGCAAATAAAGCCGCAGTGAGATGCCATTTCTCCCGTATCAGATTGGCGTAGTTTTTAAAAATGATACTACTGCGTGGATGTGGAGAAAAGGGAACATTCCTACACTGCTGGTGGGAATGTAAACTAGTATGTTCCTTTTGGAAAGACATCTGGAGAACACTTAGAGAACTAAAAATAGACCTGCCATTTGACCCTGCAATTCCTTTGTTGGGTATATTCCCAGATGACCAAAAATCGCATTACAACAAAGATATTTGTATCAGAATGTTTATTGCAGCCCAATTCATAATTGCCAGGTCATGGAAGAAGCCCAAGTGCCCATCGATCCACGAATGGATCAACAAACTGTGGTATATGTACACCATGGAATACTATGCAGCCATTAAGAAGGATGGAGACTTTACATCCTTCATGTTCACATGGATGGAGCTGGAGAATGTTCTTCTGAGCAAAGTATCACAAGAATGGAGGAAAAAATATCCAATGTACACACCCCTATTATGAAACTAATTTAAACCTTTTTATATGAAAGCTATAACCAAATAGCCTAAGAATATGGGGAGGGGGAGAGAGAAGGGAGGGGGGAATGGGTGGAGGGAGGGAGTTAGGAGGGATTACTTCTGAGGTTTACCTTATAGGGGTACAGGTGAATCTTTCTAAGAGTAGAATGTGAATGTCTTAAAGCAATAACTGAGAAAATGACATGAAGGCTGTGTTGACCAGTTGATGGAAGTATTTCAGATTGCATGTGAAAACCCCACACTGTACCCTAGAAGTGCATTAATGTACATAGTTACCGTTCAATAAAAAAAAAAGGAAAAAAAAAAAAAAAACTTTTTTTCAAAAAAAAAAAAAAAAAAAAAATGATACTACTTAAGATATGGGAAAATATGCCCCCTTCCTGCACTGCTGGTGGGAGAACCAGTTAAAGGAGGGGGGAGCAATTTGGCAAAAAGAACCAAACCTTTATAAGAAAGTTTACTCTTTAGTGAACAAGCTTTGCTTCCAAACGTGTATCTACCCTAAGGAAATGATCCTAGTTTGACCTCCAGGAGATACATGATAATTTTTGTAGTAGCAAAAATATTTAATTTGATTGGATAAGTAAATGTTATTTAACCATTAAAGAAGCTAACTTAGGAAAATTATCTTATAGAAAAATATTTCAAGGCATAAATAGATGCTCACACTTGTTAACTCAGAAAAATGGGCTATAAAATCATATTATTATATACAAGCCTGGCAACAACTCCTCTACCACCCCATACTACTATACCTAAACAAGAGAATATAGGTGGGTTGAAATATAAATTTGAAGCATGATTCCACCGCAATGACAATACATGAAAACTGATATCATTAACAGTAATAGTGTAAACAACAATGGAAAAATTGCTCGACCCTGAGCAAGCGGCAGGCTGGCTCATAGTGACGTGTTAACAGAGTTCAGAGGGAGAGCCCCGTTTCTGTACAAGACCTCTGGTGAAGCACAGTGGAGCCTGAGAGGTCTATGCATGCTGATCTCTTCAACCTAATCCTGTCCCCTCAGCCTGCCAAGCTTTGACCCAGAAATCAGAGGGGAGAACATAGGAAAATTATATGCAGTTAGACATGGAAAATATGTAGGGACAGAAAAAGGTTTGGGCTAGACCTGCACTCCCATGAGAGCCACGACAAGCTCTCCGCGAGTGACACAGATTGAAACAAATGAGAAAACAGCCCAGATCTATGGGCTGACACTGATGTGGTGATGGCCCTGCTAGAACTTAGCACAGGAGCACTGGACACCATTTGGTGGGCTCCAGCTCTCTGACGCATGCTGAGTCCTTAGGATCCCTGTTTGTGTGGAGCAGGGCAAGCACCACATTCTCATCCATTTCCAAAATAGCATTTTCGGCTCAGCGCCTATGCTCACCAGCCACATACCCTAGGGCTGGCAGGTTCGAACCTGGCCCAGGCCTTCTAAACAATGACAATTGCAACAAAAAATAGCTGGGCATTGTGGTGGGAGCCTGTAGTCCCAGATACTTGGGAGGCTGAGGCAGGAAAATTGCTTAAGCCCAAGAGTTGGACATTGCTGTGAGCTGTGATGCCACAGCACTCTACCAAGGCAACGTGATAAAACTCTATCTCAAAAAAAAAAAATGGCTTGGCACCTGTGGCTCACGTGGCTAAGGCGCCAGCCACACACACCTAAGGTGGCAGGTTCGAATCCAACCTTAGCCCGCCAAACAACAATGATGGCTGCAACCAAAAAAAAATAGGCAGGTGTTGTGGCGTGTGCCTGTGGTCCCAGCTACTTGGGAGGCAGAGGCAGGAGACTCGCTTGAGCCCAGGAGTTGGAGGTTGCTGTGAGCTGTGATGCCACGGCACTCTACCCAGGGGGACAGCTTGAGGCTCTGTCTAAAAAAAAAAAAAAAAATCATTTTCCTGTCAAGTGGACCATATGGAGCCTCTAAAAATCTGCACATATCATAGATAATTTCACCAATCAGTGAAACCACATCATATGCATCTCAACCAATCTGTATTTTATTTGGTGGTATGTCAGCATGGGGGTTACAACCCATATTAAGCAGAAGTTGTGATGGAAAAACATGTTTCTATCGCGTTTGCATTTGCCGGCTTATCTTTGTGACAGCTGATTCCTTTGCCTCGGATTCTCCCACTTCAAAACTGAAGAGGGGAGGTTCATCAGAAAACCTTACTCTGTGACAAAGGCAATTGACTATAAGGTGGGGGGGGGGGAGATCGCTTTTGAAACAGAGGGGGAAATAAAGCAAACAAACACCCACAAGAAATGAGTGTGTGTTTAACAAGGGAAGTTATCTCAAAGGTCACAGATTGGCGGAGGAAATATGCTATTTACCAATGGTGGGGAAGGAAAACTCCCAAAGACACATAAAACTCACTCTAAATATTTGCCACTCTGTTTTATTTCAGACCAGTGCACATTAGCAGGGGCAAGGCAGAGTACACACTGAGGACCCAACAAGGTCACCAAGCTATAGCCCCTTTGTCAGCACAGAAAAGTTGCTCCCAACAGCAGCTAAGAGGTTTCAGCAGAATTATTGTGACTACCCTAGATGGATAAACTTCAGAGGATATCTATTTTATTATCCACAGTTCATTGAGGATATATATATATATATGTACTTACTTTATTTATAGTATAATCTAGCTCAATTGTTTTTGGTCAGTTTTGCTCATGATTTTGCTTATCACTTGCTTATAACTTTACTCAGAAAACTTGCTTGAATCTATTTTGTTGACATTTACAGTTATTCCAAAGAATAGAAAATAATGAATGAAATTTTGTTAAGAGAACATGCATTAGTCAATTCTGAACATTTGCATTGATGAAAAAGGCACACTACCCATACATTAAATCTTATGTGACTTTTCCTTTATACTTAGAAATTCCAAGAATGATTATTTAAAAGCAAAATCAACCATTTACCAGAATAACTCAGAACAAAACCATGGTGTTTTAAGACCTGGTAATATTTCTTAAAATAGAATGCTATTAGTTCGTAAATCTAAGGCAGGCACACAGATGTCTGCCCCACATACCACATAAAGCATTTTGCTACAGAAAAACCTTCTGTCATATTTCGACCATAAACACGACGTGAGAATCACACCAGTGGGAGGTTTAGATTGTGTTAAGGGTTTTTCTATTTCTCACACCTTCAGGCAGACAAAGACATACACTTTCATTCTAAAGACACCCATTTGGCTCCCCCCATACTCCGTCAACAAACTCATGCTTCGCTCCTGAAATTCCTTTTCTGACTTACCTTGAGCATAAAAATCTGGAACAGGAGAGTGGCTTCAGAGAAGCCCGCATCAGAGTGTGGCCAAGGGGAATGAAATCTCAGTTCCTACCAACAACACAAATCTCTGACATTAGACAGCAGAAAGAAAGGGGCGCTAACAGCATCTCAGTGCTTTCATAGCAGATATTTTAATAGAAACAATTCAAGCTCCTGACGCAACAGAGGGGAGCCTTTGCATAATGTTTAGTTTCTAAGGCCTCCGAAAGGTATCTGATATTTATTTATGAATCAAATACATTAAGCCTGAAATGGAAACATTTCTAGAATTTCCAAAGAGCCTACATAAAGCTGCCTGAATTATTATTCTCAAACAAGTTAGTAGGAAACATTAAGTCCCACGTAAGGTTTTTGGTTATTGTTTTTTCTCCTCCTACTCACCCCCACCCCTCACCGCCACTGGATCATGAAAACATGTTTTAAAAGATTTCAACAGAGAAACCATCAATTTGATGGTTAAAACTCCCCCTGGAGCTCATTTTTATACATCCCTTAGAAAAATCTTAGGAGGTTTTAGAAAATGTCCCAAATTCAGAAACCAAAGATTCAAATGCAAAGATCCTATCCTAGTTTCTGGTGGTTCTCTGAAAGGAACAAGTTCTTCCTAAATGGAGCTGCATGTAAGAAACCATTATCCTCTCTAAGCATTTCAAAAGAAGCTAAAGTAAAATCTTGTTTAACCAGAGCCTAAACAATCAGAAGTTCACGTACCAAAGTTATAAGTCACCTTTTATGAGAAAGAGACAAATAAAATAGAAACAAGCTGATTCAGAGATTTATTAGGATATGTTCAGTGGAAATTCAACCCAGGACTTAGCTCACATGCCTCAAAAAGCTTCTAAAGTTGTGACCAATGTTCATATGGTAATGTTCATCTTAGGTATGCTTCACCATTCCCTAATTATTTGAAAAGAGTTTTTACCCCTCTTTGATACAAATTCTAACCCCTTGTTAATCACTGTAGACAATTATTTAATGAACCTATCCTCAGCCTATTTTGGACAAATTGAATTCACAACAAAATGAAGAAAGATTTGTTTGTTTTACTTGGGGGAAAAAGGAACGGGGGGCTGAATGAGTCATTTAAAAAGATAACTTGAAAAAATAAATAAAAAATAAAAAGGTAGCTTTAATATTGCGCATTTATTTGTAGAACAACTAAATAGAACACAAGGTGAAGGACTGAAAACCTGGAAATCACTTTATACCAAAATAAATTTGGGGGAATCACTGAACCTCAATTTTGCCAAATGTACATTAAGGGCATTGTTATGCCTTCTATATCTCCCATGATACAAAATTATGATATAAATACAAGGTTCGTTAACTTGGTCAAATTAAGCTGGATAGAGATACTTGGCCATATACACAATGACATCTATCTTCACCTACCGAAAAGAAGGCCGACTGGTCATTTGACTACCAACATGTAAATCTTGTTTTTAATGTCTTCATATGGGTTTATTAGAATGAGACACTCACCTACAAGTCAACCTATAGTTGCCTGTGAGGTTAGCAGGCTATACTATTGCCATCTCCCACTTGTAAACGAGGACGCAAAAGCAGAAATCATAACAACAATTTGCCCGACAAAGAAGGCAGGTCGAAAGTGGAACTTAGAATTTTAAAGGTGTTGAAGACAGGGCTCCGCATTAAGTAAAAGCACTTATATGTGATCCTGGAGTAAATGAATAAGCTGATATTGCACAGCCCGGTACGTCACAGCCCGGTACGTCACCAGGCCCTCCATGCACCCTGTGGCAGGCAGAAGCCTTAGGCCTCGCCAAGATCCGTACATGGTCAAATATGATGACATTACAGGAGGAACGCATTTTTGCTCCTGCCTTTTTTACCACACCTTAAAAAAACATTTTTACTGATATACAGTAGTTGTACATATTTGGGGGGTAATGTTTTGATACCTGTACAAGCTGTAATGATAAAAATCACCTCAAACATTGATCTTCTCTTTGTGCTGTGCGTGGGTCTAATTGCCCTTAGGATTAAAAATCACATTTTATTTTTTCAGTTAACACTAAATATGAACAGTCAGAAGCCTCTTACCTTTGCTGTTTAATTATCCATATGATTGCAGCTCAGATCAGCTCTTTATAATCCAATTTGAGAAAATGATGCATCTATTTAAAAGCATACATAGCTTTGTTTGTTCAAGCAAAAAGTTGACTGAATGCTCCTAGACTAGGAAGAGATTGGCATGTTTGCTTGTGCATATCAGATTATTTAATTGCAAAACTGGGGATTATTTCACAGATGTGAATGGATTTCTAATTTATGTCACAATGGAGAGATTATACTCTTAGGAGAAGTTATTTACTTACTCATTTTCCTAACTAGATTTCCACACAAACAAGAATTTCAAGTCAGGGAAGCATTGCCAAAAATGCTTCACCAGAGACAACCTAAAAGAGATCATAAATGTCTAGTTAGCTATAAATAATGACTTTAAAAAGATCTTTGGAAATATAATTACAGCTGGTCTAGTCTGAGGAATTTTACATTTATGTAGCCCAAATAAATTACGGTATACACACAATAATTTTAATTTATGCATTAATATAGGTTGTTGTACATGTTGCTATAAATTTCAAAATTAAAAAAAAATCAAGAAGGATCAAGTTCATTTTTTTCCATAACACTTTTTTTAACTCTAAAGTCCATACATAGCTCTGCTTTCTCTGCACATACTGACAAATGCTTTTCCCCCCTCTCTAATTTAAGTATTGCACTCTCTGCAGTAACTTGTCTGACCTTGTCTGTAACTCTTACTGGGAATTTCTAAGCTATCTTTTTGTAATCTTTTAAGGAAACAACTTATCAGTGCATCTATGTTCTTTTATGTTCATGCCTCCCTCCTCTTTTTCCCTTTCCTTGGCAACATCGGAGCAGACATACAGAAGCCTATAAATTAGGTGGCTTGTTTATTTTTACCTGCATATATTCAGAAGCTATTTTTAAGAAAAGGGCTGAATTGTGAAATCAGAGTTCTGGAGCCTAGTCATTGTGCGGCCTTGGGCAGGGTGCGTAACTCAGGGGACCTGTCTTCTCCGACAGGAAATGTGGAGGACCTTGCTAGATGATCCATCTTCATGGTTCTGACAACCCTGAAACTATACGACTCGACTCGCTAGCTCTTTGGGGACTTCACACTTGAATGTCAGGATGTTACCTTAAAAGATGTTCGGTCCTTTTCCTGGTGAATATAAACACAGACAAAGAAAAGGGCACAGACATGCGGAGGGATGCAAACAAGAAAGGGGGAGAGAAGTGGGAGGGAGAGAGGAGAAAGAATAATGAGGACAGGGGGCAGAAACCCAGAGACATGGCAGGGGAAGGGCAGGGAACAGAGCATTTAGGGGAAAGGAGATGTACATCTGTAGAGGACACCAAGAGTCAGACGACCTCTGAGCACGATGATCTGCAGCTGAGGAGTGGACCCTCGGGCCATATGTCCACAGGTGCTCCTTGTGGAAGAAGAGCCCGAGCCTTCAGCACGTAGTCATTTGTTAATTACTCCCCTCACCTGTGTTGTAAAGTCTCAGTAAAAGGCCAGTGCGGAGGTTGCTCCAGGCTACCCGCAAAGGACTAGGACTGGTGCTCCTCCTATAAGCTTGTACTTCTAATCTGCGCCACACCTGGTTCCTTCCTGTGGTCATTGAGACCAGGACTATAAGGGCCCAAGGGGTTGTGACATACATCAGTAAGAAAGCTAAACAAGAGGTCTAAGTTACAACACACAACTAATTATAGAGGATCAAATTTTTAAGTTTTTGTATGACAACAAATACCTACAGGGATTTGTTCTCTCTGCTTTCAAGCGTTGCTCCTGTTCTTCAATGTGAGGGGCCCTACACACACTCAGGAGGACACCCTGGCCCACACAGCCAAGATCCACACGTGGTCCCACTCTCTTTGGTCCTAAGAGCGCTCACACAGAACTGCCATTTATCGCTGGGAGACTTGACCCCAGGAGAGGCCCACCCAGACCCTGGCAGAAACCCTGGGATCACTTAGGCAGGGAACTGTGGGGCACTAAATGGCTTAGAAGAGGGGGTGGGTACTGGAGATAGGCAACATCCCGTTGGCTCTGCAAAGTCCTCTTCCTGGGGACCTGGTGCCATGGAGAACAGCCAGCAGTACATATGACAAGAGCAAGATCTTCTTACGCCAGACCCAGGGCCATTTTTCTGATGTGGTATTTCTGCCTTAATCTGAGTTAGCCAGAAATCTAAGTAGCCATACCTCATATTCCAAGCAGCTAGACTGAATAGTATTTGGTTGTACACAGAGTGAAGATAACTAACCTGAGTACCAAAATTACTTCAGCTCAGGTGGTCAAACGAGTTCAGTTTTAATACCATGGAGTCTGTGCCACGTTAGCACAGAGTAGAAATCTCTACACACCACATAGAGACTGTTTAAGAATAAGCTACGACAAAAAGAACCTTTGTGAGCTTTTAGTGACCAGGCAGAGAGTAAAGCTTTGTCTCAATTTCCTTCTCAGTTTACAGAACATCACAGGTCAAGGAAGACCCAAGGCAAGAAGCCAAATTTAATGGTAAACGTTCCCTCTCGTTCTTCCTTAACACCTCACTGTGACATACCTGAGTTGTCCTCTGCAGGAACACAAGATCTACTTTCCCAAAAAAAAAGTGTTCTATGCCTCTATTTCCCACTTTTCACTACCAAATTTTGCTTCCCATCTATTTTGGCTTTTATCTGATAGTAGCCAACTAATGGAATAAACTACCTACCACGTACCACCGGGCTAGTGTTGTCAGCTGAATAGGGTATCTATCCAAGTTAATTAACCGTGAAAGCAGGACCTTGAGGACATGGCATTCCTTAAGATGTAGGAATGACTCCAACAGAAGGTATTTATCGCAAAAGTGGGATCAGGCCAGTGGCACACAAGCTTCTTGGAACCTCTTGAATATACCTTACAGCCTGCCCCACTGACAGACCACTGCATGTGGGCAAAGTACTTTTGTCCTTAAGTACAAAGTAATAGACAAGAAAGAGAAGAAACTTGTCCTAATAGATGTGCAGTGCCGCTGAAAAGAGAGAATCTATGAAAAATGGGAAGTGCTTTAACAGTATCTCAAAGTAAGGATGCAAAGGACGAGCGATAAGGCCTTTCCCTCCTGTTTTCTAATACACTCCCCAAAAGTGTCATCTGCCACAAGCGTTCCCTGAAATTTTTATTAAGAGTCAGAACATTTGGCCTGTGCAGCAAAAGAAACAGCTTGAAAGAATTTAAATATACGCTTCTCTGTTTCCTTGTTTTTCCAGTTGTAATAAGCCAAGTCTTTGGAGGTGTACTCTCTATGTCCTATACCCTTAAGACTTACTGTTTAGAAAGATTCACATGTACCCTTGTAAGACGGACCATAGAAATGCAGAATATAAATGTCTTAACACAATAACTAAGAAAATGCCGTGAAGGCTATGTTGACCAGTTTGGTGAAAATATTTCAAATTGTATACAAAAACAGCACACTGTACCCCATGACTGCATTAATGTATACAGCTATGATTTAACAAAAAAAAAAAAAAAAAGAAAGGAAAAAAAAAAAGACTTACTTTTTATTAATATATCAGAGTCCTAAGAGTTATCTTTATTCTTCCCTACAGAAGACTGGAGAGTGATTTCACTTTAGTTTTTCCAGCTGCTTCCTTTCTATTGCTCTGCCCATGACTTCACAAAGACAGGTAATCCTTACAGTCCTAAGCCTTAGACTCTGTCAGAAGACACACGTTCCAATTCCACTTCTAACACTTAGCAGCCATGAGGACGTTATGTAACTCTTCCTGGAGACTCATTCTTACTGGTGACATGAGAGTTTTTTTCAACAAATATACAAATAGCTTATATGGGACAGCACACAACACACTGGTGCTTTATGCGTCTGGCTGAGATGAATATTCCTGGTGGTGGTCTCTGTTTTGGAATTTTTCAGAACAAGACCAGATCCATTTGTTTATCCAGTTGACAAATACTTTGCTGAGCACCCACCATGCACCTGACTCTCCACTAAGTGCTGTAAGAACCACTGGAAGAGCTACCAGCCATCCAGCTGCTGCTGGGTAGTTTCTATTTTCAAAGGACCTCACTTCCAGGATTGTCCCTTCTGGAAGGTAGTTAAGAATGTGTGCCATGTTTGCTGTTTAAATCGTGTCTACTTGCAGTACTTTGGAATGCAGCCTGTCCCTCTCTGGGCTTCATTATACAAAATTCCCACAGTTGGTGTTCTTTCGAGGCAGACAAGGCAGCATAGTCTCTAAGAAATTCTCTGTTGGGCTTGATGAAAGAGAATTAAAATATATCTGGACTTCATCAAGTCTGGTTTTCAGCCTGCCATGGGAGGATGGAGTTGGTAGGGATAAATTAAATTATTAAGACTGGAAGTTTCCAACAGTGTAAGGAGAAAAGTGGTAATGAGCAACCCATAAAAATAATGAGTGAGCTCACTCACTGCACACCAGGACCCGTCTGATGCTGATTCTGCCCATTCAAACATTCTCCTCCTCATTCTGACATCACGCAAAGAGGAAAATGTAACAAGCAAATATCAGGAGAGTAATTCCTGCTCAGTTGAATGCCTAGTTATAACCAAATAAAAGCACAGTAGCTTCTCTGAAGCTTAAATACAAAGAGCACCTTTGTAATGGACAACTGATTACCCAAAGCAATGTGACTTTGGTATAAGTTTTAACTGTTACGAGTGGGCAGTAACACTTGGATGTTTGAAGGATTCATGTTAGTTCTGTGGAAGTCACATATTAAACCATCCATTAAAATGGAAAAGTCATAGCTGTTCAGATCCCAGGGAAGCTAATTGACCCACGAGGATAGAACAGGAGGTTGTAAACATACCTTTTGTATAACTGTTGGACAAAATCATTTATTATATAATCATTAGTTCTGTATGTCCTTAATGACTTCTATTTTCCCTGATATGCTTAATCTGGTCTGGTTTAAAGGAGGTTGAGTGCTCTCAAAAATATGAGAGAAAAATATAGAAAATAGCATGGTTTTCGATTATTTCTCTTCAAATACCAATTTTCTCCTTATGCTTCTGATAGGTGACAGAGAGAGGAGAAAAACTGGGCAACTGGGGAGTCCAAAGTTAGAGGAATCCCAGTATAACTGGTCAGAGTATCAACCCCACTGATACTCTGTGAAATTCTCCTCCAGACTATGCAGTGCACAACCTGTGTGCCATACCCAGTGGTCCCATCTGCAGGGCACCCAGGAGTCCACGAAAAAAGAAAAGGAAAATATCCCTGGAAAATACCTCGCTGCCCTGGTGAGTTAGTTCAATCCTAAGGAGTCAAGGAAAAGGAAGACAGAACGTTCACTGACTTTAATAATTACTCAAAAAATTCCATAAATAGATGCAGAAGAGGGATCTGAGAACTGTAAAATGTTTGATTCTGTGATCACAAGAGGTGAAAGTCTTTCCATTTGAACGATCCTCAGATAAACAAAACCACAGTGAAAATGGCTGAGCAAACAGTGTTCCTATCTTCACACCCACACACCTAGTGGACTACGTCAGCAAGCAGAGAAAATCTTCTTCAAATTTCCATGGACAAAGCAAACTGGGGAGAGGTAGCTCCACTTTGGTTGACTTTAAACATTAAATCATATAGTTTAAGTTTTTGTTTCATTCCCCCAAAAAGGAGTCATTACCCTAAATATATGGCATTTAAGGACAAGGGATTTTATCAGACCAGATGAAGGATACTCCTGGACCTCAGTCAAGTGAGCAAGCATTATTTGCGTGTGGAGTGTTCTTAACACAAACCTTTCAGAATGGCATAGGAAACCTGCTTTACTGGGATGCTCAAGGATGTGATACAGGCAGGACCTCTGAGAAGCAGAAATGAGCAGGACAAGACCACTCTAGGGCCAGGCAACCCTATCCTGGGGCTAGTGCTTTAGAGTGCCCTCTTCTGCCTCCCTCTTGCTATGTCTCCCTACGGGGCCAGTCATCTGTAGGGTTGTAGGATATACCCCTCTCCAGGGACAACGTCCCTCTAGGTGATTCCACAAGTACTCATGACACTGGAATTCCCTGCCCCCAAAGGCCCAGCTTCCAGGGCCATGCAGGTCTTAGTCCTCCCTAGGACAGACCACCTCACAGCCAGCGTGCACATCCCTAGGCCTGAGGAGAGCATGAGTGTCTGCTGGACTGTGAGATGTGACTAAAGCTTGAGTGAGGCCCCTCCAGTTGTATAGTGGAGCCAGGGCAAGAAGAGATGGGAGGGTCCTGGGCCATCAAGCATTAGGGGTGGGCCTATGATGGGATAAGTCACATAATGAAGTGAGAGCAATTCAGTGATCCCACAAAACATCTTCTTTCTCTCTCCTTTACTTATGATGACCACATAACTTATCATCTGAACCAGGATGCTACTGAGTGTGAAAGAGACCTTGACTAGAAGGACATCAGCTCACAGGTGAGGCCAACTGTCCTGCCAACGTCAGTCAGCTACATCAAACAGCAAAGATTTTGTTCCTTCATAGTTTTTCCTCACGACTGCTGAGCTCTGAGTTCCACAATAATTGCCATTCATCACATCCAGCATTTTCCTCCTCGTCAGGTTCCTTTCTGTCTCATTAGGAGAGTGTTTCTGCTTGGTGCACCGACGGGGTAAATATAACCTCGTAGTCATCACGCACAACAGACTTTGGGTAGGTCTGTTGTATCATATACATACAGTTCCAGCTTCTGTGGATTTTCTGCAAAGGTTGTTCAATCTGTTAAGTTTGTAGGCTAACATGTTAGATAAAAGGGATAGGAAAGAAGGGGGAGATATAGGGATCTAATGAGAGCCATTAGAAACCCTGAAAACACACCAAAGAACGCTGGATACCAGGATTCCTGCAGGAAGTAGAAAGTCAAGGATAAATAGTAAACAGAACCGTAAGAGAAAACACTGTGAAGGAGCTTTTCTAGAGCAAAGCCTGCACTGGGCCCGTGTACACACGATTTAATGAGGACCAGTTGGTGCTTTCCAAAGCTCAAGCCCTAGAGGAGGGAGTTTCTGGGAAGGCCTAGGGCCACATCCCTGGCACCTGTTAATGTGCCTCCTGTGCTGCTTCTTGGCAAATTTCAGCAGCCTGATTTCATCTCACAGCTGTTGCACAACATACCATATGCATGTGAATGCACACACACACGCACACACATACACACACTTTGCTCCTACAGGGCTTCTGATTAGAATAGTGAAGTCCTACTGTCGCTATTATTTATAACAGCAGTTCTTAAACATGACCACACATCACAATTATCCAGGGAGCCTCTCTGACAAACATACAGATTCCCAGGCAGCATCCCACAGAGATTGGACCAGGAGGTCCAAGGTGAGGCTGGGACATTACTACCCTTAGTAAACACTCCAGACAACTCTGAAGGCAAACATGCTAGCCCCTGGAGAGGCTGAGCTACAGCGTCTGACCAGGATGCAGTCTCGCCTTCATGCTCTGTTTTTCCCAGGCTGTTCTTATGCAGGAGTCCTCCCAGAGAGAACTGAAGATGCCCTACCCAAAATCATGGTGACAGGGTGCCACAGCAAACAGCTGTCCTTTCCTGGCATGGCCAAGCTCTAACCAACTGCCAGTTCTAACATGTCCCAAAATGTTTCTCCATTCATTCTCTCTCATGAGAAACTTCTGGAGCTTCATTAATAAATAAAAGTGCACATGTAGGTTGGGTGCCCATAGCTCAGTGGTTAGGGCGCCAGCCACATGCTTCAGGGCTGGTGGGTTCAAACCCAGCCTGGGCCTGCTAAACAAACAACAAAATAATATATATATCCAAGTGTTGTGGCAGACGCCTGTAGTCCCAGCTACGAGGGAGGCTGAGGCAAGAGAATTGCTTAAGCCCAAGAGTTTAAGGTTGCTGTGAGCTGTGACACCATAGCACTCTACCAAGAATGACAAAGTGACACTCTGTCTCAAAAAATAAAGAAGAAAAGTATATACATACAGTTTGTGAAAACTTTAGGATGGTTTTAATTGGCAGCTTTTAGTTTATAATTCAATGATAAAACTGTTCCTTTGAAGGAAATTTTAACCCATTTCTTTCCTTTGTCCGCACCTCCCTCCTCCTTCCACACTCATGCTGGGGGCTTTTTATTAAATTAGTGGTTCTCACTGAACAGAGGACCAACCCTTTCTAGAGGAACACATCAATGTCTCCAGGAAACCATGTAATTTTTCTATTTGTGAAAATGAACCAAATGTTTTCAAAAGGGTGAGAAACACTGTTAGCATCTTCTTTGATTCATCCAGAATATGGATGGGAGAAAATTACAGTCATCCATCAACGGGAATTTTGTGTTTCACAAATCGTGTGGTTTAATCATAAATAAGCCTAAATTTATAAGTCATTGACATAGAAGAATTAATGAAATAAGTAAAATTAGAGAAATACTATCAGGTACCAAAAAAAATCCCTGCTTGTCAGTGGAAAGGCAGATGATGGGGGTTCAGTCAGCCCTCTGAAGGTTAGAAGGCAAACCCAATGAAAAGTCAGCTGCTGAGAGAACAAAGGAAGTTAAAAGAGCTCTACTCCACTGCACAGCTCTGAGGCTCAGTGGTGCCTGGTTTCGTAAGGCAATAGTGCACTGATGGCTGGTTCCCTTGGGAGCAGCCATTGCCCGTCTCCAGGGCTATTCCCACAGACCTCAGGGATGGAGCCATTACCAGAAAGCCCACTGATCTTGACAGCTGAAAATGTTGACATACCCTGACAACAGTGCCTCCTCGGAGCACGTCAATGCTGAGCTCAGTATCTCAGTATCCCATACTGATATGGCTTTGGAGGCTGTGGAGCTGTAAATGTTGTAAGTAAAAAGACCAGACCTGAGTGTGGGAAATGCACCCAGTGACTTCCTAAACTTGTGTTAAACTGAAGAAATATCTCCTCGGGAGACTGGTCCTTCACATATTGTTATTTCATTATCTGATGCCTAATTTCTCTTGCTTCATTGTTCTTTTCACTAAGCTTTAGAATCGAAAGTTTTGATCTAAATCTAAAGTTTAGATCATTTTCCTAAGGTAGTTTTACAGGGAGGTTAATTGTTTGCCTTTCATAAATCAAAATTTCTATAAATCATAAGATATATGGCATGCATAATTTCATTTTTATAAACCTAGATTAGTCATGAAATAGCTTGAAAGAAAGTTTTAGAGGGATGTGCATGGCAATATTCACATTAGTCAGTTTGGGAGGGTCCAAGATTCCTGTCCCTGTGACTTAATTCTTTTCTACCATATATCTGTATTACTTCTGTGCTTTTCAAGCTTAAAAACAGTGGGTGGGAAATACTGAAGTTATTTACCAGTGTAAGGGATCAACATCAGACATTAATATAATTGCAGACATTCCTTAGCTCACATTGAGGTTATAATACCAATAAACCCATCATCAGTTGAAAATATAAAGTCAAAAATACATTTAATACACCTAACCTACAGAACATCCTACCTCAGCCTAGTCTACATTAAATATGCTCAGAACACTTACATTAGCCTACAGCAAAATCATCTAACACAGAGCCTATTTTATAATAAAATGAAAATCACATGTAATTTATTGAATACTTGACTGAATGTGAAAACAGAATGATCGAATGGGTACTTGAAGCACAGTTTGCTGAATTAGTATTGTTTCCCACCATCATAAAGTCAAATTATCATAAGTCAGGGACCATTCGTATTTCAAAACCACAGAAACAAATGGCGAACATTCAACTTCGGGTTCTATCATTTCTTTTGCTATTATTATGTGCTGTTTTGTCACTGCTAAAATCTATCCACTAAGATGAGTGGAAGTATTTGTCTGCCACCTTATTTTAAAACATAGGACTAAGACAAGCACAAATGATAGCTCACTTACTCTCCTGAAATAGGCACTAATTTCTCAAATTATCTCCTTGTTGTTCAAGACAGATACTCTCAGAGATGAAGTAAATAAGGGTTTCCTCTATCAATGAATTGAAAAAATTTAAAAATTATTCAGTGTCACGATTGACATTTCAATTGTGTAGTTCTTCTTGGCTTCCGCTTTTAATGCAGACTGTACAGCAAGAGGCAGATACCAATATGCTCCCTAAGAGGATCTAAATTGGCTCTATTCATCTCTCTCTGACTTCAAGACAATGTTTAAAAATACATGTCTGGCTTAACATTTTACAAATGCTTCTTTTTAAACATTAATTTTCCGTCTGTGCCCCACAAGAGAGATGTTTTGTATTGGGGATCTAAGTCAGGAACATCAATGAGAATGAAATCCCTCAGGGCAGCCTCTATCTCTTCACCACTCAGGGGCCTGCTGAATCCCACTTCAAACCCTACTATCACCTGGAATTGTCTCATTTTCCAGAGCTGACATTTTGAAATCCCCCTCTCTAGCGACAACCCCCAATTTTTCCACCTTCCCCACCCTTTCCCTCCTATTGAATTGATCCTGCCTTTTCATTGTTCTCTGCACTTGACTCTGCTCTTTATTTTCTTTTTTCTCTAAGGCTTTGTAAACAGGGATATGTGTCCCCATCCTATATAGAGTCCAGTCTTGGGGAAACATGGTGTGCATATTTTAGATGTCTGCTTTACTCAATAATAAATCACTTACTACTTAATTCTAAATTAAAACAAATATATTACAGATACATGAGGAAATTTTCAACATTTTAAAGACAAAACTTAAGACTTTAGAATTTTCAGACTTCCAATAAGCTATTTTAAGCCAAGCTCCCAAGCCTCAGAGAGACACTTCCCTTCTTCTCTGCCATGATGTTTCTTGGGAAAAGTTTAGGGAACATTAACCTAATTAGCCTATTCGTCCTCCTCTTGCCTTCCCAGTCCATGGTCAACCATTTCCAACCAAATTCTCTCTGACCTTTGAGATTTCCAAGTACTCTTGACCTTCCACTAAAACCCTTGCTCAAACTGACCCAAGAAGAAATGGAAACTGTCCATTTCTTCTGCATCAACTCTGGAGTGTCACACTACACATAATAACGTTTTTTAGAATCAGGCCCCTCAACAAGTCCTAAGCTCTAGTAATCACTAGAACATTCCCTTTTTTTTTTTTTTTTTAGACAGAGTCTCAAGCTATCACCCTGGGTAGAGTGCTGTGGCATCATAGCTCATAGCAAACTTTTGGGCTTAAGCGATTCTCTTGCCTCACCCTCCCAAGTAGGCACCCGCCACAGTGCCCAGCTATTTTTTGGTTGTAATTGTCATTGTTGTTTGGCAGACCTGGGCTGGATTTGAACCCTCCAGCTCCAATGTATGTGGCTGGGGCCCTAGCCACTGAGCTATAGGCACCAAGCCTAGAACATTCCTTTCTTAATCACTAGTATACATTCTAACTTTCTCCAATCCTTTTGTACTCTCATACTTCTGACTTTCTCAACAAACAGCTTTACTGCTCACTGTACAAAGATTAACAAAATTTTAAGTGAATGAGATCAACCTTCTCTACCTCCACATTAAATGCCATAGGTAGAGAGACACAGACTTTGTTCACCTCACCATACCCTTCCAAAGCAGGTGTTGACCTCTGTATGAGGCTTACTGTCTCAGTCCTTTTGAGCTGTTATAATAAAATATCTTAGACTAGGGATTTGTAAATAACAGAAACATATTGCTCATAGCTCTGGAGGCTGGGAAATCAAGGTCAAGATGCCAGCAGATTTGGTGTCTGGTGAGGACCCTCTCCTTATAGATGGCACCTTCCATGTGTGCTTACATGATGCAAGAGGCAAACAGTCTCCTTTAAGCCTCTTTTATGACGGCATCAATTCCACTCACAAGGGCAGAGCCCTCATGACCTAATCATCTTCCAAAGGCCCCACCTCTCAATACAACCACATTGAGGATTAAGTTTCAACATGTGAATTTGAGTGGGATTCAAACCCTCAGACCCTAACATTCACCAGCACTCAGCCTTGTATGGAAATTTTATTTGTGTGTCTTTTACTCACCAGAGTAGGAGTTTGCAGAGGTTAGTAATAACATGGTTTTTATCTTTATACCCTTCACTCCTTATATAATTTTTCAAAAATTATATATTTCAAAATTCAAAACATGTGTGCTGCCAAGGCTGGTCAGGGCCTTGGGGCAACAGAGAGTAAAAGGTGCAGCTCTGGCCAGGAGCACTAAGTGTGAAATTACTCAGGCACACTCTCCACAGCTCCCACCTCTGCGAGGAAGGCAGTGAGGATGACATCCTCTCCAGGTTTGCCTGACCCCAGGACAATGATCCTTAACAGAGCCGCAGTCAGTTCAGCCTGTCCACTCTGCCCAAGCCTACGGCACACCACACAAACTGACCACTGTACACCCGGCTGCTATCGGGAGAGGAACAGTATGTGAAGCTCCTCTCACTGCACATTAGACCTTCATCCAGAAGTCTGAGGTCTTGAATGGCTTTACTTTCAATATTTTGTCTTTTTGGGGGGGGTGGGAATTAAGGCTTTTGAAAAACTTACCTAAGTGAGTCTTTTTTAACGCCATAGAAAGTTCTAGGTAGAGAGCAAAAATAAGGGTGTTTAAAAGGAATCGAAATTCAATCCCATTTGCTTTTCAGGTCTTCTTTTCCCTAATGTCACTTTCCCTAAACATCTTGCCTTCCTCTTTCTTCCAGTGCACATAGATTTTCGGTCAGGTTAGGGCTCAGATTCTTCTGTCTCTTCCTTTTACTGACAAAGACTAAGGCTCACAAGAAGTTAAGTCACTTGGGGGTTATGTTGCCCTAAAGTGGCTCTGACATTTAAAAGTTGTACACATAGTTATAGCCCAAAGAGCCAGATCCTTGAAGGAGAGTAAGTAGAAAAACATAAGGCCAAGGTCTAGAGACACTGGGAAAACCTGCATTTAGGAGGAGCAATAAGTTGCCCTACGGTCCCAAATATGGTTTTTCCATTAAAGCTCCAGGTGATTACTTTCTAAAACTCATCTGATCCTGAGGAAAACAAAAATTCACCACTCTTGATTAGGACCTAAGTAAAAGATCCATGCTTTTTTCTTGTATTCATTTAGTGACTATCAATTAATGTCTATGATATACCAGAAAGCATTTTGTGTTATACATTCGTGTAACAAAACGAAATTCTTGTCTGCAGAGAATTTACCAGTACTCCACATGACTTTTGAAACCTTGCAATATCTGAAAACTCAGACTTCCTATTTGCTATGAACTTCCCTTTCCTCATTTGTTAAAGGAAAAGATCAAAAGTTTACTACCCATCTCATATTGGGGTGCAGTGTGAACTGAGTAAAATATCTTGTCTAATATACAGCCTGATATTCAGTGGATAATCAATAAATGTTAAGATCTAATTATTATACACTATCCTAACACTACCAGAGTTATCATTCACAGTCCCTTAAAACAGAACCTCCTGAATAGTCTCATCAGCATGTCTTAAATCGAGTCATTCAGAATACTCCTCATGAGTACTGCTATTTCTGCATTTAACTCTGCACTATACTCAAGATTTTATCTTCACTTCAAGTATTAACTATAACATCAAAGGTTTTATAGGCAAGTTTCATATACTCCCCAGTACACATTAAACTCATAAGTAATTATTAAAATGTGAAAGTCCATTCATGTGGCATAGCACCTAAAATTAACTCGGATGCCACCGGAAGCAGGCTGGGTCTACTTTGGAAATCACTTCTCCATATGCTCAACTTGGCAGAACTGATCTCAACATCTAAATTTGGTTCACTTAAATGAAACACATTTTAGAGAGGTCCAGAGTCTGCCATCCTTGCATAATCTCCAGTGCTACTCTCCTACCACAGTCCCGCCACGTCTCTCTCTGACACGTTGTCATAGCCTCCCAACTTCTCCCCTTGCCTCCCTATAGCTTGTTCTCCACTTCACCAGTTATTATTAGATCATGCCTCTCCACTGCCCCAATTCACCAAAGTATTGTCGTCACACTTTGGATAAATGCAGAGACCTTCCTGTGGTCTACAAAGGCCCTGCAGGATCTGATCCCAGATGTCTCCCCAGCACATATCTATCTGCCCTTACCAAGCTTTAAAAACAAAGACTAAAAAGCAACTAAGTAGAGTTTTTTCATTTGTTTTCTATGGGTTGGTTTTGGTTTAGGGTTTTTTGGCCCAGTTTGTAGAAGTAAAATTTTCAAAAGGGAGGCTGCTAAGATGGAGGAAAAGAGTGAAATGACATCTGGTTGATAAGTGTATGAGTGGCTTCAACTCTTGGCCTCCCTCTCCCTCTCCCACCAATTGACACATAACTTCATATTCCTCCACTCTGACCTTGAGCTCCACAATGAATTGCTTTGGCCAGTGGGTGTTAGTAAATGTGACACAAACAGAGACTTAAAAAGTACGTATGTGTTGCCAATTGTGCTTTTTAAGAATTGGGTTTCCCGATTCTGGGACCCTAGATACCATCTCGAGAACATGCCTAGACTAGACTCTGGGACACAAGATACATGAGAAGGGATGTTGAGTTTCCCAATCAAGGGCATCTTAGATGCCTATCTAACTGTTAATTCATGACTAAAATTATGCTGAAATAATCAAAACCTGGCATAGATAATCAGAACCCCCTGCCTACTGGTAGACTCATGAAAATAATCAATAATCATCATGTCAGGACACTATGTTTTGGAGCTGTTTGTTATGCAGCAATAAGTAACTGATGTAGCTTGGATAATAACAAAGAAATTAAAAGCGGAGATTGAAGGGGGTAGGAATCTCCCTAAATTCAAATTCAAGATCATAATTTTAAAATATTTTCTCTCAAAGTGAAAAGGATTGAAAGGACAAATTACTGAAGCAAAGGAGATATAAATTTACTGGTCAAATTAGGAGGAAATATGATTAATGCAACTGCAATGCAAAGCCAAACCATTAGTGTCCCCTTAAATTATAAAAGTAGGGTGCCCTTGTACATGTATAAATGTGTTAACATCAAGTAGATTGTCGGTTTTCTTTGTGGGCTCCAAGCAAAACAAAATGGAGCCACATGTGTTCTCATCCTTCAGTAATTCCACTCTAGCCTCATCACAGAGAACTCATTTCCACAGCACCAGAGTCTATTTCATTAAAGGCAACTATTTCTTCTTTTATCTTAAAAAAAAAAAAAATTAGCTACCTTCCCATATAAATATACCAAATTCACTAAAAGAACTGTAACTAAAATAAACCAACAATAATTTGCTTCTGTTTAGACTTTTGTACCGGCCTAAGCACTGCCTTTTCCCCTTCCAAGGTTATCCTTTCTTTTTTCCTTGCATATCTCCCAGGAGCTCTACACTAAAGCATAAACTTCCACATTAGAGAAGTGAATAACAAAGCAGACACCCGAGGAATACATATGCTGTTTGAAGAGGCTTTCTCACCCAACCTCCTTCACGCTTGCAGACTCATACTCAGCTCAGTTGACAATTTTAGTTCATGCAGAATCCATTTCATATCCTGTTCCATAAACACACACATCTTTGTATGAGAAGAAAGTGGACCCCACCAAACTGAGAACATTATTAAAGACAAGTAATAATGTGTACTTGTATTCTTGTATACTTAGTCTCATTTAGTCCAGCAAAGCCTGGATTCTGTTGTTGTTGTTGTGTGTCAGGCTTTTTAATCTACTGAATTAAAACATTTTTACAGTTCTAAGTTGCATGTGTGGATGCATCTATCATAATATGTCTAACCAGCCCCCACATAAGGCCTGGAGACACAGAGATGGAGAAGGGTGTGGAGTGAGATGCTGCCACTGTCCCTTCTCTTCCATATTCCCCTTGCTAGAGGCAGCAGGCTAGGTAACCAGGTGGGGAGCCTTAGAAGCTGGGGTATTCCCTTAGAAAGAGATGCTACCTGAGCCCCACTTCCTATATATAATGGGGGCCCTAGGTGAGCACTCCAGTCCTCAGGTGCCCTGTCCTACCCTGGTGGTGTGGGGGGTTATATCCTAAGATGGTAGTCCAAAGACACCTTAAATAAGACTATAAGAAATGGAGGGAGGCAGTGATCCCTCTATCCTGAACTTGGCAGAACTGATCTAAATATCAGTGATCCCCCTGGTGTCCTTCAAAGGTGATGATCACTCTGAAGGAAAGAATCTGTTTGACGCTAATCAGCCCAGCCCTGTCCAACAGACCTTCCTGCGGTGAAGGAAATGTTCTATAACTGCTCAGTTCAAGAGTGGCTATTGAGTGCTTGAAATATGGCACTAGTAAGATCCAGGAATTGAATTTTGCGTCTTATTTTAATTAATTTAAATTTTTAGGCTACCATGTTAGACAGTATGGGTCCAACTTAATTGGAATCCAGGAGAGAGCAGTTCCCATTACAGAAAGGGAAGTCTTTAAGCATACTACGTAGTTATGGGGTCTGGTCCAGAAGGCCGCTGTGGCTGTAGCAGGCATACACAAGGTGTGTGGGGACAGGGAGTGGGGGTGCCTCCTTCCAGCTCATGTGCCCCACTGCTCACCCCAGTTTTCACCCACAGACTAGCCAGCCCCCGGAAGCCTGGGAGAATGTGAAGTGCTCCCAGGGCTGGCTCTTTAAAAAGAACTGGGTTAGGCTGGTTGGGGTGGCTCATACTATGATCCTAGTATTTTGGGACGCTGAAGCAGCTGGATTACTTGAGCACAGGAGTTTGGGACCAGCCTGAGCAAAAGAGACCCCATCTCCACTAAAAACAGAAAAAAATTGCTGAGCATCACCGCAGGCACCTGTAGTCCCAGCTACTCTGTAGGCTGAGACAAGAGATCACCTGAGGCCAAGATTTTGAGGTTACTGTGAACTGTGATGATACCACAGCCCTCTACCCAGTGCAACAGAGAAAGACTCTGTCTCAAAAGAAAAAAGGAAGAAGAAGAAGGACTGGGTTATGGAATTAAACCCTATTGTGGACAAGGGTCAGTTTTCTGGTCAGGGATGGGGGCAGGAGCACTTGGGGCTACAAAATCCCTACAGGGGCCAGAGCCTGTTCTGGGCAGGCATGGGTGACTGGGGCTTCTGAAAGCCTGGGAGCAGCCAAGCTCTTAAAGAAATGGGCCTGAGTTCATGGAGGTCTCCCAGCTTCCAGAAAGCTGGGTCTTCACCCTTTCCGCACATACAGGTCCTGGTTTTAAGGCAGAGTAGGTCCTAAGGGCCTCCCAAAGCCTGGCCTAGGGAAAGGCTTGGCAGATGCCTATGAACATGAATTTGGTCATGAAGACTGAGTTCACCCAAGGTAGCTCCAGGTTAGGAGCAACGGGCTGGACGTCTGAAGGCCTGAAGATGCAAGTTTTGCTGTGAATAGGCTGTGTGGCCTCGCTCATGTCACAAGATCTTTCAGCCTCATCTTCCTTGGATGTAAAATGGGCAGCCCAGACCACACAGGTGACACAATGTGGCCACATCCTCCTCATGCCACAGGACCAGAAAGACCATTTAGCTTCTCCCTCTAGGGTCTCTCAGGCCTGTCCCAGCCTGCTCGCACCTGGGGACCCAAATGCCACGGTTCTGCCCCCATAGCCCAGCAATACGGACTACAGATCCTACCCTCAGGTCTGGAACTCAGTGGCAAAGGCCGGCTGGGTACACCTGCACTTCCACACCACCACACTGAGCCGTGACCCTCCCCTTCCCGCAGCAGAGATGGCACAGCAGGGCTCACCCGGCAACAGCTCTTCTTTTCCTCCCACAACACATCCCTTGGTCAAGGTCAAAAGGGAAGAGGAGGGCTAGGAGCAGGCACCTTCTGCTCCAAGTTCCACCAGAACCCTCAGTCTCAGAACCTCCGCTGCCACAGCTGTGGCACTTCAAGCTGGCCCCTTGGCAAGGACTAAGGCATTGCTGAGTATTCCTCCTGAAGCTTTTTAGTAAAAAAGCTCTGGTCACACTAGAGTCTCACCAGACGCCTGCCCACAAACCAACCTCCCAGAGGAGCCAGGGCCTAACCTGGGGGTGGAGGAGGACTGGACCCTTCCCTACTCCTCAGGCTTGGGAGGATGGGGCCTGCTGCATGGGGAGGAGGGTGACCTGGACCTAGGATAGATGGGCTGGATGCTGGGTGTCCTGATGCAGCCACACACAAATCCTTCCTCCTTCTCCTCTTTCTCCTCCCCCTCTCTCCCTAAGACAAAGACACAGGCTCGGTGCCTGTGGCTCAAGCGGGTAAGGTGCCAGCCACATACACCTAAGGTGGCGGGTTTGAACCCAGCCCAGGCCTGCCAAACAACAATGATAGCTGCAACCAAAAAATGGCCAGGTGTTGTGGTGGGCGCCTGTAGTCCCAGCTACTTGGGAGGCTGAGGCAGGAGACTCGCTTGAGCCCAGGAGTTGGAGGTTGCTGTGAGCTGTGATGCCATGGCACTCTACCCAGGGGGACAGCTTGAGGCTCCATCTAAAAAAAAAAAAAAGACAAAGACACAAAGGATCTGCCTATCCCCACTCCCTGAGAAGTTTGCACCAAAAGACCCTAACCTTCCAGGCAAGCTGTGGAATTTATCCACCCCTTATGACCCCATATGAAAGGGGTCTCTAACTGCCACCAGGTGCGGGTGCCATCTTAGCACTGCCCAAGCAGGTCACCTTCCCTTTTCAGTAAACATGAACATGTCCTCTGTGGCCTCAACTCTGGGTGCCATCATTCATTTACACCTTTCCCTAGAGAAGAGGAGAAGTACCCAAGAACCTCAGGGGAGACTGAGCACAGGCTATGCATCAGAAATACCAAGCTAGGCAGGAAGGAGCATCAAGCCCTGGCCATGGGGTTTGGAAAAACAGTTAAGGGACTCTTGGAAGTATGTGTCATTGGACACCTGCCCCCTCAAAACACCCCCTTCATCTGCTGCATCTTCAACAGTGAGCACTGAACTGGGAGTCTGCTTGGGTGGCCCCAGAGGCCAGCACCTGAGGGTGGGGATTGAATGGGGGTAGTGGTGGGGGAGGCACAGGGCAGCCTAGGGGCATATTTGGAGTGGGTGATGGGTCCTCTTTAACCCAGAGCCCACTGCCAAAAGGATGATTCTTAGCTCCCTTTTATAGGCCAGGAAATCGAGGCTGACGATGGCAGTGCAACTTCCCAGAAGCTTCACTTTTGTAAAGTGACTAAGTCAGAATTGAAACCCAATTCAGAAACCTTTGCTGTGTACTGTGCTCCTGAGTCATACAATGTTGGGGGTAGGAAGCGGGTTCATGGCAAAAGATAGGTATAAATATTAGAAGAAAAAGAACAGCCATAGGTGTATGTAAGAAAAAGGACAACAGAGGCATTTACACTTTACTTTGAAGAATTGTGTGAAAAAAGCAGCTATCAAGGGGTAATATTTCTAGAACAACATTCTACAGAACACACCAAAAGCTGCATAATTTAGCATCTTGTTATACACTAATAACAGTAAAGCAGCAAATACCAATGTGAAGATTCCCACACAACTTTGCTTGACAATCCCATTTCACCACCTCTTAATGTTCTAAATGTGCTACTGTGGGATATTTTGTTCTTTACTTAACATCGGCTACTGCAATAAATTCTTGTTTCTCCAAAATGTATTTAAAGGATGCAATGCCACAGATAATTGAACAGACAGGCTGGCTAACATTAATAAATATATTTATTTCACTCTCTGCCCAATTCTAAAGCTCCAAACTAGGATTTGGCAAATCTTTTCTGTAAAAGGTCAAATATTAAATACTTTAGGCTTCACAGGCCATATGGGCTCTGTGGCAGCTATTCAACTCTGCGCTTCCAGTGTGTGAAAGCGACAGTAGACAATATGTAAACAAATGAGCATGGCTGTGTTCCAATAAAACTTTATTTACAAGAAACCAGATTTAGCCCACAGCAACAGTTTGCCAAGGCTTGCTCTAAAAAACATGACCCTCACCAAGAAGGAAAAAATGCACTCATGTTCTTATTTACTCTTGGAGAAGAACTGAAGTCCAAGTGAATGCCTATTCTTTTATTTTATACACAATTTTTAGAAACTAGGCTATTTTCTTGCTTACAGAATATAGCAAAATAGAAGCAAAAATTTTAAAGCAGGGGTATTGATATTAGCCAATATAGCAAAGTCTAAAATGCTTAGAACATTGTCAGAAGACTGAAACAGCAAAGCGGTCTGAGATAGTTAGCACAGGGGCAAACCAGTCTCACCATTGTCCCTAACCCCCTTAATATCATCTTAATCATTTTAGTATCACCTAACTCAAAATTACCAACAGAGAGATTCCATTTAATCTCTTTGAGGCAGAAGAAGCAGAGACATACAGGATCCATTTAAAAAGACCCATGAAAATTGGCTACACTCATAAGTTTTGAAACTGACTGAATAAACTTCAGTTATCTAGAAGACACATATTGTGAAATAATTAATTCCCCAGATGATAGTAGGACAACAAAAATAAAGCACTGACTACAAGACATGCATTATTCCAATTGTTTTACATAGATTTACTTAACTCCACAACAACCAAACCAGGTAGATACTGTTATTATTCCATCTTCAAATAATGAAATGGAGGTACCTGGAGAGTGAGCCATTTTCCCAAAGTGACACAGCTGCTCAGTAGCAAAGCTGGGACCTGAACCCAGGTACTCCGGCTCCAGGGACCTGAATTTAATTGCTACACTATGCTGAAGCATTGCTTTATACCCATCTGTGGACTGCCATTGTTCAAAGCCTAGGAATATGATAAAATATATTTTAAAATCTCTACTAAATATAGTCTTCAGAATCTAAAGATTGAGACATGGGAGTGTTTTTTGATGCCTCGGGGTAAAGAATGTTAAATGTCTGTTATTTTTGTTCACTTCCACCAAAATGAAATGATTGCTTGGATGTTAGATTGAGATTTTACTCTCTCTCAGTGTTGCATTTAAAATTGTGTGTAAAATGAGCCAGAGAAATAAACAGGAAATAAATGAAGTTATGGGAAAATTCTTTTTAGGTGTTCCTAGTTCAATCAGGAAAATATGAGGTTTTGAAATGCGTTAGTCCTCCTGTTTTTGGGTCAGGATGTGAAGATTAAAACAGATGTTGTATTTGTTGTCTTTACTTCTCAAATAGCTTGTTTGTAAATTTGGTTTATATGGAAGAAAGGAACTTGATTGTTAAAATAACTGAGGATGTGATCAGTTTAACACCCCACAAAAATACCTAAACTTAATATATCCAAGGAAAAAGACTAAAATTTTGACAGAATCATAGTTTTTATTAAAACCTGATGTTTTATTAGAAGAAAATTATAAATTTGTGGAGAGATCTTTTAAAATAGCAATAATCTGAAAAATATTTTTGTTTGTTGAATAGGGATCTGTGCTCTTTTTTATTTGTGATATATAGTAGAACCTCTGTCAGTTGGCCACCCAAAGGACTGCTATAAACTGATTAGTACACAGAGGTGGTTGACATAAGGAACTAGACCTACTGTACTGAGGCACACGTGTGGTACATGTCCAGTCTATGAAAATTGGGTCAACTTAAGGCAATGTAGTCAATGTAGGGAGGTGGTCAACTATGGAGGTTTTACTGTATACATTTTTATAATTCCTACAAGTTCAGATTAGAGAAAAATCTAGCTTCTAGAAAAGAGAGAGGCTACAAACCAAGCTTATGTTTGTTTCACGTTTGCTTAACTCCACGTAAGAAAACTTTTCTTCAAAAGCTATGCATTTACTTTATAGCAGTTATCCCAAATAAGGAGTTAGAATTCACTGCAAAGTTTATGAAATACTGAAGGAACTGTGGAGAACACATAAATTTGAACAGCCATTTCATCTTTGTTGCCGATGTTTCATTTTCTTCCCACCTTTTGGTGAGACTACAAGGCAAGGGATTAGATATCTGACACAGAGGAGGATGGCTGAGGCAGAGAGAGAAAAACATCCGAGGACCACTTTTTCACTCTGAGATATAAATAATAAATCATAGCAATCTCTATAATAATGTTCAGTGAGGTATTAATAGCCTTGGAAAATTTTTAACATATGGATTAAGAATTTAAAAGTAAAATCATATTCTTAATTTCCAGATGGCAAAATATTATTTTTCTTATTTAACTTACTGGGTACAATGCCTAGATTCTGCAAAGGCACACTTTAGAACAGAAAGGAAAGATACGGAAAAAAGTATGGCAGAAATTGGTTAGTGGATCACTGGTATGGACTGAACATTCATATCTCCCCAGAATCCTATGCTCAGATCTAACCCTCAATGTCAGATGTTTGGAGATAGGGTCTTTGGAAGGTAATCGGGTCATGAGAGATCATGATCAGATCAGGAGAGATCAGGCCATCATGAATGGAATTACTGTCCTCAGAAGAGGCCAGAAAGCCAGCTTACTGTTTGCACTGTGTGAGAATACTATAGGAAGCCAACCATCTGTAACCCCAAAGAGGGTCCTCACCAGCACCCGACCGTGCTGACACACTGATGTCAGACTTCCAGCCTCCAGAACCATGAAAAACAAATTTCTGTTGTTTATAAGCCACCCAGTCCATGGGACTTGTTGTTATAGCTGTCTGAACTACAATAACCACCAAACCACTTTCTATTCTTCCAAGGGACAGATGGGACTACAGCCCTAGCGTCCCTCCCACTAGGTGGGATATGGAACCAAGTGCTGGCCAAGAGAAGCTGAGTGGCCCCCCATGAGTTCTCCTTTGCCAAAGCACCCAGCCTGGATGCCGACGGTGACAAAGTGGTGTGAGTAATGTCACAAGAACACTACCTAAATGAATGAGAGATATCTGCCCATCAAGAATACCCAGTTTAGGCTTTGGTTAAGTGAGAAATAAACTTCTAAGTTAAGTCAATGGCATTTCAGATTTTACATGTTACAGTAGCTAATGTTTCCAAGCTAATATGCAGAAGCTGATGAGATGTAAAGAGCTCAAAATATGTTTTCCAGAATGATGAAATTCTGCTTTATATAAACATTTACAAATCTGATCACATCGTGGGTCCACCATTTCTTTATCTCCAAAATAAGCTTGGAGATTCTTTAAAAGTATAATTTTATAAGAAAATTTACATATGTCTACCCAGCATTTTTTTGCATATCCCAAAGTTTGGTCATTCCTCAATTATTAACATACTAATACTTTGAGGAGCAGAACAGCAGCCCCCAAAGTTAACCCTTTTTCTAGGATTATCCTAAAAGTTCTGCAAACATGAAATATACATGTCTACAAGGCTATGAGCATCTGGAGTAAACCAGGTCTTATTCATCTTTGTGTGTCTAGCATGTAATTCTCTTTATTTATTTATTTTTTTTTTTTTGAGACAGAGCCTCAAGCTGTCCCCCTGGGTAGAGTGCTGTGGCATCCAACTTCTGGGCTCAAGCGAGTCTCCTGCCTCTACCTCCCAAGTAGCTGAGACTACAGGTGCCACCACAACACCCGACTATCTTTTGGTTGCAGCCATCATTGTTGTTTGGCGGGCCTGGGCTGGATTCGAACCCGCCACCTTAGGCATATGTGGCTGGCGCCCTAGCCGATTGAGCCACAGGCGCCAAGCTAATTCTCTTTATTTTTAATAAATGACTAAAGTCATATTAAGAAGTTAAGAAAAATTCTGTCACTATAATTTTATGTTACTGAAGAAATTCTCTTATCCAATCACTAAAAACACAAGAACATCAGGACAATTGTCCTAGATCCAGTTTTCAAACCGTACTATAAATGACATTCTTCCATTTCTGGAAAGTTCCCTCACGAATTGCTGGGCTGTGTGAGATAAAGATGGGAGTGAATCCACTCCACTTTTATATATTTTACTTATTTTTCTTCCTCTATGCCATGGTTTCAACATTTTTATAGAAAGAGTGTATAGGTGAAATGGATTACCATGTCAGCCTAATCAATATTGCTGTCAGGAAATTGTCAAACCCATAACAACAGTGAGCTCACGCAGCTGAAATGTAGGACACAGCTGTGGCCAATATTTCAAAAAACATCATAGAACTAGCTAGTTGGGATTCAAAACTGCTGACTGGACTTCATTCAGAAAGTCATTTTGACCATTCATTTTATTCCTAAAAGATCTAGGGATAAGCATCACCTCAAAACCAACATAATTATAACATTCATGAAACTTAATGAGAATCAAGACAGGAAGAAAACAATCTAAGAACATCTTCGGTCTAACAAATTTTCTAACTCACCTTTTCCCATGAGTAAACTGTATCCTGTAAAGTTTCATCATCAACAGTTCCAAAGATAGGCTGTTAAGGAATGCTTATCTAATTATTGACTTAATTCTAAATCTAAGTGAAAGGAAAATTACAGCACAAGCTTCACCAACAAGAAAATTCATCTTCTTTGAGAGAAGCAGACATAGCTTAGAAAGTTCACCAAACTAATGAACAAGAATCATTTCTATATTTTCATTTTAAAAATTGATAATATAGGCTTGGCGCCTGTAGCTCAGTGGTTACAGTGCTGGCCACATACACCAGGGCTGGCAGGTTCAAATGCTGCCTAGGACTGCTAAACAACAACAACTACAAAAAAAAAAAAAAAAAAAAAAATAGCCAGGTGTTGTGGCAGGCACCTGTAGTCCAGCTACCCGGAGGCTGAGTCAAGAGAATTGCTTAAGCCTAAGAGTTTAAGGTTGCTGTGAGCTGCAATGCCACAGCACTCTACCAAGGGCCACATAGTGAGACTCTGTCTCAAAAAAACAAAAAAAATTGATACTATAAATACCTTTTATTAATGTACTGATAATAGTTAGAATAAGTAACATTTATATAGCACTTAGATGTTTATTAAATATGTTTTTGTATAAAATACCATATTTATTTATCATAGTAAGTAAACCTATTGGTAATTTTAATCCTCAAGTAACTGAAGCTCTAACAGCCTTCACAACTGTTCAAGGGAGACTTGCCATGCTGTTAAAGTACTCTCCATTAATGGGAATATGCTTTTAGAGGTAAAGGATCCTAAGTCTTGTGCCATAAGCTGCCGTAATAATAATAGTGTTCAAGCAGTCCAGCACATTACAAATTACATATTAAAATATTCTTTTATAATTTTTTTTCATTGTATTGCTGATACCAATCCAATAAAATACATAATATATATTCGTGTTTTCCTTTTCAGATGTAGAGACTGAGGCTTAGAAAAATTTCATGATCTGACTATGATCCATTTGACTCCATGATTAATTTGCTAAGATGTTCTGTTTCTTGAAATTGTAAATTAGAGCGACACAATTTTGGCTAATGATAACTACAATAGGAAATATATCACAGTACACAGAATATAATCATTAGAATAATTGATTGTCCTGAAATTACGTGGAAATTCCTCCTCCACCAGTGTCTTGCCTCCTAAACGGAGGGATTTACACAAATCTAAAACCCTTAACTCCTTTCGGATGTGTTTTTTCTCTGGGTAGGGGATGTTTGTTTCATTTGTTCTGCTCTGCTTTCTGTAAAATATGCTCAAGGTGGAACAGCAACTCTTTTGAAAATGCCAAGTAGGAATAATTAAATTCTTGGACAAGATTAAGCAATCTGATCAGTCCTATATATAACACAGGAAAAACGTCTTAGGGAAGAACAAGTTTTTCCAAAAACAAAATTTACCCAAAAAAAAGAGAAAGAAGAAAAAAAAAAAAAAAACCTCACTGGAAAATGTAATTCAATCAAGAAATAATATTTTTTTTCCAATTTGGATTGATGTCATTGCTTTAGTAGGTAGTGTTAATAGTCTCCAAATGCCAGTGTGTATTCATGAGCACTTAGCAAGTTCATGATGTGATACTTTCCTTTTTGGAAACATCTTTTGTCAAATCCATCTGTCTATGGCAGATACGCATAGTTTTACAGAACCTTATCTGCAAAAGAACTTCCACCGTCAGACAAAAATGACTTTACAAAATAGGAGTGGAGAGAAGAGAGAACAACTACTGCCGTCTGGGAGAGCCTTTCCTTTTCCCAACAGGCCTTGCCTACAGCCCAGCATCCACTGTCCTCCGGCGGCCCCTCAACTCCTTTCCTTAATGTTCTGCTGTTTCCCAAGAAGGTGATGTTAGTCTAGCATCTCTGGGAGAGCGAAAAAGATAGAGGAAGCACCAACGCAAGGTGCAAATACCTCTGGTGTATGCCCAGGATTTCCCTGAGCCCTGGTTTCATCTGAGTTATGTTTATTTGATTAGTGTTTGATAATCAAGCATAAGGAGGGAGCCTTAGGCAGGAGAAGGTAAGAGGGGATGTGAAGGCCACAGCAAGAGAGCTACATGGACCCCAGGAAGGAGCCTAGTTAGAAGCCTGATGCTAATTCAAATAAAGCAGCTTCCCTTGCCTCTTCTTACACCTAGCTGGGCCCCAATCACCTTGAGGGATGGGACCGTATCCCTTTTATAGATGCTTCCCTTTCTTCCACTCGTACAGTTATAGAATACATAACGAAGGATGAGCCAGCCCCTACTGTTAATGTCTATAGCAAGAGAAACTCCCCAAATGAACTTGCTATTCTAGCTCAATAAAGGAATGCATCACACCATTTCATCATGAAGCAATAGCATTTCTAGAATAATATGTTAAAATTACATTTTTTCACAGCTACCTGTTTTACCTATATTTGGTTGATACAGAAAAGGATTCTATGTTGGTTACTTTTCTTTTACAAACTTCATCCATTGGTGTGATCTAAAAGGGTGTCCTATTTCAGAAAGTAAAAACATTTTTAACAACAAAACTTTGCATTTTCAGGGTGATCTAAGCCTAAAATTTTTGCAAAAACAACTAATCTCTCTCTCCTACTGTAGCCATGTCAGTCATTTAAATAGGTGCAACCAAAAATAAACTACTTGGAGTCTGTAATGTTATTTTTATGAGAACTAGCAAATAATTACTATAGTGATCAGAAGTTTATACGTGCCACAGAACCCGTGATTTTAAAACCTATTTAAATGATGTATGCTTGAGATTTATATATAACACAAACATATGTGTGTATATGTGTGTGTATGTATGTGTGTGTATATATCATAGTCTAAACAGGAAAAGATAAACAAAAAGCCACCTGAAAAATGACCCAAAGTTATAAAAAATGACCTATATGCTGTATTGAGAAAAAGCATAAAAATTATTTGGGAGGAAGAAAAATCTTTCTAAGCATTAACTTCATAGGCAAAAGCCTTATTATATTTTTTTACAATAGGCTAGGAGAAATAAATGATAGTTTAAAAGCAAAAAGACTAAATTGCTTACGTGTACCAGTCTAGACTCGGCATTAATTCTATTTTACAGTGAATAATATAGAAGGCAATAAAATGCTGTTTTTTTTCTCCCTCTCATTTCAGTCTGCTCCAGCTTTAGCTGAAACCTTGTTAGCAACAGCAGTTACCCCCAGCAATCACACAAACCTCACAAAGGCTTCCCTGAGATAATTTGATCTGCTCCAACCACAAATTCCAAACCACATACTTTCTTACCCCAGGGTTGTGTCTGTGTGTGTTTAATTTACTTCTTATAAGGCTTTTAAAAACAAGCTCATGGTTTCTCTTTCAGCGAACTGCCACACAAACAGAACCACCGAAGAGCATTTTTGGACATATACATTTTTTTTTAGTTATTCCTAGTATATGTCAGAAATCAGTTTCAGGTTGCTATGAACATGAGACGTATTGCTGCAATCATTTACATCTCGCCTTTTTCTGTGCCCTAACTGCTATGTACCTGTGTCCCCCCAAAAGACTGACTATCGTTTGTTGCTCACTCTGAGCTTTGCACGGTAGGGGTAGGAAACCTTGAAACTTGCCTGGCTGAAGTGCCCTCTGAGCCATTGCTTTGACGCTAGCATCCTGTTTTAACCTGCTCATGTTGGACCTTTATCACTTTACTGACCCCGTAAAATAAAACAAACAGGGCTAGCAGATGCATCCTTCCAAAGGCAGCTTAACTGTGATTCAAGGCGAAAGCCTGGAATAACCCTGCCAAGAAGCTTTAAGATTCATCACATCGAACTTGATACATACAGTACAGCACCTTGAAAACAAATTATCTGCTAGTTCAGTATTTTCTACTTATAATCACTCCCTCCCAGGGCATGTAATTAATTTACTGAGCTTACCAAAAACAAAAAGTCAGGATTACTCACACAGTCTTGAAGATGCAATGTCAGCTATTTAGGACAGAAACACCCAAGGCCGTGTTAGAACTCAGTTACCACTCCATATGCCTTAAAGCAGGAGCTGGCAGGCCTCTGGAATACAGCAACTATAGGACTCCTGCTTCTAGTACGCTGGGCTATAATCTATGAAACTGAGCCCCAGATCCAGCCAATCACTTAGCTCCTCATAACAAGTCTAACTGGCTCTGGAAAGCTGAAAGGGCTGCACTGGAACAACATAGATGAGATATTCCACACAATAATCTGCTTATCTGGAATCGCTTTGCTTTGAAAGGCCAGAGAAGAATCACAGCTTCATTGTCTGAGGGGGAGAGGACAGGTGATCTGGGAGAAACACAGCTACACCTGGAGCCAGAGCTTTCCACGGCTTGGCAGTCCCCACCGTGCCGGCATTCCAAGACCTGAGCCACCCTAGAAACCCAAGGGCAGCTACGGCAGCAAAAGCCTGAGGTAATTTTCATCTTCCTTTTTATTTTTAGCAAGAATAATGCTGAGTGAAAATGATAACATTAAGTGGCTGAGGCAACTAGATATGCTTGAGTCTTAGCCTACCTTTTTCTCTCCTGATCTTTTGTAGGATCATTTGTGATTAAGCGTGAGAGGAGGGAGGCTTAATGTGCCTGAAATAAACTTGAAATGAAAATGACCCTTGGGGGAAGAAAATTGAGGATTTTCCAGAATAGTTTTGGAGCTACCTTTTCAAATGGGCAGGCTTTTCACACACACACACACCCACACACACACACACACACACAGAGAGAGAAACAAGAGCAAATGGGCTGAGACAGGGAGGACAGGGTTTCAGGAACACAATGAAAGGTTTTCCATATCTTAAAGAAAATACCTGTGCTTCCAGAGAAACCTGGGAAGGTAAGTTACTGCCCAGCTCCTCTGGCCCTTATGACTTAAGCCGTAGAAGAATGTTCTCTGTTCACAATCCTTAGGAGGATTGGCACAGGGAAACTTAAAAATCATAAAAGAGACTCAACAGTGCTCCTTGGTTCAGGTTTTTGTTGTTTTCTTTATAATATTTGCCTGGTTCCCCATTACATTTTAGTGTTAATTATAACAACTACTTGTCATACGATATTTCTAAATGTGTAGTTGTTCCAGGATCTATGGAAAGCATTTTTAAGTTAAAATTATGATAGAAGTGACTAAACTAGGAAAGCAAAAAAAAAAAAAAAGATGGAACTGACATGCACAGAACCCCAACACCACACACTTTAGACACTTGAGATACTTAATGCCAAATCCTTCTTAATTCTCAGCAAATTGTGTGTTTTTGTAATGTAGTAGTGAGTGTAATATTAATAACAAAAAAGATCTTAGCCATACAATTTTAAATAACTGAATCATCATTACGTTTCTAAAATGATAATAGAATGTATACAGTATTGTTGCGTGTGTTATTGGACATAAAGCTTCTAAAGGAAGAAGCTGAGAAGAAAAACTTGCTCTGTGTAGTGGGGAAGTGTAATCAACAGTAATTGCAGAGACACTGATGCACTTTTATTGGCTGTAGATAACTGACTAAATTCAACTTGAGATTTGACACCAGGAAGAAAAACACAGCAGAAGACACAGAACAGAAGAAGCGATCCATTGGCAACTTCCCCCAGGGTTTGTCCTTTGAATTGTCCAATTTGTAGTAGCCAAGAAAGAATATTTTTGCTCTATTTAAATAGTTCTTATTTCATCAAACATCTGTCTACTTGACAGCGCTGCTGCCTATGTAAGAATGGAAACTTCTAAGGAAGACAGGCTGTTAGAATTTTTTTGTCCCCTCTACTGAAAGATAACATACATTATCTAGTCTGAAATGGAAAACAAGTCTTTAAAGTAATATTGTCATTGAATCCTGCTTTTCATCCCAGTCATAAAATTACTGTGCCTACTGTGCTACTTACATACAGATACAGCACTGTTCTTGAGTTTCCTCACATGTAAAAAAATTACTGAGCCTACTGTGCTGCTTAAAATTGTTGTCTTTGCCCAGTAATAAAATTCCGTTAAGATCCCCTTAAATTATTACTTTCAAATCTTTTATCAACAGAAAAGGCCAGAATCCTCAAAACTAAAGCATGATGTCATTTCCCATGTATCCCTGTCCAGAAATTTCCCATAGGAAGACCTCACCTCCTACAGCTTTGAAGAAAACCATCTCACTTCCCAAGATAACAGTCAGCGACTATCCGGCAAGCCATCTGAGTTGAAGTTTTTGTGGTTTTCGCATATTCTGTTTCAACATATAACTAAGTTATAGACTGACGCCTGGATCCTGAGCCCCTACAAACACCAAAAGTTTTGTTTGACTCAACGTCAAGCTATTAGTAAGTAATGGTCACTCCACAACACATTGATGATACAGATTTCTAAAACTGAAACAAAGGAAGTGACGTCTCAGTATGAGATCCAACCTGAGCCTACTGTGCTGCTTACATCTGTTGTCTTTGCCCTTCAAAACAAAGCAACAGAAAAAAAAATTAAAAAAATACATACCAATACTATAATCTTCCTTTGCCTAAAATTGTTTAAGAAACATGTTAGTCCAAAGTGGACATTAGTCTCAATTCATCGGGACTTATTAACAGGCTCTGGCTAGAAAGACTATCTCCTGTCATCACCATCAATTAATGTCTGTGGTTAGTTATCACATCAAGCTCTAAGAAGCTCCTGGTATACAAAGGTCACCCAAACAGCTAAGTCCTCACTCATATTTCCTAGATCTCAACCCCACAGGCAAGTAATAGGATGATCTTGATGAAAGATCATCTTTTTTCTGAGCTGACAACTGTCAGCAAATCTCAAGTAACAAAGTAGTTATGGTGACTGAAGTGTCTCATAACCTGAGCCAAGAATGATTTCTGGGCCTGTAAGCTAATCTGTCTGGCCCTGCAGTTTATGCAGTCCAAGTAATCACTCATGAGAAGACTATAGGTGACGTCAGACCCACCGTCTTAGCATATCTAACCAGTTAAGATTGGCAGGGTATAAACTCCATTCCAGGTGACACGGATAAAGACCCCATTGTTCTCACAAGGGTAGCCTCTGCCTAAAGAAACTCTAGACATTGGGATCAGCTCCTTGGTCAGAAACTACTAAGGTTCCAGTGCTGACATTTGGAGCCAGTACCTTATTGTGTAAGCTGAAAAAAGAAAAACAGTTGCTTAAAAAAAAAGAAAAAATCAGTGAGAAGGCCTGCCTCACCTTAACAAAGCAAAAAATGTTTTAATTTAAATGAAAAAACATGGATAATAGGGATGTAAGTCTGTGATCACTGCAGGGATTAGGTTTGTTTTCCTGGTTCAGATAATAAAAGCCTTTATCTGGGCACACGGACCTCAAATTCAAATTTGTTCTTGGCACACGGGGGGAATTTTTGGTTAGTGTTTTGTTGTTGTCTTTTAATTCAGTCTCTCTTAAGAACATGAACATATGGGATCATACTAATAATGTATGTGACAAGATTCTAAAATATACTGCATTTAAAATTCAATTAACATAACCCAGCAACCTTTTGCACTCATAAACTCTTCTTCTAGGTAATGAGACCTGAACCAAGGAATTGATTTCTCTATGGTCTTGCTCTTTGCCCAAGTTTCTCAAAAACATTATGACCTGACATATACAAAGATTGGCAATTATATTGAATAAGAGAAGATTGGCTGGGTTGGAGGGTGGGGATGTTCCTAATATTTGATGCTAAGACCAGCTGTTTGCTCCAAGCCATATGTAAAGCAGTATAACATGGAGGTTGATAGCATAAACTCTATAGCTAGACTACCCGGGTTCAAATCCCAGCTCTGACCTTTAATTATTGGACCTTGAGCAAGCTACTTACATACAGATACAGCACTGTTCTTGAGTTTCCTCACATGTAAAATGGTTTCACACACAGTAACTAGCTCCTAGGTCAGGTGTAAAGACTAATGAGCAAATACATTGTTACAACTGAGCCTGTTACATGGTGAATGTTCATTAAAAGAAAACTATCATCTTTATTATATTAAGTTCATGACAGTAAATATACACAATACTCAAAAGAGAGATGAATTACAAAGAGCCAAATGTGGTCAAATGTATCTGCTAACATTTACTAGCATTGCATTTCAGATAATATTTATAAGTAAGATTTTGTCTTAAAGCCTCTAAGATAACCACATAGTGAAGTGCTGTCAGTCGCTGGAAATTACCAGTTTTCTGCCTGGTTATCACTTGACACTTTTAACCCTACCCTGCCCTTAGCGTGTCATGGGAGGACACTAAGCCAGGATGTGACACACAAGGGGCAATTGTGGTAAACGTGATTCATATGGCAGTTGGTATGAGGCTCAGCCTAGTTTAAAGATTCCTGCATGAAGGGATAAAAATAATGGGAACCACTAATCTTCAGTCATGGTATCCTAACCAAAATAAGATTTGAAAGGGGGCGGGAGGAAGAGTGGTACCTATCATGAACACCTGTGCTGATTATCCAAAATACATGAACCATGTCTGGAATTCACACTGAATTACCAGCTTAAATATGAGAGAATGTTGAGGCTAACTATCTCCTTCCCACCCACGGATGAGGGATTTCTCTGAGTGATGGAGTCAATGGAGGTTTAGCATGCTAAGAAGGGGCAGAGGAAAAAAAAAAAAAAAGTCTGCTTGGTGAAGGAACAGCCACCCAAGTGAAGGAACATGGACTTCCACACCCAATCACTCATCTGTTCATTCGTGAACTCATTCACTCACAAGTGGTCTTCACCCTTCTCTCCTCCACTCCTCTATAAACACCCACCAGCTACATCTACCCACTTCCTGCTCCAAAGAGAGCCCACAATTGTGCCCAGAGCCACAAGCCTGCAATTGCAGCCCCTCCATCGGCACGCCCTTCCCCAGCGCCACAGAGATCAAGGAAAATGAGCTCCTTCCCTATCAAGCCCTTCCTACCCTCCTCCTCTCCATGGACGGTGGTTACTCTCTGCTGAGTGAACTCATCAATACCATTTACCACATCAATTAGCACAAAAGGACAAATAAACATTGGAAAAATTAGGGACATTTTCAGTTTAACCAAAAAATGCTATAAAAATGAAACAGAACACTTTGTGCAAAATCAAAATTCTAATGAAATCAAAGGCTAAGACTTAATAGACACAGACAAGCTCTTTACCAGGGTTAGAGAATCATCTCTGATCTTCCTCAGCAAGTTGATAAAGAAATGCAGGAAGCCCACCACCATTACTAGGGGGGAGTATATATTTGAAAGCTTTGTATGGGGCCAGGCTAGGAGTTGAATGAGCTAAGTTAAATCTCACTTATACTAATTATCCTGCTCTGGCACAAGAATGCACTGGGGGCTGAGGGTGTCTCAGATGCAGAGATAGGTAATTACTTCCCCTCCCCCTCTGCTGTACACTCCGCACACCACCTGCTGCCATCCAGTCCCCTCACCAGGGATAGTTCCTTAGCACTGCCAAGAAGGAGGATGGAAGGGGCTGGAGAGTTTTAAGAATCAGCATATTCTGGAGGGTAGCCCCCAGAATTGCGGCACAGGTCCAATTTATCTTTAGCTCCTCTCCCACTCATTTCTCCCCCACCCCAAATAGTGCCCCTAGCTTCCTCCACCAAAGGGGCCAACAGAGGGGCGGTCCTCCCTTCCCATCAAAAGATTCCTTTTGTGTTCCATCCCTAGAGCAGCAGAGCAAGCCAACCTCTGAGAATGTGATTAAATATCCCTGCTGCCTTCCAAGTGGCATTTCATTTTAGTAGGAAATTTCTAGAAATAAAGCTGAGAACCAAGGAGATAACCACCAGTGACCATGTTAGGTCCTATGGAGCATGACAATGAGTACAGAAGGTAGGTGGGCTTTCTGGGCCTAGAGAATTGCATCACCACATCAGCCACCCTCTCCTCTCAGGGGGTGGCACATCCTCGGGCCAAGGAGAAGGCCATGCCTCCACCTCCCCGTGGAGGACCATCACACATGGTTATGCAACCTGTACAACCACCTGTAAGTCCTGCCCCTGTGTCCCTGAGTCTTTCCTCTCTACATCCAGAGTCCAGGCCACCACTAAGAAGAAAAGTTTTCTTAATCGTTTAATCTCCGCACACAAAGAGGTAAATGCCACACATAGTGCCTCGAAAACAATTTGGCTATGGAGATACATTTGGAGTCACCAGCTGCTAAGAGACACGAGTTGCTCAGTGTCTCACAGTCCATAAGACTTGGTTCCTCTTTTTGCCATGAGAACGTAGGCACAGAAATCAGAGGAGTGGAAGGAAAGCAGATCACACCTGAGTCACACTTGTGCTATAAAAGTGTCTCTGGAACTTCAGATTTACCCAAGGCACTAGAAAATAATGGCAGATCCCTGGCTCCCAGTACAGGATGCCGATCCCATAGGTCTAGAATAGAACTGAGGAATTTGCATCTTCGTTAGCTCTTTTCCACCAGCTCTCAGTGCCGAGTCATCATGGATTGCTCCTTGGGGAACACTGAGACAGTGCATGTAAACCACATAACAAAAGCCTGGCACACTACAAATTTTCAGTACTTACTACCTATAATTATTATGAATCAGAATTGATCCCTGCTTCATATACTCACCTTAGACATGACCTTTTGCTAAGTGTAACTTGCACCTGGGTGTGGCTATATGGTAGCAAGCCAGGAGTTGCTTTAGTTCAAGAGAAAGAAATGAGAAGAGGGATGAAGAGGTATGTGGATGTGTCTTTCTGACGATCCTTTAACCCTTGATTACATCTCTTGAACCCTAATTATCCCCTATCCCACAGGTTTGAAAGGATTACACAGAAGTATCTGAAATAATTATCTATGGACCAGAAATTCCCAAGGTAAAAACCCTCAAAATATTACCATCTTCATTCATCTATCTCAGATGTGGAAAACTCAAACAAGGTTTGGTTGTTTCTTTGTACAGCAAAGCAGACCCCATGTGAACAGGGCGTTTCATGATGGCTGAGCCTACCAACTTTGGCATAATACAGGAGATTAAATCCCAAACCTAACTGGCTGTTGTGTTCCTGAGAGTCCAGGCTATTTCCTTTTGCTGCTGATGTGGTGGTTGGAGCTAAGTGTGTCTACTCACCCCTTGGACTCACTCCTCACAGTAAATGGGATGGCCCTTCCGGAAATCTTCTGTTTGGTTTGCATGCTCCTGATTATAGGACAAAGCTCTATTGTTTAAGAGCCTAAATAACAGAAGCTTTGTTCTTCCAAAACCAAGAGGGAAGCTGTGGAAATATCCAAAATCACTAGTCTTAAACTGTCTAAGGATGACAAGACTGAAATATTATTTTAGGCTATCCACCAGCATCAGTCACTCAATCTCTGTACCGGCCTCAGCAAACAATGACTCAATATGGCCTTTTTCTGACACACTGCAGCCTTAGGAAAATACTGTTCTGCATATTTGGAACTAGGGCTCTTCCTGCATTAAAATAAATGGAGGCTATTCAAAGCCCACTTTCCCTCTCAGAGTCCTGGGCACAGGAACACAGCTGTTTGCACGCATATAAAAAAAGAAAAATGGAAACTGTAAATGAAAAAAACAAATTCAAGTATTTTTTTTTTCTTACTCCATCTCAGGGCCTTGACATGTGTTTTATTGCTTGAGTCTCACAATAAACACAAGGATGCTGGGAGTATTATCCCCATTTTTACCAAGAATAAGAAAAGTTAAATAAGTTTCCCTGAGGACACGGAGTTGGAAAGTGGCAAAGATGGGAATTAATAGGAAAGGAAGTAAAGGGAGCCTCAAATCCTACCTGTGAAGATTTAAATGAACAGCCTCTCATATTTCTATTAATATACCTGAACATAAATGTGATCATTCTGTTTCATAACTTGTTTTGTATCCCTGATTTTCCACATCAATTATATGAAGCTCCACTCGGTCATTTTTATCGACCACATGGGATTTCACACTGGGCATTTACCATCATTTACTAGGCCAGTCCACTACTGATCAACATTGCAGTGATATTTCTAGCTTTCCCCATGAACATGCTTTTTCAAACATACTACATAAATGTGTGCTTTGACATTTGCATAGTCGTCCTCTTAGGATAAGTCTTAGGCTGAGAATTGTTGGGCAGACAGACTATACATTTTATATTTCAGTACATATCAGCTAACTGCCCTCCAAAAGGCTGTATCAGGTAGCTGCATGAGTTTGCCCATTTCCAGAAACTCCCAAGCACACTGGATTTAAACAAGCATTTACATTTCTGCCAAAATGAAGGGGAGAAATGATGGAGTTGCATTTCTTAATCATTAGGGAGGTTAGCCATCTTTTCGATGTGTTGGTCACTTGCAATTCTTTCAGAAATAAATTAGCCCAGTCCTCTTTCTACTTTTCTATTAGAGTCTGACTCCAAAATTTATTGCAAGTGCTTTCTCCCACCTTCTGCCGTTTTCTCATTGTCTGGGCTCCACAGAGCCCATTTGCTGATCTATTAGAGATGTTGATCTCTAGCCAAGAAAACCTCGGCAACATATTGCCAGAGTGATTAGTCAAGTTCCATAAAACACGTTCTGAGAAGAAAACTGGTTAAGTCTTAAAGAATAGAAAGCCATAAACTTCTCCTCAGTTGCCTGCCTCAGTCATCCTTTAAAGATCAGCAGTCTTTATCTTATAAGAAACAATGGATCCATTCAAACTTAATCTCCTTTTTCTGCACAGAAAAATTTGGATACAAGAAGAGGAGCCAAGAACAGTTCAGAGGAACATTCCCAAACCATGGGCTGGAAGGGAGGGAGGACACCCCACCCCACCCACCAACCCCACCCACACACATACACATGCATACTCTCCCATGCCCCAGGCAGAGGTAGGCCACAAAGACCCAACTTAGAGATGCCTTAGCTCAGAGGAAAATGAGGCCCACAGACATAAAGTAACTTGTCCAAAAACTGGCAATCAATAGGCCCCTAACTCCCTGAAAGAGCTAATTCCACTAGAAGACACAGGCCAAAAGTAAAGCCCAGAGCCCAAGTTGAGTCCCCAAAGCTTAAAACATTTATTTCACCCCCCAAAGTTCCAGGACTGTGTTAAAAGGTGTTATGACAAGGGAATGCTTATCCCAGGCCCAGGAACTGTGGCTAGCATGGTTCTGACTGGCTGTGGGCAGAATGCTGCAGGGACATGTTAGACTGCCCTCTTATTCCTGTACTCCAGAAAGAGTGTAACTAAATCCATACAGCAAAACAGGGCTGGTATCCAGCTCTCGTGCTAGCTTTTTTTCTTTACAAATATCACTTGTATAATTAGCTTAGCGTTTTTTCTATCCTATCTGTTCAGATTTAGCCAAATCCTAACTCTGTGCTAAAGAAAAGCACGTCTAGCCATGTAGTGGTCCTGTGCTCCCAGATGGGCTTCTGCTTTAGCCCAGCAGATACCCAAATATGAACAGAAGAAATGTCTATCCTATCTCATCCCACCTGCAGAAAAATGCACAGATGAGTGGCCCATCCATTCATTCCTTCCACCACATTCATTCCACCTACATGAGCAAAGACAAACAATTGGTTGGCTACCCAATGGCATGAGCCTCCCCTCTATGATACTCATGATGGTCTTGCCATGAAGCTCTTACCCAACCCAAACCAAAGCTCTATTCCACTCAACATGGATCCTTGGTAAGGCCTAGAAAAGCAGCCTCCTCTACTTTTTCTCAATTTGAAACATTTTTCTGACTTCTTTAGCTAGCCACATGGGCCAAATAGAATCAGTAGTTGACGTTGAGACTTAAAGGACACTTGGAAAAGCACATTTAGCAAGGCTTAGGATTCAGCACTGGTGACTGGGTTTTGCCAGGCAACCCACAGGCATCTAATCCTCCCCATGGCTGTCTGAGGTGCTCCTTTTTACCCATACTTTATAAAGAAACAGAGGAAATACGAAGGAATAGCTGACTTCTAGGCTCAGCTGATCCCTCTACAGAATTCCATGAACTTTCATTGAGACTCAGCAGTTCTTCCAAAAGACCAAGGGAAAGGTCTGTCTTGAGTGTTAACCTGTCATGGAAGTTAGTAATTCCTGGCTGCCTGATGTGCTGACTCCCCTCAGCTGCCTCTCTGGGGAGGGAAGGGTAATCTCATGTGGACGCCTCTCTTTGGGAGTAGGATGTTTTCCACAGAGAAATTCTTTCCAAAACTTAGTGCTTATTTTAGAAAAGTTGTGTGGATTCCCAGCCATCTTTGCACAGAAAGTCTGATACAGCTGAATCAAGGATAAATTCTCAAGTACATTTCAGCAACCCCATTGGTCATTACAAGAATTTAGAAATAAACAACAAAGAACCAGACAGGGAAAATAAACTGTGGGTCCAAAGCATTTGTGAATACATGAATTTTCAGCAGAGATTTGCTAATCCCTGTGGTATATTTCTCTCATATCCTTTGGGATTTTCCTATGAACTTTCAGGGTTTCAAGGGTCTTTATTTGCTGATTCTGAAGATTGGACTATATGTGGTTGTTCTTGTTTCCTAAAACAACATTCAATTTTGGTCAGGAAATTTGCTTTTCTTTTTTCCTCCATAAATAATATAAACTAAACTCTGAAGAGATTTCCATTTGGAAATATTTAAAATATATTTATGGGTGGTGCCTGTGGCTCAAGGGAGTAGGGCGCTGGCCACAAATGCCAGAGGTGGCGGCTTCAAATCCAGCCCAGCCAAAAACTGCAAAAAAAAAAAAAAAAAGAAAAAAGAAAAAAAAAAGATATATTTATAATACAATACTATGTTGAAGAAAATACTGAATTCTATAGATTATCCAAAATGAAATCTGACCCAGTATTATAGCTGTTTCTATGAGGAATTCAATAAATATCCAGAGTGGCCATAAAGTTCATGTGCAATTTAAATAGGTTAACTATTTGATTTGCACATGAACTTTATGGGCACCCTGTATGTTAATTAATTTATATTCATCAGCATGATAATGATAATAATAACATAACATTGACAAGGAACTTTGCTATAAGATGTTCAAAACACTTTCATGTGTATCATTTTAAATGACTCTCAAAATTCCATAGAGAAATAAGCAGGGGCTTTGTGAACATGCCTGTGAAGGTTTATATCCTGGATTTGCCACTCAGCTGTGTGACCTCAGGCATCTCATTAAATAATCTGAGCCTCAGCCTTCGTACCTGTAAACCAGGAATGATAATCATTCCTTCCTGGCTGTGTTGATGAAAGACTTAAAGGTAATATAAGGCACAGCAAGTATCTGACACAGGGCAGGTATTTGGAAATGGAAATGCTTACTATAAGACAGAACTGATACAATTAGCGCCTCTAACAGCTGAAGATACAGAGGCTAAAAGTGGTTAAAATATTCACCCAGTCACTGCAGCCACTAAAATGCCAGAGCTAGGACAGGAACACAGGTCTTCAGTATACCAGAGGAAAGAGTGCTTTGCACCATTTCAAAATTCAAAGTCCGCAAAATACAGTAATCGCCAAAACAGAAGTGTCCATCTCTCTGAATCTTGAAAATAGCCAATCCATACTTTCAGCACAAAAGAAGGCAATTAAATTAGAACTCTTTCTCTACTAGTGTGTTCTCAACAGGAACAAGACCTAACTTGGGGTGGCGCCTTTAGCTCAATGGGTAGGGTGCCGGCCACATACACCAAAGCTGCCAGGTTCAAACCCGGCCTGGGCCACCTAAAATAACAATGACAACTATAACCAAAAAATAACCGGGCATTGTGGCAGGCACCTATAGTCCCAGCTACTTGGGTAGCTGAGGCAGGAGAAGCTCTTAAGCCCAAGAGTTTGAGGTTGCTGTGAGCTGTGACACCACAGCACTCTATCCAGGGCCACAGCTTGAGACTCTGTCTCAAAAAAAAGACTTAACTTGGAAGAATCCCTCTTCTCATTTGGATACAGCCAAAACCTTCTAAGGATCTGATGACTTTTATGTGAATCATCACTTATATCTCTTTTTCGACCTGCTTTCAAAAATTTACTAATCCTGGCATTTTGAAATGGCTCACCTGCCTGCCCTTCAGCTAGAGTGAATATCATCTCTGAGCAAAACAGATCCGAAAGTAACAGAAGCTTGCCCCCTCCAAATACTGCTGGAGGCCAGCAGTTAAATACCATTTAAAATATGAAACTCACCCCTCCAAAGCAGTAACAAAGGTTTTAGGGCCCATTTGTAGCCTCTGACGTGTGACAGGCGGAACTTTTCTACCTGTAAAAAATTATCCTCAATTCTAGGCTTACTATCAGTTCTATAACATAGTTAGGATGATTTTCTCTCCTTGGAATGTCTTTATAATGAGTTACTACTTCTATCGCTATTAACAATAATAGCTTCCTGAGGTTAGGAAATTTTCAGAACCTTACAGCAAGGGCCAAATTCAGTGGTGCTCACTGCAGCAAACTGAACTGAGCTTTTGTGAAGTCACTGAACTGAAGTTGAGTTTCACACTTCATATTTTTTTTTTTTTGGTGATGATGGAGGATTTGGAGTAAACATAGCCATACTGGTATCAATATTAACCTTAGTGAATAAAAATGGATGACAAAGAGAGTGAGAGAACTCAGGACACTGCCTCCTCACCTTCCCCAGTGAAAACATGTCAGAACATGCCATGATCTGTACCCAGGGCACACCACCTGCTATGGAGGCCCCAGCATTGTAAATATTTGGTACTCTACACTCTGGGCTACTCAGAGTGTTCCAAGTTGCTAGTGACTTCCTTCCATCCCTTTATTCTTGGCTGATCTTCTTTGCCTTTCTTTGACTCTTTCGCTTTTTTATATCTACATTTCTTTCGTGTTCCTTGGATTTATTGCTATTCCTTTATCTCTCTATTCTTTATTATCATGTGTATTAAAGTGCTTTCAGAGAAATCAAGAATCTACGGAAGGCCAGGCACAGTGGCTCACGCCTATAATCCTATCACTCTGGGAGGCCGAGGTGGGTGGATAGCCTGAGCTCAGGAGTTCGAGACCAGCCTGAACAAGAGTGAGACCCGCATCTCTTTGTGCAAAGCACCTGTAGTTCCAGCTACTAAGGAGGCTGAGGTAAGAGGATCGCTTGAGCCCAGGTGTTTGAGGTTGCTGTGAGCTATGAAAGCACAACACTCTATCGAGGGTGACCAAGTGAGACTCTATCTCAAAAAAAAAAAAAAAACTATAGAAATATAAAGTTGCTATATTATTTTTACTCTTATCTTTATTATTCCATACGAAGACTTTATTAAATTGGCTCAGTGCCTGTGGCTCAAGTGGCTAAGGCACCAGCCACTTACACCTAAGGTGGCGGGTTCAAATCCAGCCTGGGCCCTCTAAACAACAATGACAGCTGGAACCGAAAAATAGCCAGGCATTGTGGTGGGCACCTGTGGTCCCAGCTACGTGGGAGGTAGAGGCAGGAGACTCGCTTAAGCCCAGGAGTTGGAGGTTGCTGTGAACTGTGATGGCACAGCACACTCTACCCAGGGTGACAGCTTGAGGCTCTGTCTCAAAAAAAAAAAAAAAAGACTTTATTAAATAGCTTTTACATTCTTACTATTCTATCTACAACTTGTTCCTCCTGCATTTTTCTTGCCTGGATTTCTACTAGTTTTTCAGAATATAGCACATAAATATTAATAAGGGAAGCAGAATTGAAGATCTTTGTATTAACATTGTTTTTCTAATCTAGAAGAATCCAGTAAGCCAGGTAACATATGTGAAATACCACTTGCAAACACCATTATTCTACTGAAACCGTATGGGAAATTCCAAACACATGAGAGACATATTTCTTGACCTCGGTAAGCTTGGAGCCTAGTCAGGGTGACAAGCCACACAACGAACCGAAAAGGACAGTTATAAAATGAACTAGAGCTCAAACAGGTAGAGATGATGGTGTAAGTTTTTGCGAAAGTGATTTTTTAAAGGGAGAAGAGATGTGATAAATCAAAGGGAATAAGGACATCCTAACCCATCAATGTTAATAAACATTAATAGTTTTCTACAGCCTTCTGCGGTTTCATAGGGACTCTCCAGTTCTCTGTTACCTTTCTTATTTATGTTTTAGATATAATTTCAAAAGCTCCCTTGTAACATAAAAAGGCTCTAATATGTCTTTCTGCGTTTTATTTTACTTCCATGATCTTGCATATTGCTTTTATATAACTACAGGCTGCCTCTCTAGTTCTTTCAAGTTTTTAAAAGTCTTTTTAGGCATGTATTTTTAGCATGACATGTGAAAGGCAACGTTTTTTAAAAAGCAGTTCTGCAACTTCGACTGTTTGAAGTAGGTGGTACGATGCAGAAGCCCTCGAGACTTTATTTCCTCCCTCTCCAGTGCTTTCTATCGTCCCTCAGGCAGTTTCATTCTCCCTTAAAAAAAGATCAGGCTACAAAACAGCCTCCCCCACACTGAGATGGGGAAGCCAAAGCAACATGATCTAAATGCAGTCTGAATCTGTGAGACAGTGGATCAACTTCAATAAGCTCCAAGCCGGGAATATAATCATTTCCACCATCTTTTCCAACAGTCTACATCCTCTTTTTCAAATTTATTTGACATGAAAAATGATATAGTGACTGCAAAATTAAAATTCATCATGGTTAGGAAACAAAGGGGGAGATGCTTTTAAACAAGAAGCCAGTTTCCCAATACTAGGTGCTGTCGTTTCATTGTTTGTTCTCTTAAGACCAGATGGGGTTTAAAGCCCAGGCAGCAAGAAGAGCTCCCCCAAACCTACCCTCCCCACAGAAAAGCACACCTCATCTCTCTGCATGTAGGAAATATTCATTTGGTTCCCAAATAAAGGACGCAATGTCAAATTCAAATATCTAAATGGAATCAATAGAAATCTGACCTCTGCACAAATGTGTACTTGACTGATCATTCCTAAAAGCTGTATTTCTTGCAAAGTGGGATTTTGATAAGCAGGAGAAAGAGAGAGGATGCACCAGAAGATGGCACAGAAAGGGGAGAAAAGATTAACTTGTTCAGTGTTTCCAAAAACCTCTGATGGCAAGGGTTGGTGTCAGGGCAGGACATTACTCACCATTCTTGTGGACATCAGGGCTCTCCCCCTGCCACTGTGGCACATTTAGGAAACTAGCTCAGTTTTTATGTTTGTTTTCCAGTCAGGAAAATCTAATAATGGCCAATTTTTACCATAGAATTTTGAATTTAATGGATTAATAAGTTGTGGTATATGTACACCATGGAATATTATGCAGCCCTAAAGAAAGATGGAGACTTTACCTCCTTCGTGTTTACATGGATGGAACTGGAAAATGTCCTTCTTAGCAAAGTATCTCAAGAATGAAAGAAAAAGTATCCAATGTACACAGCCCTATTTTGAAACTAATTTATAGCTTTCATAGGAATGTTATAACCTTAGAATATGGGGAGGAGGGAGGGAGAGGGGAGAGGAGAGGTGTGGATGGGTGGAAGAAGGGTGATTGGAGGGGTCACTTCTATGGTTTATCCTACAAGGGTACAAGTGAATCTTTCTAAAAGCAGAGTATGAATGTCTTAACTCAATAACTGAGAAAATGACATGAAGGCTACGTTGACCAGTTTGATGAAAGTATTTCAAAATGTGTATGAAAACACCACACTGTACCCCATGATTGCATTAATGTACACAGCTATGATTTAATTAAAAAAAAAAAAAACATGCCCACATTCACTAGGAACCAAACAAAAAAAAAAAAAAAAGAATTTTGAATTTAAGAACATAACATTGGAAGAAAGCACTCTTCTCACTGGTCAGCCTTTTCTCCCTCCAGCTCTGTCTTTTGTGTGAGGAATGAAGGGGTCTCGATCCCAGCACGCATGGCAATGCACCATTGTGCTCCATTGTGAGACATGGAATTAAACACTGTATAATCCAGCCACAGGTGTTTGCACACTGCGAGTCCGTGGTATATTGGCCTGGTTCTTTACATCATAGGTTTGATTCAGCACGCTCAGCGCTGATGGACTTACCCTGGAGCCAACTTCAAATGTTCAAGGCTCAGTGCTGATGGAAATACTCTGGAGCCAACTTCAAAGCCAGATTTTAGGTTTATAGAAATAAAATAAGCATAGTACGATTACAAATACCTATTTTGAATTCCAACATACATGTAAAAATATTCATCCCATAAAACCTAGACTTGATTTTTGACTCAACTAGAGAGTCTCCTGGTTGGTCCTTACCTCCTTCCTCAAGGTGCCATTTTGATTCAAGCTGCATTCACAATTATATCTAATTAATTTAGTTCCACTATCTTGTCTATTACAGGTATCTTTCTGTTAATCTGCAGGCCCTTGGAAAGATTTCAAGTCATCCGCCTATCTCTGGCCAGCCAGGAAGAAGCTGGAGAGCCCACATAGCCAACACAATTTGTATCATCTTCATCTAAGTTTTTGAAATATAGATACAAGTCTGCTGGGATCAGAGGGGATTAGAGCAACCCCTTCCTATACATACAGTCTGAGGCCCAGGTGGAAAGCTCTGAAAGGTGGCCAAAAAGAGACAGCTAGTCAATGTTACTGGAGGACCTGCTATTGCAGAGTGTATGGGAAAGGACACAGCTCCTGACCCGGAGAAGCCAGAATATCAATTCCTGCACACATGCATATACCCTGCACATGTATTCACACACGTGCATACAAACTTGAATTCCCACACGCACACAGGTGAACACACTCACTCTCAGGCCCCCCCCACATACACACATGCTCCTGATGTAATAGGACAGTACGTTAGGAAATCCCCAAGGGAATAAAAATGTTCTCATTAATGCCGCAGTCACTACCAAGGCTTTAAGGTTTGGAAGAAACTATTCCACGAATCCCTCCTCTACCTTACAAAATTAAAACCCGGGATAAAGAAACCAGAGGAAAGGGATGAAAGTTGTAAACACTGAATGAATCATATCTTCAGAAGAGAAGAGGGTAAATGGCTAATTCTCTCAATGAAAAAAAAAAAGGCAGAATTTAAATTAAAAATTTAAAAAAAAAAAAACCAGAAAAATAATAAAAAGGGCCAGGAAAGGAGGTGAGGCCAGAGTTGGGAAGGAGGTCAAATACCAAGGTTTAGCTGAGATCAGACTGTGAGAAAAGAAGGGCTTGTAACTGCATAAAACGTTCAATAGCTGACATTCCATTTTAACGTTCAGCTAAAATGACTGATGGGACATATAAAAATGTAGAAACTCACAAATGAGGACAGGTAAATTATGGTCCACGTGGGAAATGGTTCAATGTTTTTTCTGACTTTAAAAATATGTAGTCGTTCAAACAATTTTAGAAATACAGGAAAAAATAAAGAAGGAATAGAAGCACTTACAGTCCCATGACCAGAAGGTAACCTCAGTTAACTTACGTTCTCTGCTCCCACACAAACAAATTGTCATCAGACTGTACAAGCAGTCACTTTTTTCATGTCATAGTTTTTCACATTAAATGATTTTTCAAAACTGTACTATTATGAACATAAGTGCTATGAATAGCTTCATAAATAATTTCTAATGACCTGCTTTTTTCTAATTACTTTCTTACAATATATCACCAAAGGACGAATTTGGTACCTGGTTCAAATTTAGAAATTCTGTACCAATTTATACTGCCACAGACATTACAGGAAATTTTGTTTTGCCATGCCCTAGCCAACAATAAACTTTTTCTTAAAAAAAAAAAAAATCTTCTGCTAAATTTACAGGGCACAAAATACAATGTCGAAGACATCGTTAACCCAAAAACTGTGGTGTAAAGCCAACTTCTGAATATGCACATGTTCTTACGCTTTTTATAATGAAATCCTTTGAGAATCACATGAAATTTATTAGTTCCTTCTACAAAAATGCTCATATACAGCAAAACAGACCCCTTGGAGCTCATCCTGGAACAACCTCAGACAGATTTCTAAACATCTGACCTAAGTGGAATTTCTGGAACATGAGCTCATTTGGAAGCCAGGACTCCCATAACTGGAGCACACAGAGCACACACGGTTCAGTGAGAAGGACTCAGCCTTAGTCCTGAGAGCTGGTTTTCAGTTCTAACTCTATATCTGAACATGCTCAAGAGTTGGTCCCATGCTGGACCTCTAGGAGCTCTTCCATCTGTAAACCCCTGGAGTTCTTAGGATAACGTCAGCCTTCACCAGCATGTTCTAGATGTCTGCTCTGTGGACAATCATGGTTATTTTCTATACCCAGGCTGGATGCCTTGGTGTTCAGCAGCAGCTGGGACAGCCTTCAATGCTGTGTATTTGATATATGCTCCAGGGATGCAAATTAACACCAGTGCTGCTGAGTGCACACATCTGTCTCCCATGATCAAGTAGGAACTCGTTGGGAGCATAAACTATGTCTAACTCAACTGTGCCAAACCCATTCAGCATATTCATCTGCAAATGTCTGCTAAAATGAACTAAAACAGAACATAATTTTGTTTAGAGTTTTGCTTCAAACAAAAGAGAATAGAGTACCTTCCAAAGTCAAATAAAAGGAGTTCCATTATGCTTGGGTTGACTGTAATTCTACAAAATGTCTAAACATGCAAATACATTGACCATCTCTGCAGCTTGAACAAAATGTTTGCACAGTTGATTCTTGTTATTTGTAGTAGTTACGTTCTCTAAAGTCACTGAGACCACAGAATTAGCAAACACTGAACCATTGCTCCAGGGGGAAATGCCAGGTTAGATTTCTGAGAGCCTCTGATCACATTTTCGTCAACGAATCAACACAAAACCTTGTTCTATGTGTTCTTCTGTTTAAAGACCCCTTATTTAATATATATTGTTAATTTGTTTACACTAAACACATTGCTAAAAGCTCTCTAACTCAGGCCTGAAAGAAGTTTATCTAACATACAGACTTATTCCAAAAGGCACGCCACAGCCTTCTTACGCTTAGGAGCATTAGACAGCACTTCAGCACTATGCTTGGAGGCCGCTTCACATACTAAAATCACCAGCAAAAGCACAAAAATTCAAAACACAGCATTAAATGTACCATGAAAAGAACATGTCTTGTGTGAGAGCTGAAACAAGATGGCCAAGAATTGCCTCGTTCAGCCTCAGCTGGGAGCATACACGTCGGACGGCTCCAATCTTCACTGTTTTATGATAGTCTGCAAATGGCTGCAAAAGCACTGCAAGCATTGGTTTTTAGATTACAAATAATTTTTAGCAAGGAGGAGAATCTGAAATACATAATCTATGAATAATGAGGTTTGCCTGTACATTGGTTTTCTTTCCTTTCAACTGTTATTATGTCATTTTTGGCAACTGAGCCCCCAAATAATCAGCCCCTGCCCCCAAATAATCGGCTTCCAGCCTTTGCATTTTTCTTCTCTCATTTCGTGGCTCCTCCTTTAACTCACCCTTCCTTCTTGGCTATACTTCTGGCCTGCTTGCCCAAGGCTTTTGCCGTGATCCCCTCCAGTGTGTGCCTGATCTTCCTGTAGCCTCCCTTCCACGCTCTGTCCTGCTCTACTTCCTCCCCACACTCTTTTCTTGTCCTCAGTCTCTTAGAAGGCCACATTCTTTGGAGATATTTCTTTTAAAACAAGTTTAGATTTGTTATTATACATGATGTATACTTGGCCTGGTGAGCTTCCCCAGCATAGGACAGGACCTTTGGGTTAGGAGGACAATGGAAAGGAATGAGCAGGGCAAGGCTTGGTGCCACTGGGGCCAGCACAAGGGCTGGGGACCCAATCCATAGGTGGAGAAGAGAAGCAGAGGACCTGTGTCAAGCTAGTTTCAGCACTACGGATCCCACCATGAGCCAGTTCTGAGGAAAGCTAAGGAGTGGCCATGTCTGGGACCAAGGGGAGGGAAAAGGACAGGGAAGGTCCAGGCAGTATACGGCTCTGCAGGAGTCCAAGGAGTCAAAAGAAAGGCCAGGAAGGGAACCCTACGCAGCAGCTGCTGAAAGAACAGTGAGACGTCCTTTGGCCTCCCAGGTGCAGTAATTCTCGGCAGTGAGTCAGAGGAAGAGAACTCAGAAAGGAAAGACCACTTCCCACTGAAGCACAGGGGAGAAGGCCAGAAGAAACAGCACCCTAAAAGGTTCTCTGTCCTTGGCTTTCATTTCAAGGTTTCTTTCTATATTTTGTCTCCCTATCTGGGAATGCCACAACCCCTACTCTTCCCTGTAGTCTAACTTAAATGCGTCCTCTAGGTCTGGGGACATGTTATAGATAAGATGGTGTTTATCATGTATCTTAAAGAGTAAGTATAATTCTGAGAGGTGAGAAATGGCTGGGGACATGTCTAGCTGACAGGACAACTTAAAAGAGATTTTCAGTTAGTCCTTATGGCTGAAGCAAAGGGTGCAGGAAAGGGAGCAGGAAGTAATGCAGCTGGTCGGGCAGGGTCACGGCCAGACTTACATCCTAAAAAGGTTGAACTGCTTATCGCTGTCTAGGAACATGTGAATGACTGCGGTGTGGTTATGTTTTAGAAAGATAATTTTCAGCAAAAGTACAAAGGATGAATTGGAGAAACATAAGACAGGAAGCAAATATAAGGCAACTACTGCAAAAGCCCAGGGATGCCGTGCCAGGTGGCCACACGGCACTCACAGCAGGGAGGGAGAGACGTAGACGCCCACCATGGAGGCCGAATCAAGAGACTTGGGATTAGCCTTTCACGTGCCTGAAACTCTTCCCACAATGGTGTTTTCAACAGTACTGAGCTGATGTTAGACTCAATATGTCCTTGTGCAATTAAAAATACAGAATTTGTCACATGCTGTTGACTCGTGTGTTCACCAAGTATACCTATCTTTGTGAACTCTGGAAAATAAAACACTAAGTTATTTTCAATTATTTATTTTATAAAGAACCATTCTACCAAAAATATTACCTGCCAATACAACATATTATTCTGTAAACAAATGTAGCAGGCAATACTATACTATAGAAATTAATAATAATAATGGCTAGTTAGCATATTAATTATAGCATTAATAATACTAATAGTCTTATTATTAATGATAATATTATTAATAATAGTGTTGTTAATACTATGTTAATAATAATGTATTATTAATATTATTAATACAGTATTATTGATAATAATGTGTTATTATTAATACATTGGTGATGTATTGATAATAATGTGTTATTATTAATATAGTATTATAATACTGTATTATTAATACTGTATTAATAATAACAATGGCTGGTCAACATATAGACGTGATACTAACTCATTTTCCATTTCATTTATTCTTAAAATAACATTGTCAAGTAGAAATTATGGACTGTGTTTTATAGATAAGGAAACTAATGCTTAAATAGTTGGAGTTACTTTTCTAAGGATACACAACTAGCAAGTAACAGAGCTACTTGAGCTCAGGTTTATTTTAATCTAAAACTCATATTCTTAACTGTTATACTATAACTGTAGTACATTTTAGTATAAGAAAACTATTGTAAAAGAAAGAAGAGGGCAGCACCTGTGGCTCAAAGGAGTAGGGAGCCAGCCCCATATACCAGAGGTGGTGGGTTCAAGCCCAGCCCTGGCCAAAAACTGCAAAAAAAAATGGAAGAAATGGAAAACAAATAATAAGATGATAGATTTAAACCCAAATATATCAATAATTACATAAATCATAAATATTCCAATCAAAGGACAAAATTTGTTAGGCTAGATTTTACAAACTATATGCTTCTAACAAGAAATATTCTTTAAATATAAGGATATGAAAAGATTGAATGTGAAAGGATGGAAAGAACATCGCTATGCAAAAACTACCCAGAAATAAAGCTGAAATAGCCGTGTTCATGGCACGCAAAGAAGATTTGAAGACAAAAACATTAATAGAGATAAAGAAGGATATAAAAAAAAATACATGGCTGAATTTACTAGGAAGATAAGATCATTTTAAAATATGTGCTCCTGACAGCACACTCAAAATATTTAAAGCAAAAGTTGACAGAATTTGAAAAAATGATAAATCCACAAATCATAATTAGACATTTTAACACATCTCCCTTGTAACAGACTAATAAGCAGAAAAAGAATCAGCAATTATAGAGAAAATGTGAATATCATTATTTTAAAACTTTAATTAACATATACAGAACACAGGGGTAGCGCTTGTGGCTCAGTGAGTAGGATGATGGCCCCATATACCAAGGGTGGCAAGTTCGAACCCAGCCCCAGCCAAACTGCAACAAAAAGATAGCCGGGCATTGTGGTGGGCACCTGTACTCCCAGCTACTCTGGAGGCTGAGGCAAGAGAATCACCTGGGCCCAGGAATTGGAGGTTGCCCTCCAATTGGAGCTGTGACATCACTGCATTCTACAGAGGGTAACAAAGTGATTCTCTGTCTCTTAAAAAAAAAAAACATATACAGAACACAGCACAAACAATGTTGTTGTTGAGACAGAGTCCTATCCTATGCCCCTGAGCAGGGTGCAGTGGCTTGGTAGCTCACTGCAACCTCAGACTCCAGCTGTGGGCATCCCACTGCCTCAGCCTCTGGAAGACGCTGGGATTACAGGCGTTAGCTGTAGTGCCCGGCTGGGTTTTTCTATTTTTCTCATGAGTCAGGGGTCTCACCCTTGCTCAGGCAAGTCTTGAACTCCTGAGCTCAAGCAATTCTCCCTCCTCAGCCTCCTTCAGTGCTGGGATTACAGGCATGAGCCACCACGCCCGGCAACAGAATATATAGTCTTTTTATGTGACTACAGTAGAATTAAGCTAGAAATCAGTAACAAAAAGATAACTAGGAAATCCCCATATAGTTAGAAATTAAGTAAAAAATTTGTGAAGAACATATTAGTCAAAGAAAATATCAAAATAGAAACTAGAAAACATTTTGAATTGAATAAAAATGAAAATCCCAGAGTAGAAAACGTATTCAATATAGCTATTTGTAGTCTTTTAATGTATAGACTTTTCTTTTAAACCTAAAAATCAATTATCTCAGGCTCTGCCTCAACACATTACGAAAGAACAGCAAGTTAAATCCAATGAAAATAGAAGGAATTACATAGTACGAATAGAGATTAATGGAAATTTAAAAAACATACAACAGAGAGTATTAACAAAGCCAACAGATGATTCTTGGAAGAGACTAATGAGTTTGATCAACTCCTAGTGAGATTAATCAAGGAGGCGATAAGGAAATAAAAATCACAAATACCCAATATCTGAAATGACAAAGGGACATTACTGAAGACCCTTCAGATGTATTAAAATTATTAGTAACTCTGTGCAAATAAATGTGAATGTTTACATGAAATGGAGAATTTGCTGTTGAAATCTACCGAACAGATAAGGAAAAATTCACAATAACCTTAATAAGCTCTATAGAAACTAGAAAAGTAAGAAACACTCCCTGATTTATATTTTGTGAGGTTAGCATACCCTTTATACCCAAAGCTGACAAAGTTATTAAAAGAAAAGTCAGAACTCTCTCATGTGACAAATCAAACATCTTAAATAAAACATTAACAAGCTGAATTCAGTAATGTCACACTTTGTAGCTAAGTCCAGTTTATTCCAGGAATGCAAGGTTCATTTCACATTCAAAATAGCAACTAAATGTAGCTAACCAGATTAATAAAATGTAGGAGAAAGCTCTGTTATCTTGACAGATATGGAAATACCATTGAACAGAATTTTACATCTATTTATGATAAGAAAACTCTTAGCAAACTGAAAACAGAGGAGAACGTTCTTAATATAATATTTACAAAAATATTCTAAAAGAACTTTCTTATTATGATAAAGGGTATTTACAAAAATATTCTAACACCACAAAAAATCATTTTAATACTGAACTATTGAGAACTTTTCTTCTGAAAAACATTCCTCGCCTTCACCATGTCTATTCAACACTGGAAATCATAGTCAAAGCAGTAAGATTGGGGGTCGGGGGTAGTGAACAATAAAAAGCATAGGACCAGAAAATAAGTAAAAACATAAATATCCCTCAAAAATGTGATTGTGTTATTCACGAGAATCTATAGATAAACTATTTAAATTAACCAGGGAGTTCAGCAAGTTTGCTGGAGAGAAAAGTCAATTTCAATTGCATTTCTGATACTTGCAACAGAAAGTAAAATTTAGACAACAATATCATTTCCCACAGCACTCAAAATATCAAATACATGGAAATATATCTAACAAGATATATATATCTAACAAGACAACCATATTGAATTATTTGTCTATCTTTCTGCCAGTACCACAATTAATATGCTTTAGAATAAGTGATGGCATCAGTTTAAGTCTTTCCTCCTGGTTCTTTTTCTTTAGGACTCTATTGGCTATTCTTGGCTAGCTCCATTTTCATATCAATTTTAGAATAAGATTGTGAATCTCTATACAAAAATGAAGCTTGTTGACATTTTGACTGAAATAGCATTGCCTTTGCGAGAGAACTGACATGATAGTCTTTCCATCCATAGATGGTTCCATTCATTTACTTACATCTTCAATTTCTTTCAGAAATGGTTTCTAACTTTCTGTGATGTTAGAAACCAACAGAATGATTACTTTGGAAGAATTGGTAACAGTTGTTAGGAAAGAGCAAAGAGCACATGAGGAAGGAGGGATTGTGCCTTTAGCAGGCAATGTGCTAGTTCTTGATACAAGTGTCCTTTCCTTTTTTTTTTAAGTCAGGATGAGAAGAGAAGGCAGAATGTAACTGAGACGGCCATGACCTCTGATATGTATAAGATGTGGATACAGGGACAACCACTGGATAGTCCTGTAAATCAGGGTTTTTCAAACTGCAGGTTACATATGTAGGGGGTTACAACCAGCCTTACCTTCAATAAAATGGAAGAGGATAGAAATTGTGAAAGTACATGGCATGAAGTAAGGTTAAGCATTGTTCTGTGACACTTTAGCTTAAGCTATACACACAAATATGCGTGCATGTGTATAGACTGTGAGGTGAAATCTGCTTCATACTGTTGATTACAGTGAAAAATATTTGAAGAACTTTGTTCTTGAAACTACCAACAGAACCCTAAATGTCATGGCGTGTTATATACCCGGGATTTATTGTTAATGGGTATTTTGCAGCTATTCCATTGTTACCTTAGCTCAGATGTAAACCTTAGTTTTGTAAATATGAAGTTTGTGATGGGATAGAATTGAACAAAAGTTAATGAAAGATTCATAATTGATGTATCAGTTTAAGAAAAAAAACATAGGTTACAAGTGAATCAATTAGAGAAGAACAGGAGAACAACAATGTAGTGAAGGTAACCGACCTTAGTGTCTTTGAAAGAGGATGGATGTCCCAGCACAGCTGGGCTTTGGCTTGAGGAGGCGTTAGGGAATGTGCGCCCCCTGGAGGAAGGGGGCAGAAGGTGCTGCAGAGGCCATAAGCAAAGCTTCCTGGGAATTGTCCTTTATCACTTGCCTCCTGGTTCCCACCTACTGGTACCCTTCTACAACCCTGCTCTGGTCTTTGAGACGCTTGAGACTCTCGCATCAGTGGCTGAACAATCACTCAGCCACCCCTCCCACCCATGTCTGGTTCTCTATCTCCACCCTCAAAGCCCACCTTGGCAATGTGCTCTCTCATCTCCCTGGGCCAAGGTCACCACCTCCTAGATGATGTCTCCCAGCTAGCCTCAGCTAGAATTTAGGCAAAAGAGGTGAGGGGAGAACAGCGTTAGCCTGAACTACCCCACCTAAAAGAAACCCTGTAGGTCAAATATCTCCATATGGCCTAACAATATGAAAAGGATTAGAACTATAGCAAGAATTATGGTAATAATAATGAGAGTTAATATTTATTGAGTATCTATATTGTGCAAGGCATTGTTACAAGCATTTTTACATGGATTAACTCACTTAATTTTCACAGTAACACTGAAATAGGTAATTTTATCCCCATTTTGCAGATGGAGCAAATGAGGCACAGAATTTTTAAGCAACTAGCACACATCCTCACAGCTAAACATAATGGTAAATATAGAAAGAAAAGAACTAAGAGCAGATTACAAAGCAATCAAGAAAGAAGAGAATATTAAATTATCTGCTTGACAAAGTGGGACTCTATGAATTTTTGGTTTCATAGGATAGCCTCTGGTCAATTGCAGGCCTTTAGTTAGAAGTACAAGAGTTCACACACTCTCAAGGTAAATAGATGCTTGAATTCCCCTGCCTTTTCCTGTCAACTACTGTATGGCATTTTTTGAAATGTCCAGTATTAATCTCAGAAAGATTTTTCCCTCAAGAAAGATAGTGACTTTGTACCTTCCAAACTAGTCCTCATAAGGAAATGTTGAAAAGTTCCTAGAGGCTTATCAGGACACTAACCCAAAACCCAAGTGACTAAAATTCACCCTACTTCTTTAAGACAGGTCACATCCCTCACCTGGTTTTGGGAAATCCAGACAAAAGGGTAGTAGGTCAGCAAAAATGAGCCATTTAACTCATGCATCCAAACTCACCAGAGGAATAAAAAAAGATCATCAAAATCCCAAAGCCTAGTGAAATACCCACATAGAGACAGAGCTGCATCAACTGGCAGGGTTAAATATGGTTCATTAGAAGATGGTTTCTCGGCTCAGCGCCTATAGCTCAACCGGCTAAGGCGCCAGCCATGTACACCTAAGGTGGCGGGTTCGAATCCCCAGCCCGGACCCGCCAAACAACAATGACGGCTGCAACCAAAAAAAAAAAAAAATAGCCGGGCGTTGTGGCAGGCGTCTGTGGTCCCAGCTACTTGGGAGGCGGAGGCAGGAGACTCGCTTGAGCCCAGGAGTTGGAGGTTGCTGTGAGCTGTAATGCCACGGCACTCTGCCCAGGGGGACAGCTTGAGGCTCTATCTCCAAAAAAAAAAAAAAAAGAAGATGGTTTCTCCACCAAAACAGTCAAGGAAGTAAAAATTGCTCAAAGGTAGGAAGACAAGGAAGAAAAAGATGGAAGGCTAGCTATTACTAACAAATTTTAAGTACTTATTTAAAAAAGAGAACTTTCAGCCTGACATTTAGACACTGCTTATGTGATATGCACAGATGTGTTAAAGCCCTGACCTAAATTCAGTGGTGTAAAAAGAACTCAGTCTCTACTCCCACCCATTCCCAAATGCCAGCAGAGAACTCATTTCTCGGCCCCTTTTCATCCACAGGAAATCCCTGAGAACTTTACCAAAAAATTGTAAGAACAGAAAGGTCAGAAAGTGGAAACTCAGTATGCAGCCTGTCCCCCTTTCAACCCTGGCCATTTGGTTTAAATGCATGAAAATGAAGGAGTTAAAATTCTGCACAGTTTAAGAACAACCAGTTGACCTTTAAATGTGCTGGTTTGAATCCAATCACCTTTCAACAAGCATGAAATCTGGCACAAAGCGTACTAACACACACCAATTATTTTCATAGTGTACATGACTGAGCTCACAGCGTCCTGTTTAGAAAAAAGAATAATGTTCATTTTCCAAAGCCAGAGGCTGAGTGTCTCTGTTGGTGGGATTTTCCTTTGGTAACTGTCTCCACAAGTGCTGATGGAAGAGGCCTTTCCTTGAAAAAAGTACAGCATAGTGCCATAAAAAAAAAAAAAAAAAAACTTTCACATTTTGTTTAAATTTTGTTTTATGAAATAGTTTTTCCCAACTCTTAGTACGTCAAAAGTAAAAATAGCTGGGAAATAATGAATTACTATCCTTAGTTAAGAACTTTATAACCCATATATGTAAGAGAAAAAAAATCCACTCCCAGTTAGAAAATAAAATACTGAACTTACTTTGAGCAAATACATTAAAACCTAGAGCAGCAGTTCTCAACCTGTGGGTTGTGACCTTCTTTGTAACAATGAAAATACATCCTGCATATCAGATATTTACATTATGATTCATAACAGTAGCAAAAATACAGTTATGAAGTAGCGACGAAAATAATTTTATGGTTGGGGGTCACCACAACATGAGGAACTGTATTAAAGGGTGGCAGCATTAGGAGGCATTAGGAAGGTGGAGAACCACTGATCGAGAGATTCATAATCAATCAGAGTTTCCACTTTCTAAAATCATTATTTGCTTTTCAAAAGTAATTCCCATGAGGTTCTTATGAGTGATAAGATCCCCTTATGTCTTCAAAATATAATTCAATTTGCAAACACTCCTTCACAGGCTTTTCAAGAACACATTGCCCTGCTATTTTGGTGCCATATACAGACATAAATGCCCCAATGGGAGGACAGTGCTCGGCAGCCAGATAGCCTCTGGGCAATTGCAGGACTGTGTTCCTTCTCACTTCCTTTGTCCTCACTCACAGTGGCCCCATGTCCAAGCCCACCCACCACAATCACAGTGCCTACTGCCATGTCAGCCAGTTACATGGACAACTTAACCCCATACCTGGACCATATTCAAGCCCGAGTCTGATTTCTTTGTTTAATCCTCTGCCTGAGGAGACTTCTGAGATTCTTTTCCTAAAATCCTCTCTCAGCTCCTCACTCCAGTGGGAGCCGCCTGCTGCCCATGTCTGTCAGCCCCTGCTTGTCATAATATTTGATTTTCCCCCTCATTCACTCTCTGTCATCTTGTTAGTTCGGAAAACAAGAAAGATCAGCGTCCCACAGCCATGCAGGTAGCAGCCCGTGGGCTGTGGCTCCAGGCCAGAACCCAGAACGCCATCCACCTGGCCACTTCTGCTCTGAGGCTGAGGCGGGAGGGGCTGGATTCAGGAAGAGCAGGCACTGCCTGGGCTGAGTACTGCTCACAGGCCATGTCGGGAAAACATCGACTGCCCTGGGGCCCTGACACAGAAGACCTCTAGGACGCTATCAGGACAACCTGGTTATGTGCATAGTCCCAAAGACTCCTCCAAAACCAAAGCGTCCCTCCCCGAGTGCTGGCAGAGCAGTGTCATTCCACAGACATGCCAGGCGGCAGCCAAGGTCTCCACGGGCTCCCTTGCTGCCCTAATGTGCACTTATTCCTAAGAAGCAAAGCTCCACTGCCAGCTTCTTCTAGGCAGCAACTAATTCCAATCCCTGCCTACTCCAGGCCTGATTGGATGTCACCATTCAGACACTCGTCATCGACATCAACACAACAGACTCTCTTCACCCCCATTTGGCTCACCAAGATTTGGGAGCAGGGAAAAGAAAGTGTCTCTTTGCTATCATCCTCAGCTCAACCACCAACAGAAAAAATTCTCATCTTCTGAATTCAAGGTGGGAAATACTCAGTGCACCTGAGTGTTAGTTAGCCTCCAATCATCCTCAAGGCTGTGACACCAAAAGGGACCCAAAGTCCTACATGCTTGAGGAATTACATGACAATATATTTAGTTAGCCTTTTCTATTTTAATAACCAGGCTACACAATTCAGTTGTCGATGAGACCTGCTCAGGCTTCCCACATTCTCCTTTGTGTCAGTGCCTTAAACTCCATAACCTCCACCAGGAGTGTGACATTGGGAAAAAGAAAGCACAGAGAGCTAAATACAGAAGACTTGGGATTCATTCACAGCATGCTTACTGACTGACGTCAGCCAAGCCACTAAACTGCACTGCAACCTCAGTTTCACCATCTGTTAAATGGGTATTATAAGATTTGCCTATGAAGGAAACCATTGAGATAATGAAAGTGAACATACTTTTAAACCATGCACAGAGAAAGAAAGATAGAAGAGGAAGACACGAAGGGGAAGAAAAGCTGAAAAGATCTGCACTCCCTCACCCAGCAGGTAAAATAAAATGTTTAGACAGGAAACCCAAAGAAGAAAGCCCCAGTATCCTATCTTTATGGACTGTCAAAGGGAGAAGCACCGTAATTTCCAAAAGTGGCCACAGCTCAGCCTGAGCAATATGTTTTGAACCCCTGAGTACATGGAATCCTGCACTAAAGCTTTGGACCTTGACGTGCAGGAAAAGACCACAACGCCTTCCTCCTTTCATTCTCTGTAATAGAAACAAGAGCAAACTCTGGGAGCAAATGGAGACAAACACCTCAGACCATGAACTTACTTTATCCCCATGGCAAATCAACTTCAGGAGAAAATTTCAGCTGTGTGTTCTTCCTGGTCCCCCTCAAATGGGAAGTTCTGCTCAGAGGCCCGAAATAGAAAACAGGAAGTCAACCGAACTGATTTTTCTAACTCCTCAAATGCAAATCACAGCACTCTGTTATGAATGAGAATTACACTGAGGTGGAGACTCCTTTTCCGCTGCTGAAAGGAGGTCAGAAAACATCCTACTCCCAGAAAGAAACAAAAGGCCCATGATCTTCCTTCCTTCATAAAGGAAGACTGACAGGTTGATGGTGAAGTTAAGGCTACCAAGGTGTCCCCATCAGAACCAACTGCCGCTAAAAATAATGAAGTTCCCCGCTTTGATGCTGACACTATTCTCCACGCTGGTTCCTCTAAATGCACGTTTCTTGAAGGAAGCAGATACCACAGTGGCGCCACTCCCAACTTCCTCGTCACCATTCAGAGCATCAGTATTTTCTTAGAATCCCATGTTTAAAATTTTCAGGTTGAAACTCCAAGCTTCAACCCCCACACACATCCTTTAGTTCGTTTCGGTCATCTCCCATTATGTCCACATTATTTGCATCCATCACCAATCCCACCAATTCTCCTGTGCTTTCTCCAGTGCGGCGTGCCACGCCTCACCACCTCCTCAGCCATCTCTGCCCAGGGTCCTTGGCACCCCGCTCTTTCTGCCCAATGAATCGTCCCAGACTGCTGCTTCCTCCCGTTGTTCCCTGCTCCAACGTCAGCCACAGCTCTCCACTATCTACTGGTCACAGCTAAATTGTTCGGCCAGTGCTGTGGCCACATCCACTCAGCTTAGGCTGAGCGTCACAGGAGAAATTGCTCACACCAGCAACCAGGTGGGTGGGGCAGACTCAGGTGAGCTCTGTTAGGAGTGGCCATGTGAACGTGGGCAAATCTCTGCACTCTGGTTTCCTCATTGTGGAATGAAGCTAAGAACACCTACCTTCACAGGTATAAAGATTAAATAGGATAACGTACACAAAGTGGTCCTAGGGGGGTTAAGGCAGAAGAAGAGGAATTAATGCTTACGGGGTACCTACTACATTCTGGGTTCTGAATGATATGCGTGTGTTCCTGCCTGTGTTATTACTAATCTCATTTTGCAGAAGAGAAAATTGAAGGGAGAGTAAGTTAAGTCCCCGAAGTTAATGAGTCGCATACCAAATCAGGAGAGAAGCCAGCCTTTGGACTCAAGCAGTCTGACCTTGAGCCTGCACTTGTAACTCCAGGCTCTGCTGCCTCCCACTTGGGATACGCTCCCTGCCCTGAGCCCTTCCCCTCAACACACTGGCTCACACAGCCCACATGTCCACCTCCGTCCTTCCACCCCTCCAGGCTTCACTCCACATTCCAGTTTCCCCTGAGGAAGGTCATGCTGTGTCTCCCTTCAGTCTCCCCCACCATCTTGAAGGGAGCAGCTCCTCACACTCTCTGTGCCCAAGTGTACCATCCCCCTAGTCTTTATCTAGAAAGATAAAGTACTTATCTTTAGCCTAGGAACTGCATCTAAAAAGTAGATCACACCCCCAAATTCCAGCATGTCCAAAATGAAACATCCTATCTCTATGAACACTCCAACTGCCATAGCGACACCAACTCTCCTGACTTCCAATGCCTTACCTAACAAACATTTTCCAAGCATCTGCCACGTTCATCTTGTAGAGGATGACAACATGGGCTTGCTCCCCTGGGAATTCACAGTCTAAGGAAGAGCTAAATGTTTACATAGAAATTTTACATAGCTTGTGATAAGTACTCCACGCCTGCTACTGACGTCACCACCTCTGGCTCTTCTCCACCTTGCATTTCTCATGCCGCATCACTCACCAAAGCTGTCACTCTGCTGTCCCTTCTATTCATTTCTGCTGCTATCTGTAATGTGCTTGCTCCCTCTCTGGCTCCTACACTACTGTAAGCCCCTCCCAAGTCCTCTCACTGCCTCATTCTCCTGCTCCCCCAAACCAGCACACTTACTGCTGCCCAATAACCCAACATTGTCACACTCACATTTGAGACCCACAAAGCTTGATGAACCAAGAGCAAAGCCATGGGCTTTACCAGGCAAAGTTGCCTACAAACTTGCCTTTGATCCTTTTTTGCTTCATTCCCCTCTACATATACACATTTCACTTTATTCACCACAGCAAAGACAGACTATTTGCAGTTCTCCAAAAATGACTCACATTCCTATTTTCTGTTGTTCCCAATCCCCCCCCCCCACCTGCCCTCATCCTCTCTTCCCTCATTTTTAGTCTCTAGAACTCAGATGTTTCTCTAAGGTTTAGGTCAAAAGTCATCTCCCCCATGAAACTTTCTCTCTTTCTCCAGATGTGGAGATAGCTGCAGTCTCTGATTTTCTTTAGTCATGGTTTTGTGTCTCTGTCAGGGCACTTAAATTCTACCTTCTACTACAGTCATTTGCATATTTATCTTACGGTCTCAGTATCTATAAGGCAGATACTTTGCCTTAATCATCTTTGTTCAATACACTGCTGAGCAGAATGCCTCCAGTATAACACATGTTCAATATCTATAGACATGTTTCTTATTTGCATAAGATATAGTGAGAAAAATATGGACCCAAGCAGAAACCCAGATTTCCTCTCATTACTATCATCTGTGATGATTAATTTTATGTGTTAACTTGACTGAGCTAAGAGATGCCCAAATAGTTTGTAAAATGTTATTTCTGGATGTCTGTGAGGGTGTTTCTGGAAGAGATTAGCATTTGAATCAATAGGCTGAATAAAGAAGATCTGTCCTCACCAAAATAGGTAGGCATCATTCAATCTATTGAGGGCTCTAATAAAACAAAAAGATGGAGGAAAGTGAATTCTCTCTCTTCTCACGCTGGGATATCCTCTTTTCCTGGTCTTAAACATTGGAGCTCCAAGTTCTTGGGCCTTTGTACTATGAGACTTATTCCAGGGGCCTCCAGTTCCTCAGAAATTTGACATCAGACTGTTACATGTTCAGCTCCCTTGGTTCTCAGGCCTTTGGACTCAGACTGAAATTACACACCTGGCTTTTGTGATGCTTCAGTTTGCAGATGACGTATAGTGAGATTTCTCAGCCTCTGTGATTATATGAGCCAATTCACATAATAAGTCTTCTGTTAAATATCCATATATTTCCTATTGATTTTGTTGCTCTGGTGCATCCTGACTAACACACTATCTAATAATCATCTAGCCAACACAGCTTTTCATCCCTAGGCAGTATGGTAGGCATTAGGGGTGCAAAAATAAAAATGCCTGACCTCTCTGTACCAGAGATGTTCTGGACCTCTCTGGCCCAGAATACAAATGAAATAACAAGATACATGCAAATCCAAAATAATGTAAGTTACAAAATTATGGCAATCCACCACCAACTAGATGTGTAGCCTTGGGCAAATCACTAATACTATGAGCTAAATATTAATAGGTATAAAATAGAAACTCATAGGCAGTCTATAAATTTATGATTCAAACCATTAAGTGGTCTTCTTTGCAAATGGGTGGCACTTTTGTGTTAATAAGTCCCAATATATTTGCAAAAGTAGTTTTATTTTTTTAGACAAGTTCTCACTCTAATGCTTAGACTAAAGTATAGTGGTATCATTACAGCTCACTGCAGCCTCAAACTCTTGTGCTCAAGTGATTGTCCTTCCTCAGCCTCCCAAGTAGTGGAACTACAGGCACGTGCCACAATACCCAGCTAATTTTTTAAATTTTTTTATACAGATGGGGTCTTTCTAAGTTTCCCAGGTTGGTCTCAAACTCTTGGTCTCAAGTAATCCTCCCACCTCAATCTCACAAAGTGCTAGGATTACAAGCATGAACCATCAGACCTGGCCAAAAATCTATTATTGACATTTAATTAATTCTAAGGAAATCAAGTAAGCAGCAGCTAAGGAACAGTAAAAACCAGCAGCTTACATTGGTAATTAGATAATGAAAAAAAGTTGTAAGTATTTTCTTAGCACCACTAGATAAGGAAATCAGTGAAATTCAAGGCCAAGATACACCAGGTAAGCCTTGTAGTGAGTAATGTCCTAGTAGACATGAGAGATGCTCTCTTCTGGGCTCCCGTATTCTCCTACTGATATTGGCCACCTGAGCCTGCAAGGTAGTCTACCCTGTCTGAAGTGAAAGACTTCTTTCTGTTCATCTCTATATCTCTTACACACAATGCCTGGCACATAGCAAGTATTCAATAAATATTTGTAAATGAAGCAATCAATCATTACCATCAAGAATTTACTGAAAGGCTGGGCACAGTGGCGCATGCATGTAATCCTAGCACTCTGGGAGGCCAAGGTGGGTGGATTGCTGGAGCTCAAGAGTTAGAGACCAGCCTGAGCAACAGTTAGACCCCATCTATAAAAATAGTCAGACATTGTGGTGGGTGCCCATAGTCCCAGTTACTTGAAAGGCTGGGGCAAGAGAATCACTTAAACCCAAGAGTTTGAGATTTCTGTGAGCTATGATGCCATGGCACTCTACCCAGTGTGACAAAGAGAGACTCTATCTCAGTGGTTCTCAACCTTCCTAAAGCCAAGGCCCTTTAATGCAGTTCCTGTGGGTCATGACCCACAGGTTGAGAACTACTGCTCTATCTCAAAAAAAAGAAAGAAAGAAAGAATTTACTGAGGATTTGGACATGCTAAATCTCCAACTACAGATGGTAGAGTTGGTATCATCAAATCAAATCAATGAAAAACGTGAGGCCTGAAGTGTGAGCCATGGCTTGGTCTTAAATAGGAGTCATTATCAAAGAAAAACAACTCAGCCACCAAAAAAGTCATGTCAAAATAACAAATTCTCTTTCTGCGTCTCTAAAACACTGTGAACAGGAATCTCAGTCAGCAGCAACAATTCACAAAGCCCCTCCCTTTCATGTGGTCGTATCTCACAAGCCCCGTCATGTGCCTCTCCCCTTTACTCCCTCCTACCAACGCTCTCCTCCCAGGCCCCGTCCTCCAGATCTTCTATCCCTCCACCTTTCCCTTGATTGCACATCACAAACACCTAGGAGGACTGGTCTGGCCACATTAAACATTGCCTGAAATGTAAGGAAGAAAAAGAAAACAACTAAGCAAAACAAGAACCATTCTTTGTAGGTGAAGAACAGCTCAAATCTACCATATGTGACGAATGTTGGCCTGCTAGTACGTAAGTACAACTTAAAAGTGCCAAAACAAATAAAAAAGAGTACAAAGAAATGAAAGCGTTTAAACTTTGTGAGCATGCACAATGTTTGGGAGAAGTATGGTACTCAGTTACAAAATATGTATTCAGCACTTACTCTAAGAATTATTTTGAAAGGGACACTGTGTCAGGGGTGTCCAAGACCCCTTTACCTATGGACATTCACCAGAAGGACTTGTAGGACTCAGCACATCATTGTACTTACAGTGAGGACTTGTTCCAGCAATGTAATAAGTGTATACACAGGCAGATAATAAGGTGCTAAGCACAGGGGAGCCTGAAAAGGATCTCAGGTGCAGACTTCTTTACACTCTTCCCCCTTATGAGAAATCACATGGAGTATACTTCCCTCGACAGTGAAAATGCAGCAACTTGTATAGGATGTTTCAGCTAAGGAAGCTTTTTGAGACCTAGTACCCAAGGTTTTTAGTGGGGCTGGTCAGATAGGCACTGTCTGCCTAGCATAAAAACATTCCAAACTCTCAGATGAGAAGCAGATACTCAAGCATAAACTGCATTGTTTGCACAAAAGTCTAGGAACACTGAACCACATTTATCCTATTGAATGAGAGCTCTCCAAGGGCGTTCCCAGCCACCAACCCAGAGCTAACCTTACAAACAGGACTTTCATAGGGTGGCAGTCTCAGGGCCGCGATGTTAACTGTTTTCTGCACAGATACAAGGATGGAGCTCTTGTCTTGAGGCAATTAACATCTAGAAAAATAAGATTTAAACATAAAAATATGCAATGCACACAAGAACATGTGAGATAACACAAAAGCAATGTTTTCCAAAATTTCCTCTAGACCTGCAGTCCCCAACCCCAGGGCTACAACCAGCGTCAGTCTGTGGCCTGTTTGGAACCAGGCCATATAGCAGGAGGTGAGCGGCAACTGAGCAAAGCTTCTCCTGCATTTATAGCCCCTCCCTATCATTTGCACGACCATCTCAGCACAACTGCATGTCAGATCTCCCTCCCCAATCCATGGAAAAATTGGCTTCCATGAAACAAGTACCAAGAAGTTTGGTGACACCTGCTCTAGACTACCTTTATCAGAATCAGCATGGGGTTTGTCAACCTAGTGACTATAACCCAAAGGGTCCTAAGCAGTAGAAGAATGGGGCACCTATCAGAGCCACAAATTAAGGTGAGATAATGGAGGACCTTGAATACCATAATGAGAAATTGGAATTTGATTTCGTAGTCTTGGGGAGCCACTGAAAGTCTTCTTTTTTCTTCACCAGCTAAGATAGAAATAGCATTGTTTATGGGCGGCACCTGTGGCTCAAAGGAGTAGGGCACCGGCCCCATATGCTAGAGGTGGCGGGTTCAAACCCAGCCCCGGCCCAAAACTGCAAAAAAAATATAGCATTGTTTGAAGATGAATCTAATCATCGTATGTAGAATATACTGGAAAGGCAGAGATAAGAGACCAGGAAATCAGTAGCTCAGAAGAAAGGAAAATGATCATAACTGATATCTAGGGATCATTCACTGGGGGTTAGCACTCAAGGTGCTTTCTGTGAATCCTCACATCAAATTTCTAAGGCAGGTGTTATAGTTCCCATTTTTAAGATAAGCTTGATCAGCATCATAGTCAGGACAACAGAAAAGGAACAGGAAATAGAAAAGGAAATAGAAAAAGCAGGGAATGGTGAGCCAGTGCCCAGGGCTCTGAGGACGTGATAACCAGGAACTCCTGCTGATACCTCGTTCTTCCCTCCCTTCCTGCCTTTCATTCTAAAATGACAGAGAGAAAATCATTGTCCAAAAATTGTAGAAGGTGAAAAGAACTACAAGCAAAAGTAGTTGAAATTTTCTAAGTGAGATGAGAGAGGTAACAAATAAATAGGAGGTATCAGCTTCTTCTTGACCCAGGTAAGTAGGAAGAAACAAAGTGCCACGTGGCATCCACATTCAAAGAAAGGAGCGGCTCGCGGGATCTTTCATATCTTAGAACAGTGCACACTATTAAAAATTTGCCCTCTCGGTTATTTCCCTTTGGCATGACACAATCCCAAAGTCACTTCATAGCTAAGCTACTCAAGACACCTGTAATTCCAAAGGCCTCTCAAATTAACGCTTCAGAAGCATCTCAGACCCATCATCGGGGCACATGAATCATTTGATTGCATGAAAACTGTTGGTGCTGCTGGAGTGAAACACTGACCCTAAGGGCTTCAGGGGGCCCAGCACAGTAATTTGCTTGATTTGCTTTCTTCATAAAACCAAGAGTTAAGCAACAGGACATAAGAAGCCACTGTTTAAGAGGAATTAGTCTATTGCCTTGACTGGCACTAAGCAGAAGGCCAGAGACCATTAGGACAAATTGGAATTAATTAATATACCAGAATAACTCAAGGCTAGAATGCTGATCTTATCTCACTGGAAATCACTCTAAATCTTTATTAGCCCTTAACATAACTTCCAAGTGAGCTGTCTGAATCCCTCCTATTCAGAATCCCTATTAGCCAACTGAAACGCTCAGGAGTACAGCCAGGAAATGACAAAGACAACTTGAACAAAATCTTCAAAACCTTAGACGTCACCCCAAAGGCCTGCAGAGTGCACCCTGTGACCGGGGAGAATTCATTCTGACGGTGGTAACCAGCTCAGTTACAGCTTGCTGGAGAATTCTTTTCCCCGAAGAGGTAATGCCAGGAAGTTCTTTGAAAAGATTTGCTCTTCCTCAGGGTGATGGATGTTTTCCTTCACATACTCAGCCTGCCTGGGACCTCATGCAGGTCGCACAGAAATGTTTCCTGAGCATTTATTGTTACAGCCTCCTGAGATGGCACCAAGGGATGGAAGAAGACGCAACCTGCTTTCCAAGCTTCTCCCGAGAAAGACAGGACAGACAGGTAAAAGCGATATGAATATTCACGAACAGTGATTAAAAGCATGGGGGTGAGAGTTGAAAGGCCTAAGTTTAAGTCCAGCTCCACAAGTTACTATTTGAGCAAGTTTTCTAACCCTGTTGAAGCCCCAGTTTCCCCTTCTGAGAAACTGGGTCATCATACCCACCTCGCAAAGTCACTGTGAAGAGTAGCAAGGTAATAAACATCACATGCATAGCCCATAAAAGGTCAGCAAATGTTAGCCGCGGTTATCATCACAAAAATTATCACCTTTATTTTTCCTACCATGACTACTACTCCTACCTACCACTATCTACAGTCATTTGTATTTTGCCCCATACCTTAAAGATAAGGAGGCTCCCAGGCTGCATGAGCGGTCCAGCTCAGATGGAACAGTTCATCTCAGGCAGGGAGGCCAGGAGGCCCAGGGTCTGGCAGGGAGGTCAGAGGACAGTATTTCAGATGGAGGAGATGGCTGGGGAGGGAAGTAAGCAGAGCTTGGATGAAGCAGATTAAGTAAGTTGGCTCTAAATGGCTTCCTGAGCTGAGGAAGGGCACATGTTCCCAGGTCATATGATTTCCAGAGCTGGGAAGTGCCTCAGAAATCCTTAAGCTACATTTAAAAAAAAAAAAAAAAAAAAAAAAAAAGGCAGCTTTTGGATAGCCACAAAGAGCTTATGCCTTCCTCTAATGTTATTTGAAATTCTGAAATAAATTCAGGATCAAGAAAAAGGAAAAAAAGATAGATGCAAGGGTAATTTTGAAAAAAAAAAAAATCTTGGATCTTAAGAGATACATATTTCTTCCTTTGATCATGTGGCAACAACGTGAGCATTGAATCTGCTGGCTCATCAGAAGCTTTTCGTTCCTCAGGAATGGAGAAAACAGAGCCCAAGGCAGGGCGCGCTCCGTGTCAAGCTCATCTGTGGCTTTATTTTCAAGTGTCATAGACCCTTTCACCCTCACTTGGACATACCCCATACAGGACCAGGACCTTGCTGATCCCAAACCCGTTATTTAATAGGCAAAAGGACCATGAGACTCAAGTGACTTACCCTTAACCACACAGCCATTTGGCAAAGGAAAGGAACAGGAATCCTGCTGATGAACAGGAACGTGGGGGGAAGGGACAGAAACGGCAGCAAGAGCTGAGAATAACTTGCTGTGGGAAATCAAACGATGTAGGCAGCTACTTAGATTTCAGCAAGAAAGGGACGTAGACACAGAATTAGGAAAAGCATTCTTACTGCTATATACAGAGCACAATAAATTAAACATGTCAGATTCCTTATCTCTGCACCTTTTGCTACCAGAGTGAAATATTAACAAAATATATTTAAAGGTAAAATCTAGTTTCATTTCATTCACTTCATTTTAGGAAGTGTTCTATTTATGATTAGTGTTTAACCCCTTTTTAGGAATGATGTTGAAATGAGCTTTTTTTCTTCGTGGTTATAATGAACTTAAAGGCTCTACGGCTTAAAAAAAAAATGTTTTGTAAATTTTAAAAGGGAAAGAAGCTACAAGTTGAGCACAGATGAGCATGGGGTCTTTGGGATAATCTCCATGTCAAGTTTTAGTCCTGCCTCCCTTAAGGACGCCTTCTTGCTCTGGAAACCTGAAGACACTGCAGCTTCTCCCCATCTTAGGTGTCCTGCTCAAGACACAGGTGGCAGGGCATTTCCAGGTAAAGTCCTCACATTTGAGCCCCCCCTCCTTCTTCCCAGCACACCTGTGTGCATGATCTAATGCAGACCATGGTCTGGTAGACTCTCAGCAAACGTCTGCTCATGACCCTGGCCCTCAGACTCGGCTGCCACCCTTAGCCTTCATAGCTTTTCCCAAAAAGGACCAGATGAAAAAGAAACTTCAAACCTGGGATTTGTTCTTTTTATCCACTTCCCCTGTTACTTATGAAAAGCTTTGCCAGCAGGAGTGCTGATAAAGGGTAATATAATCATGGCCCTGTTTGAGTTGCCATCCCCCTAGAAGAGGAGCCTAGGGGACTGGACTTAAGTACACACACTTACACACACACACACTATAGTTTGAATATCCCCTCCAAAACTCACGCTGAAATTTAATTGTAAATGTCATGGCATTAAAGCCACAATTACACAAATGGATTAATGCTATTTATCTCAGGAGGATAAGTGCAGCCCCATTTGCTGTTTCTAGCGCTCATCTCCATCCTCCCTATCCCCACGGCTGGCCCTCACTAAATCTAGGCACCGTGCTCCTAGACTTCCCAGACTCTAAAATTGTGAGCCAAATAAACTTCTTTTCTATATGAATTACCCAGTCTGTGGTATTCTATGAAAGCGGCAGAAAATGGTCTAAGACAATACTTAAGGTCAACAGCATGATGTTTTTATATACATATTGTCAAAAAATAAAATTACATTGTATTTATCTTTAAGATTTAATTGCCTTTCATTTGCAATTCTAGAATTGAGCAGCCTTTCACTCTATAAAATAGAATGACTGCTCTGCGGGGCATAGTAGAACAGTTTTTGTAAGATGGGAAGAAGAAAACAGAACAACAGCGTAAAAGCAGATTGGTGAACGTTAGGGCACTTTGGGTTACTTTCCTCCTAAGAGTTAAAGTAGAGGGGACTTCCTTATTATGCCGACTCAGGTTGACTGAACCCTTAACCAATGGTTTCTATGAACTGCCCGTTTAGGGGTGAAAAATGGTCTGATTGGGGATTTACCTGCATGCTTAAAGTTTCACTTTGATTATGTGGCACTTAGCATGAGTGACTCCATTTTTGTCTGGTCTGCTCCTAGGATGGGAGCTCCCATAAATTTAGTTGATAAGATGCATAGCAAAATGATTACTACATCAAGCAAATTAAATATCCATCGTCTCTCACATAGTTACTATGTTTATGTGGTAGAAGCACCTGATCATACTCTTTTAGAAAATTTCCGTTATGAAACGCCACATTATTACCTGTAGTCTTCATTGTGTACACTGGATCTCTAGACTTCCTATCCTGCATAAACAAAACTTCATACCGTTTGACCTCCATCTCCCCATTTCTCCACTCCTTCCACCCCTGGTAATTGCCTCTCTACTCTGTTTCTAGGCATTCAAATTTGTTGTTGTTGTTTTTAGATTTCTGTAGTCTTCATTGTGTACACTGGATCTCTAGACTTCCTATCCTGCATAAACAAAACTTCATACCATTTGACCTCCATCTCCCCATTTCTCCACTCCTTCCACCCCTGGTAATCGCCTCTCCACTCTGTTTCAAATTTGTTGTTGTTGTTTTTAGATTTCACGTATAAGTGAGATCGTGCAACATTTTTCTTTCTGTGCCTGGTTTATTTCACATGGCATAAGGTCCTCTGGGACCGTCTATCTTGTTACATATACCAAGATCTCCTTTTTTAAGGCTGAATAATATTCTAGTATGTGTGTGTATAAAACACAATTTCTTTATTTATTCCTCTGTCAAAAGACGAATGTTTCCATATTTTGGCGATTGTGAGTAATGCTGTAACAAACATAGGGGCACAGATACTGCTATGAGGTGATTCCACTTCCTTTGGCTATATACCCAGAAAAGAGATTGCTGGCTCACGTAGTAATTCAAATTTTTCATTTTCTGAGTAACATCCATGTTGTTTCCCATAATAGTTGCACCAATCTGCATTTCCATCAACAGTATAAAAACCAATCCTTTTTTTCCGTTAGGCTTTGTGGTAATAGCTCTTCCCTTAGGCATAGCTTTTCATATAGTTGTTGTCAGGGACGTCCAGCTGCGTTTGCAAAAACACTGCTTTTATGGGTATTTCATGTTTGCTGGGAAGCTTCTTGGATTTTTTTAGAAAAGTAGAATCAGCTTCAACTGAGTGGATCCAATGATGGTTTAAACCCTATATTCAAAGTCATCCCCTGGCCTCTCCACTGGAGACTAAATGGCAAAACGAAAGTTCAGAAGAGGAAAAATCTTAGAAAATGACAAAAAGCAAATGACTATGACTCCACTCTGATATGAATCTCTGAAATTTTAGGCCCTGGCAGCTTCCAAACACAGCATTTAAATAGTTCAGATCCTCTGCTTGGAGTGATCCAAGCAAATCATTCTATGCCCATCCTCTTTAATTTTCACCCTGTTCATATCCTATGTTGAAAAAATAATAATAAATTGCTTTGGGCCAAAATTTGTAAGTTATGCAATAAAATATAGTGAAACATAACATTGCTTCCTACCCCCAGCTCCTAGCCACCCAGCAACTGTTAGGGTTTCTTGAATATATTTCCAAAGCTGTTCTATGCATATCCAAATATATATGTTCATGTATTTTTATATAAAATTTACATATGACATACATAAGAAAGTGGTTTTCAAACTATTCTTTATTGTGATCTAAAAAAAGAAATGAACCTTCTCTTCTGTCCCATTGATGTTGCTATCTGTGCACCAGTACCAAAGCACTATAATAATTTTAACTTTATAATGTGTGCTCATCAGAGCATTCATGCTTCTCATCACTATTCTGACTCAAGAATTCTCCTGGCTATTTTTGCTTTTCTATTTTTCCATATAACTTTACAATCAGCTTCTCTGGGCACACAGTCCTCTTTTGAATTATATCTTAGCACTAATTGTTCTTGTTTATCTGAGTAAAGGCTATTGACTCTTGAATCTAGCCACACTCCTCAATTCTCTTACTGTTTGCTACTGTTGGCAATTAATCTTGAATTTACAAGGCACAGAGTCATATTATTTGCACATAATATTGTTTTACCTCTTCCCTTTCTCTTAACTGAAATTTGACTAGTACCTCAAGATCAACGCTCAACAACATGGTAATAACGGCATCCTTGTCCCAATTTAATGTGAATGCTCCATTCTTAAAACATTTTTTTTACTTTCATTCCCACTCTGTGACCCAGGCTGGACTGGAACTTCTGCTTTAGTTTCCCAGGTAGCTGGGGTTACAGGCACATGGCCACCACGCCCAGCTGATGTGAACGTTTCTATTATTTGCCCATTAAACATAAGTTGACTTTCAAGGTAAAATATTTTATTAAGGTAGTATAAATTTAATTCTATTTTATGAAATATTTTTCCATAATCAATAATGGATTTTACTTTCATAACAAACATTTTCAATAACCATGGATATGGGTATATGATTGTGCTATTTTGATATATGAGTACGGTGAGCTGTATTAACAGATTTCCTAAACTATTCTTCTTTTTCTGAAATAAACCTCACTGGCCTGTTGTATTATTATTCCTTTACTGTCACCTAGGAGTCAGTTGGCTAACATTTTATTGAAGACTTTTGCATTGATAGTCACCGGAGACATCAATGTGTCTCTTTTCATCATTTTGTCACTCCATGGCAAACTTTGGCACCCATGTAATCTCTGCTTCATAAAAACAAACTATAGTCTTTTCTTCTTTTTCTAGAAGAATTGAAAAAGAATTAGAGTGATTTATTCCTTAAGGTTATGAAGAACTCACCTGTGAAAATATCTGTGCCCATGAGTTTAGGAGAAGAGTGGCCTTTGGATAATTTTCTTACTTTTTTCACTATAATCTCTTTAGATTTTCAAACTCTTCTGGGGCCAGGCTTAGAATATCATCTTTTCTAGAAATTATATATTTTATCCAGATTTTTTTTAATTTAATTGCATATGGTTGAACAAATAGCTCTCCTATAATTTCCTTTCATTTTTTCTGTGATTATTTCTCTATTTTTGTTTTCTTATTTTATCTATTTCTACTTTCTCCCATTTAAAAATAAATGAGTGATGTGCCATACTCGCAACAGCCAAGAGGTGGAAACAACTCAAGAGTCCATGAGCAAATGAATGTATAAACAGAATGCAGTATATATACACAACAGAATAGTATTCGGACATACAAAGGAATGAAGTTCTAACACCTGCCACAAGGTGGATGAACTTTGAAAACATTATGCTGAGAGAAGTAAGCCCTGTAAACAAAGACTAATGTTGTATGATCTACAATAGGCAATGTACATATCTACAATAGGAATAGGCAAATTCATAGGGACAAAAAGTAGATTAGAGGTAACCAGAGGATAGGAATAGGAAGCGAGAATGGAGAATTACTGCTTAAAGGACACAGAGTTTCTGTCTAGGGTGATAAAAAAAAGTTTGGGAAATAGATAGCAGTGATTGTAAAACATTACACATATAATTAGATGGAGATGCAAGTCTCATTTTACTGCTAAAGTATTTTACTGAATAACACCTCCAGACTTCTTTAAAGACACAAATAATGTACAAGTTGCAATTCTTTGATGTCCATATCTTTCATAGTCTCCTTAATCCATTCTAACTTTGTTCATTTCTAGTTATTTTGCTGACTTGATCTGTCTCCTGTTCTTCACTGATGTCAGCAGTGTCTGTTTGTATTGACTGAAAGATGCCTGCATTTCCGCCATGACTTTTTTCTTCTGCTGCCTTCCTAAGCTTACAAATTTCCTACTTCCTCTCCTTCTGTGGTGCCCTTATTATTTTCCCTGATCTCTCAGTTGCTCTGCTTTGAGCTTCTTCATTGCTTCATTAAGTTTAGGGGGTTTATAGACATTGATTTAATCACAATTTTCAACTTCTTGGCATTAACTTGTTATTGATGGGGATTTTTTTTTTTTGAGACAGAGTCTATGTCCCCCTCAGTAGAGTGCTGTGGTGTCACAGCTCACAGCAAACTCAAACTCTTGGGCTTAAGCAATTCTCTTGCCTCAGACTCCCCAAGTAGCTGGGACTATGGGTGCCTGCCACAATGCCTGGCTATTTTTTGGTTGCAATTGTCATTGGTTAACAGGCCCAGGCTGGGCTTGAACCTGCCAGCCTCAGTGTATGTGGCTGGCACCCTACTCACTGAGCTACGGGCACCAAACCTGATGGGAATTTTTTAAATACCTCCTCTTCCTTCTCTCCTCTGTCTTGTAATATGTTGGTGTAGATCCTGTGCTTGTTGCTTCTTGGTTACCACCTTTAAATGAAGTGTGCGTTTCCCGGATTTTGGAAGCGGTCCATGCTAGGGAAAGGATAATCAGTTCCAGACCAGCAAGAATTCTTCAGTGACAAATTCATTATGACAAAACTATATATGTGTGTGTTACTTTAGCTTTTACTCCCTCCAGCCAACAGACGCTGGCAGCTACTGAGCAGGACACAATTCCGCCTCTCCTCTCCATGCTGCCTCCCCAGGAGACAAAGGTGGCACCTCTGCATATTTGTTAATTCTGCTCTGCTGACTCTGTATTTCTGTGAGGTCAAGCAGGACTCGGGGTTGTGCCAGTCCCCTACATTATATACTATTCCCGTCCAAAGTCCAAAGACAAGGTGGCCGGATCTGCCTTCACAGTGGCAGAAAATGGTTTCTGGCTC